>NC_092720.1:70300292-70671715 GCF_047496885.1 Scyliorhinus torazame
GGCTCCCTGAGCATCTAACACACCTGTCCTCACCCCCAAAGAACCTGCTCATCCTTGTCCCGGTCATGTGTGCCCTATGCAGCACCTTAAACTGTATGAGGCTGAGCCTCACGCATGAAGAGGAAGAGTTCACTCTCCCTAGGGCATCTGCCCACGTCCCCTCTTCGATCTCCTCTCCCAACTCCTCTTCCCACTTACCTTTCAACTCCACCACTGAGGCCTCCTCCTCCTCCTGCATCACCTGGTAAGTTTCCGAGATCTTCCCCACTCCCCCCCGAGAGCACCCTGTCCTGTACTGTGTGTGGCAGTAGCCGTGGAAATTCCACCACCTGCCGTCTGGCAAACGCCCTTACCTGTAAGTACCTGAAGGAGTTCCCCAGGGGGAGCCCGTACTTCTCCTCCAGCTCACCCAAGCTCGCGAACTTCCCATCCACAGACAGGTCCCCCAACTTTCTATGCCTGCCCTGTGCCACCCCGAAAACCCTCCACCTGTTCTTCCTGGGGCGAACCGGTGGTTCCCCCGTAATGGGGTCCACGCCGAGGCCCTAACTTCCCCCCTATGCCGCCTCCACTGCCCCCAAATTTTGAGGGCCACCACCACCACCGGGCTCGTGGTATACCTCCTTGAAGGGAGCGGCAGCGGCGCTGTTGCCAGCGCCCCCGGACTTGTACCCACACAGGACGCCGTCTCCAGCCCCTTCCATGCAGCCCCCTGCCCCTCCATCACCCACTTGCGCACCATTGTCGCATTGGCGGCCCAGTAGTACCCACAGAGGTTGGGCAGCGCCAGCCCCCCCCCCTATCTCTACTCCACTCCAGGAACACCCTTCTCACCCTCGGAGTCCCTCGCACCCACACAAACCCCATTATACTCCTGTTAACCCGCCTGAAAAAAGCCTTCGGGATAAACACGGGGAGGCACTGGAACAGGAACAAAAACCTTGGGAGCACCGTCATTTTGATTGACTGCACCCTACCCGCCAAGGACAGCGGCAACGCGTCCCACCTCTTGAACTCCTCCGTCATTTGCTCCACCAGCCTTGTTAAGTTAAGCCTATGCAGGGCCCCCCAGCTCCTGGACCCCCAAATATCTGAAGCTCCTCTCGCCCTTTTTAGTGGGAGCTCGCCAATCCCCCTCTCCTGGTCCGCTAGCTGAACTACAAACAGCTCGCTCTTCCCCATATTGAGCTTGTACCCCGAAAAGTCCCCGAATTCCCTAAGCATCCTCATTACCTCTGGTATTCCTCCCACCGGGTCCACCACATACAGCAGCAGGTCGTCCGCATAAAGCGACACCCTATGGTCCTCCCCACCCCGCACCAACCCCCTCCAGTTCCTCGACTCTCTCAGTGCCATAGCCAGGGGTTCAATCGCCAGTGCGAAGAGCAGGGGGGACAGGGGACACCCCTGTCTCGTCCCTCGGTGCAACCGAAAGTACTCGGACCTCCTCCTATTTGTGGCCACACTCGCCATCGGGACCTCATACAACAGCCTAACCCACCTGACAAACCCCTCCCCAAACCCGAACCTCTTCAGCACCTCCCACAGGTACCCCCACTCTACCCTATCGAAGGCTTTCTCAGCGTCCATCGCCACCACTATCTCCGCCTCCCCCTCCCTCGCCGGCATCATGATAACGTTCAAAAGCCTCCGCACATTCGCGTTCAACTGTCTCCCCTTCACAAACCCCGTCTGGTCTTCATGGATGATCTGCGGCACACAATCCTCAATCCTCGTGGCTAAGACCTTCGCCAGCACCTTGGCATCTACATTGAGCAAGGAAATCGGTCTGTAAGACCCACATTGCAGGGGATCCTTGTCCCGCTTCAGGATCAAGGAGATCAGTGCCCGGGACATCGTCGGGGGTAAAACCCTCCCCTCCCTTGCCTCATTAAAGGTCCTAACTAACAGCGGGCCCAACAGGTCCATATATTTTTTATAGAACTCGACCGGGAAACCGTCCGGCCCCAGTGCCTTCCCCGCCTGCATGCTTCCTATCCCTTTGATCAGCTCCTCCAGCCCAATCGGGGCCCCCAGTCCCGCCACCAGTCGCTCTTCAACCTTTGGAAACCTCAATTGGTCCAGGAAACGGCCCATCCCTCCCTCCTCCCGTGGGGGCTCGGATCGGTACAATTCCTCGTAGATGTCCCTGAAGACCCCATTGATGCCAACCCCACTCCGCACCACGCTCCCTCCCCTGTCCTTAACTCCCCCGATCTCCCTAGCTGCGTCCCGCTTCCGAAGCTGATGCGCCAGCATCCGGCTTGCCTTTTCCCCATACTCGTAGACCGCCCCCTGGGCCTTCCTCCACTGCACCTCCGCCTTCCTGGTGGTCACCAGGTCGAATTCGGCCTGGAGGCTGCGCCTCTTCCTCAACAATCCTTCCTCAGGTTCTTCCGCATACCTCCTGTCTACCCTCACCATCTCCCCCACCAGCCTCTCCCTCTCCCCCCGCTCCCTCCGCTCCTTGTGGGCCCTGATGGAGATCAGCTTTCCCCTCACCACCGCCTTCAGTGCCTCCCATACCATCCCCACTCGGGCCTCCCCGTTGTCGTTGGTCTCCAAGTACCTCTCTATACTTCCTCGGACCCGCTCGCTCACCTCCTCGTCCGCCAACAGCCCCACCTCCAAGCACCACAGCGGGCGCTGGTCCCTCTCCTCCCCCATCTCCAAGTCCACCCAATGCAGGGCATGGTCCGAAATGGCTATTGCCGAATACTCGGTATCCTCTACTCTCGCTATCAGCGCCCTACTCAAAATGAAAAAGTCGATTCGAGAATAAGCCTTATGGACATGTGAGAAGAATGAAAATTCCCTAGCCCCCGGCCTTCCAAATCTCCAAGGGTCCACCCCTCCCATTTGGTTCATAAATCCCCTCAACACTCTAGCCGCCGCCGGCTTCCTACCCGTCCTAGACCTGGAGCGATCCAGTGCCGGATCCAGCACCGTGTTAAAGTCTCCCCCCATTATCAGGCCCCCCACTTCCAAGTCTGGGATCCGACCCAACATACACCGCATAAAACCCGCATCGTCCTAGTTCGGAGAATACACATTGACCAGTACCACCCTCTCTCCCTGCAACTTACCACTTACCATTACGTGCCTACCGCCATTATCTGCCACAATGCTCGACGCCTCAAATGACACCTCTTTCCCACCAAGATCGCCACCCCTCGGTTTTTGGCATCTAGCCCCGAGTGAAACACCTGACCTACCCACCCTTTCCTCAGTCTTACCTGGTCTGCCACCTTCAGGTGTGTCTCCTGGAGCATAACCACATCCGCCTTGAGCCCCTTCAGGTGCGCGAACACGCGGGCCCGCTTAACCGGCCCATTCAGTCCCCTTATATTCCAGGTTATCAGCCGGATTAGGGGGCTACCCGCCCCCCTCCCCCGCCGACTAGCCATGACCCCTCCTCGGCCAGCCACGCGCCCGCACCCCACACCCGGCCCGTTCCCCACAGCGGCATACCCCCGTCTTGACCCACCCCACTCGCTCCAGCTCCTCCTTGATCTTAGCAGCAGCAACTCGATTCCCCCCCACGCACCCCCCCACCCTCCCCCCCCCCCCCCCCCCACCCCCCACCGGCTAGGACCCATCCCAGCTGGTTTACTCCCCCCATTGCACTTCCGCAAGTCAGCTGACTCCTGCTGACCCCGGCCACTCCCGCCTCCCCTTCGACTCCTCCCATTGTGTGGCACACCCTCCTCTCCCGCTCCCCATTCACAGGCTCTCCCCCTCCGTTCTAAGCGCGGGAAACAATCCTCGCTTCCCCGCCCCGGTCCCGCCCCCCCCCAGTCTTCGGCGCGGGAAAAAAATCCCGCGCTCTCCACCTACCAGGCCCCGCCACCAACCAAAACAGTGCCCAACCCGCCCCATCCACCCTCCCCAACCCGAAAGAGAAAAACACAGAGAAAAAGAAACCCAAAACAATGCAAAGGCCCCCCCCCCCCCCCCCCCCCCGAACCAAAAATAGGCATAACATATCCACCGCAGTCCCCAATCGCCCATCCCGACCCTCAATCTGTGTCCAGCATCTCGGCCTGAACAAAGGCCCACGCCTCCTCCGGAGACTCAAAATAATGGTGCCGGTCCTTGTAGGTAACCCACAATCGTGCCGGCTGCAGCATGCCAAACTTCACCCCCTTCCTGTGCAGCACTGCCTTCGCTCGATTGTACCCGGCCCTCTTCTTCGCTACCTCCGCACTCCAGTCCTGATATATCCGAACCTCCGCGTTCTCCCACCTGCTGCTCCTCTCCTTCTTGGCCCACCTGAGCACACACTCCCGATCAGCGAACCGATGAAACCGCACCAGCACCGCCCGCGGAGGCTCGTTAGCCTTGAGCCTCCTCGCCAACACTCTATGGGCCCCTTCCAGCTCCAGGGGCCCCTGGAAGGACCCCGCTCCCATCAGCGAGTTTAACATGGTGACCACATAGGCCCCCACGTCCGGCCCCTCCAGCCCCTCCGGGAGGCCCAGAATCCGCAGATTCTTCCGCCTCGACCGATTCTCCATCTCCTCGAATGGCTCCTGCCATTTCTTGTGGAGCGCCTCGTGCGCTTCCACCTTTACCGCCAGGCCTAAGATCTCGTCCTCATTGTCAGAGATCTTTTGTCGAGCCTCTCGGATCGCCACCCCCTGGGCCGTCTGTGTCTCCAGCAGCTTATCAATAGAAGCCTTCATCGGCTCCAGCAGGTCCTTTTTAATCTCTCTGAGGCAGCGCTGGATAACCTCCTGTTGCTCCTCTGCCCACTGCCTCCATGCTGCCTGGTCTCCGCCCGCCGCCATTTTGTCCTTCTTCCCTCCCTTCTTCTGGTCCACCACCACCTTTTTTTCACCCCGCTCCTAGTTAAAGCCATATACTGACGGGGAACTATTATTAACTCCTTCCCACACTGGGAAACGTCGAAAAAGTGCCCTTGGGGGCCCTGAAAAGAGCCCAAAAGTCTCGAGAGGGAATCCTTTTGGCAGTGTTCGCTTCACCAATCTGCCCCAAAATGTCTGTGGAAACTCCTGAAAAAGGTCTAAGTGTCCGTTCCAGACGGGAGCTGCCGAATGCGTGACCTACTCCTCCATGGCTGCCACCGGAAGCCTTGTCCCCGCTTCTTCAGTGGCCTTGGTGAGATCTTTTCACAGTTGTTCCCTCTGCTGTTAGAATTCACTTTTGATAAAGGCCCTCAGGTCAGGTTGCAGCTTTAAGCTTGCCCTTCCCCCGCCTGCATGCTGGAAGAGGCCCTATTTATCCTGTTGCAGCCAAATCTTTTACTGTTTCTGCCGGGTTTGGTAGCCAAAAGACATAACATTCCTGGGGGACACTGTCAGGGGAGTGTTGCAGTCCTCTTGCCGCACCGGGAAATGTCAAACAAATGCCGTGGGCGCCCTGTAAAAGAGCCCAAAAGTCCGTTCCAAGCGGGAGCTACCGAATATGCGACCTAGCTCTGCATAGCCGCACCCGAAAGTCACAGTTTTAAATTGTTGACAGACAATTTCTGTCTTTTTTAGAATCATAGAATCCCGGCAGTGCAGAAGGAGGCTATTAGGCCCATCGAGTCTGCACCGGCCCTTGGAAAGAGCACTGTACTTAAGCCCACACCTCGCCCTGATCCCCATAACCCTTATGACCTTTGGACACTAATGGACAATTTAGCACTGCCAACCCACCTAACCTGCACGTCTTTGGCCTATGGAAGTAAACCGGAGGAAACTTACGCAGACACGGGGAGAAAGTGCAAACTCCACACAGACAGTCACCCGAGGCGGGAATTGAACTGGGTCCCTGGAGCAGTGAGGCAGCAGTGCTAACCACTGTGCCTCCGTGCCGCCCACGGAGTCAGTGTCTGCCCAGTTGATATAAACTCACTGCATGTGGTTGGTCAAAAAACAAGCAGGGGTACAAACTTGCAGGATGGTTGGAGAGACAGAATGTCAACTCAGAGGGCACAATTCTCCCAGTCCCGCGCCGGGCTGGAGAATCGGCGCCATTTGCGCCGGCGTGTTTGGCGCGGCGCAGTCGCGGGCTGCTGTACGAGGCCGGGCCGCTGATTCTCCGGCCCGAATGGGCCGAGCGGAGAAAGCAGAGTCCCACCGCCGCCGTCCATACCTGATCGCTGCCGGCGGGAACTCTGCGGGAAGGGTCGGAGGGCGGCCTGTGGGGTGGGGGTGGGGGGGGGTCTGTCCCCGGGGGGGCCTCCGATGGGGTCTGGCCCGCGATCGGGGCCCACCGATCAGCGGGCCGGCCTCTACCCCCCCGGGCCTACTTTGTTGCGCGTCCGGCCCCAGAACCCCCGCGCCATGTTGCGTTGGGAGCGGCGCGTTCCGTAAAGCCACAGCACATGCGTGGGTTGGCATGTCGCCACTGCGCATGTGCGGGTTCGCTCCGCTCCCAGTGCGCGCCAGAAAGTGAGGCTGTGTTGCTCTTTTTAGCTTTAGTCTATTTGCTCTGTTTAGGTCACCTTTGCTCATGAGTCGCCAGGTATCTTTATGATACCGCCACGTGGTTCAAGTTCAGGTTATGATTAATAACACAGCACACCGCTTAGTAAGGATTAAAACAACAGTCATTTACTATATACAACAAGCAATATTAATACCCTAATACTACTTTCTATATAACAAACCTATCACTACTGGCCAATACTTAACTTAGGAAGAGCCCACCAGGTCAGGGAAACGAATGGCTTGTCCAATCAAATCTGGCCCGCGGGATTCAAAAGGCTGCTACAGGTCGGTGGCTAGGTGTCTCTACCGGATAGCGATCGCTGGATTCAAACTTACTATACACGGTGGCTGGTCTTGCGAAGGTCTCGAGCAGGCGGAGATGAGAGAGAGCGAGATCTGAACTTGGACCTTTACTTTTATAGGGCCCAGGGGCTTCCCGCCTCCTGGGGTGGCCCTTGACCCTGAGTCCCAAGTGATTGGATTCTGTCCCCAGTCTCTGGGGTCGATGTGTCCAATGGTGAGGCGATTCCTCGATCGGGGGGTGGTCGCTCACCTGTCTTTGTTTCGGCCACTGCAGGCGCCGACAGGTCTGGCCCGGTATTCAATTGCTAATATGTTGCAATTGTTCCCGGGGATAGCCGATTTAACTGTGGATGTCTGAGTAGATTAGGTGTAAACAGTCCTGAATGCAATTGTGAATACCTGGGTTGATGGGCTGTTGATAGCCCTGAGTATCGATCTGGGCTACGTTCCCCGAGCTGAAGCTGCAAACCTGTCTGCAGCTGCCTGCTTGTCTCTTCTTGGCTGCTTTTCCCAGCAGTCTTTCGGGTTAGCCATTTTAAACTGGGTTTTGGCCAGATTAATCGGAACGCAGCCATTTTACATGGCTACAGCTGGAGGGCTGGAACAGCTCCAGCGCCGTGCTGGCCCCCTATGGGGGCCAGAATCACTAGTGCCCGCACCCGTTTCGCACCATCGTGAAACGCGACGGTGTTCACGACGGTGTGGACACTCTGTCCCGTGATCGGAAAATCGCGCCCAGAGTCTTTCTGGTCTCACTCTGACAAGCCTGGAAACAGTTCCATAAAATACAAAAAGGGTGTTCAACACATGGGGCGTCATTCTCCGACCCCCCAGCGGGTCTGAGAATGGCCGTTGGCCGCCGTGAATCCTGCCCCCGTCGGTTGCCGAAGTCTCCGGTACCGGATATTCGGCGGGGGCGGGAATCGGGCCGCGCCGGTTGGCAGGCCCCCCCGCTGGATTCTCTGGCCCGGATGGGCCGAAGTCCCGCCGATAAATTGCCTGTCCCGCCGGCGTAAATTAGAGTACCTATTTACCGGCGGGACAAGGCGGCGTGGGCGGGCTCCGGGGTCCTGGGGGGGGGCATGGGGCGATCTGACCCCGAGGGGGTGCCCCCATGGTGGCCTGGCCCGCGATCGGAGCCCACCGATCCGCGGGCGGGCCTGTGCCGTGGGGGCACTCTTTCCCTTCCGCCTCCGCAACGGTCTCCACCATGGCGGAGGCGGAAGAGACTCTCCCCACTGCGCATGCGCGGGAAACTGTCAGCGGCCGCTGACGCTCCCGCGCATGCGCCACCCCGACATGTCATTTCCGCGCCAGCTGGCGGGGCAACAAAGGCCATTTCCGCCAGCTGGCAGGGCGGAAATCCCTCCGGCGTCGGCCTAGCCCCTCAATGTTGGGGCTTGGCCACCATAGATGCGGAGCATTCCGCACCTTTGGGGCGGCGCGATGCCCGTCTGATTGGCGCCGTTTTGGGCGCCAGTCGGCGGACATCGCGCCGTTTGGGGAGAATTTCGCCCATGATCTCCTTTGACAAACTGGATGTTTCTGGTGGTTTCAGACCATTCAATAAAAAAGTTATTTTCAATATGAAATATGGTTTTATCACAACATATTCAACAAAATCTAATGGAACCTACAAGGCCTTTCAAACCACAAAATATCTAACGTATAAATTATTCACACACATGTTCTTACCAAGGGTCTTTGGAGTGCCTCATCCATACTAAAACCAAAACACAGCCATAAAAACTAAAGGAAAATTAGGTTTAATGTTTTACATAAGAATTTTATTATCTCAGCATCCAATAAATTGATTGTTCTTGTTATGTGTAGGAAATTACACATGATATATCGTTTCTTGGCTCACTGTTCAGTAATAGCTAAATCAAAAATATTATAATTATTACGGTGGTTAAAAGGGCATGTTTATTCATTTAATATCTATTGCCCAGGTTCAAGATGTTATTGTTGCAGTGTGGTAATATTTTTCTTCATTTCTTAAAGCAGAAAAAACAAACATTTTACTTCTATTTGAAATGATGACATTCTGGTAGACCAACTAACATGCATTTCATAAGCTACTTATAACCCTTTTTGCATTGCATGGTGTGAAGAAACACTTTGATTTTACATGATTTTTAAATAAAAATTTTGAGTACCCAATTATTTTCTTCCTATTAAGGGGCAATTTAGCGTGGCCAATCCACCTACCCTGCACATCTTTGGGTTGTGGAGGTGAGACCCACGCAGACACGTGGAGAATGTGCAAACTCCACGCAGACAGTGACCCGGGACAGGATCGAACCCGGACTCACTCAGCGCCGTAGGCAGCATGATTTTACATTATGACACATTCAGTTCCAGAACATCACTGTCGGAGTTCCTCAGGGTAGTGTCTGTCGTGTTGGGTGCTCTGCTACACAGACGAACCAACACGGTTGCTGAAGGTTGCTTTTGAAAACTCACCACTAGTCTTAGAAGTCCCCCTATACCAAAAAGGGCCGACATTCTAAATGGTGATCAGGGATTCTCACTCCCCGACTCCGATGCAAGCTTCAGTGGGTGCTATTCAGGTCAAACCATATTTTCAAGTTATCCCCCGGTATAACCCATACCTTCACCGAAGATTTCATCTACTTACCACTTAGTAGCATCGATCCTGGGTCCCGCATTGCTAAGTAAGTAAAGTAGACTAATAACCACTGTTTCAGGTTAAAACCTTTAAGTTATTTTATTATTATATATTTTTTTTTCTTTTTAAAAGATGCAATCACTGTCTTTACAGAAAAGTAAAAAGATCTTGCTTCTGGATCCTTCTGGTTGGTTGAAGGGACGTTCAGGCCCAACTTGACAATCAATCTTCTTTAAAGTCTGGTCTTCTTTAGATGTATCAGCTATTTTAGCTCGGCTGCTATGCCCTGTCCATTTCCCATGGCCGAGCTGATTGTAATCTGTCTCTAGCTGCTTGTTCCTTCTCTGCTTCTCTCTCTCTCCCTCTGAGCTCTGGTTGTCGTTCTGGTTCTGATAGTTCCTGCCCTGGTCTCGAGGTTCATATTTGCTTTCTAACAATTACGTGTTTTGATGTTATTGTAAAGTAACTCTTATTTTCTTTGATTGTAAAAAGGAACTTTGATCTAAAACAGTCTAATCCAACAAAGTATTCATTTTGACATGACTTCATCTCATAGATCTGATTACATTGTGTCCTTTGTGATGTTCAAAATGCTTTGGTTTCAATAGGGTGTTACTTTTAATTCCTGTCATTTCTATAGTTTTATTTTCCAATCGTGTCCTCAGCTCAATTTTGACTTTGATTTTGGCGTTGAATTATGTTTCTCGTAGACTGATAAACCGGGTATTAGCAAATTTTCACACCTAGAACCTCATCCATTCTTTTCCAGATCCTTACTGAGATAGTTACTTTCAATGAAGGTGTGAGCCATTGTTTTTGGCTTCATTCAAAATCCTGTTTGTCTTGTTTGCTCAGCCTGCTTGACCAAGGCTATCTGCATTTTACAATCCTTCCCTGGCAGCTGCTGTTAACCCTTTGTGGGATCTTTCCCTGTATCCTATCATGTTTCTCTCAGACCAGATATTGCCAGACTTCCATGTTTCAAATGACACATCTTTCCATATTATCAATTACAAGGTACAACTCAGTTTTATTACTAACAAGATTAACATTTGTAAACTGGTTACTGTGGTTTGTTCATTACTCTCTAACCTGTGGACCCAGCCCTAACACTATCTTGGAGAGGCACTCAGCACATGGTGAATGTCTGAGTGGCTTGCTGTGAGCTCTGTGCCCTGAGCTGTCTCCTGCTAGAATCAATCGGAAGTGTCATGTTCCCCGTTTTATAGTGTGTCTGCTCTTGTTTGTGATTGGCTGTGACGTTGCGTGTGTATTGATTGGTCCATTGATCTGTCCATCAGTGTGTATGTGTGTTTGCGCCATGATGTTTATCTGAATATCATGACATCCCCCCTTTATTACAAGAATATGTGCCTATGTGGTAATAAATATAGATGTGTACTGAGTGCAGCTGAATGTGTGTGTGTGTGCAATATCTACAACATGTACATGAGGCTAAACTATATACATCGGAAGGTGTCAGGTGCAACATAGCAACGAGGTTGTACCATCAACAAAACAAGTGTAAACATCAAGCATCAAAAACGAACTCCTGTAACGACAAAAGAGAAACATATTAACATTGTGGCATAAAACTTTCAGTGAGTCCAATGTTCAAACGGGCTCATAAGTCCAGCCTAGTAGGTGGGCGACGAATTCGGGTTGACCGTTAGGTTGGCACACCATTCATCACCCGGATTGACACTGTTCACTGGCATCGGCTGGTGGGTCCTGCTTGGAGACATCCGGTTCCTGTCGATGACCGCAACACCGACGGCTTCCCAGTCGTCTGTATCGCCGGTCTGTATATCATCCGGGTATGATTCGGAGTATGGAGGCTGAATGGTCCGCACGTCCCTGCGAGGCTGTCAGAATTGGGAGCGTTGGCAGGTTGAGCTGCTCGGCAGCAGGCAGCGTAGTGGCCCATCTTGCCACAGCGGAGGCATTGTCGGTTCTTTGCTGGACATTGCCACTTTAAATGTGCGGATCCACAGTTGCCGCACGTCGTGACGCATGGCGATCATTGCGCCATCGCGCATGTGCAGTCCGGTCCTGCGTAGAGCACGCCTGCGTGTCACGTCCCTCTGCGTCGACGTCTCTTTTGGCACGAACAAGCGCAGGAGGCCGCGAAAAGCGCGCAAAATGGCTGCCGCTGTCCGGGCCGCGGGCCAGGAGGACCTCGATGGACTGGACCCGCTCGGCCTTGTAGGACCCCTGCCCTGCCGATTCGGCTGCGTAGGACCCCTGCCATGCCAATTCGGCCGCTTGGAATTGGGAGTAGCGGCTGGTCGCGTTTTCATGGAGGACGCAGGCTTCGATGGCGGTGGCTAGGGTGAAACTTTTTATCTTGAGGAGCTGCTGGTGTAGGGTGACCGAGGTGACCCCAAAAACTATCTGGTCCCGAATCATGGAATCGGAGGTGGCCTCGTAACCGCAGGACTGCGCAAGTACACGGAAGTGTGTAAGGAAAGATTGAAAAGGCTCATCCTTACCCTGCAGGCGCTGCTGGAAGCGATACCTCTCGAAGCTCTCATTTACCTCGACGCTGAAGTGCTGCTCGAGTTTGAGAAGGACCGTCTTGTACTTCGTCTTGTCCTCACCTTCCGCAAACACCAGGGAGTTGTAGATGTGGATGGCGTGTTGCCCTGCTGTGGAGAGGAGGAGGGCGATTTTCCTGGTGTCTGAAGCTTTCTCCCTTTCTGTGGCTTCTACGAAGAACTGGAAGCGCTGTTTGAACAACTTCCAGTTAACGCCATGGTTTCCAGCGATTTGGAGCAGCTGCGGTGGGCTGATGGTGTCCATGGCACAGGATGGCGGATTCCTGAGGATGCGTAGGCGGGTCTCACAGGTACTGAGTTCCAATCCTGGTACTATGTCGTGTTGGGTGCTCTGCTACACAGACGAACCAACACGGTTGCGGATGGTACAACTCAGTTTTATTACGAACAAGATTAACATTTGTAAACTGGTTACTGTGGTTCGTTCATTACCCTCTAACCTGTGGACCCAGCCCTAACACTATCTTGGAGAGGCACTCAGCACATGGTGAATGTCTGAGTGGCTTGCTGTGAGCTCTGTGCCCTGAGCTGTCTCCTGCTGGAATCAATCGGAAGTGTCGTGTTCCCCGTTTTATAATGCGTCTGCTCTTGCTTGTGATTGGCTGTGATGTTGCGTGTGTATTGATTGGTCCGTTGATCTGTCCATCAGTGTGTATGTGTGTTTGCACCATGATGTTTATCTGAATATCATGACAGTGTCCTCGGCCCATAAACCTTTAGCTGATTCATCAATTACCACCCCTCCATCATAAGATCAGAAGTGTGGATATTTGCTGATGACTGCACAATGTTCAGCCCCATTCGCGACTCTTCAGGTAATGAAGCAGTCTATATCCAAACACAATAAGACCTGGACCATATCCAGGCTTTTGCTGACATGTGGCAAGTAACATTCGCTCCACACAAGTGCCAGGCAATGACCCTCTCCAACAAGAGTGGATCTAACTATCACCCCATGACATTGCTTTTTTAAATTCAGTTACGGGATGTGGGCTTTGCTGTTTAGGCCAGCAATTATTGCCCATCTTTAATTGCCCTTCAGAAGGTGTAGGTGAGTTGTCTTCTTGGTATTGCTATTGCTGAATGCTCCACTATCAACATCCTGGGGGTTACCATTGACCAGAAACTCAACTGGACTAGCCATATAAGTACTGTGGTTACTAGAGACGGTCAGAGGCTAGGAATCCTGCAGTGAGTAACTCACCTACTGACTTCCCAAATCTTGCCCATCATCTAAAAGGCACAAATCAGGAGTGTGATGGAATACTTTCCACTTGCCTGGATGTGTGCAACTCCAACATTAAAGAAACTCAACAACATCCAGTACAAAGCGGCCTACTTTATTGGTACCCCTTCCACAAACAATCAATCCCTTTGTGATAGCACGACCCCTTCAAATGGGTGGGCTCCACAGACCATGTGACCGGCTTGAGGCCAATTGCGAGGGAGCACGCGAACCCCGGCAAACAGTGAGTTTGCACGAGGCACAGGGAGCAGGACTCCAGGGCAGTGTGGACCAGAAAGCCAAAGTGCTGTATCGTGCTCTGTGCCTGTTACTTGATGTCTATCATCGATAAACTCCTTTGTTTATTATTGGAAGCCTCCAGTGTTTGTCTTGAGCCACCACATTTGCGGCGAGATAAAGGTATTCAGTTACAGCGCACCATCATTGTGAACTGAGACGGGAAGGGAGGCACAGTTGAGAAAGTAGGGAAGCTCGAGCAAGAATTGGAATCATTGGAATCAAGGGAAACTAGGGATGGGCAATAAATGCTGGCTTAGCCAGTGACACCCACATTCCATAAATAAATAGAGTAAAACATTATTCTTATTCGCAAAATGGCTCATTTCTTTGATGAAAGGAATTGCTATCCATGCAAGTTGTGGTTTGTTATACCAAATTCTAATTTTATAATGATAATCATCTTTATTAGTGTCACAAGTAGGCTTACATTACTGCAATGAGGCTAATGTCAAAATTCCCTAGTCGCCACACTCCAGCGCCTGTCGGACTTGTGGGAGGAAACCGGTGCACCCGGAGAAAACCCACGCAGACACGGGGAGAACGTACAGACTCCGCACAGACATTGACCCAAGCGGGAATCGAACCCGGGATCCTGGCGCTGTGAGGCAACAGTGCTAGCCACTGTACTATCGTGCCGCCTATTTACATAATTGCATTTGCAAAAAAGACAGTCACTAACACCATGGTGATAAATTTTAATTTCTTCCCATTATGTAGGGTTTCGATTATTCTAGAATATGTTGTGCTCCTGGGTGCCCGTCCAAATATTGTCAATAGTTCACTGTGGAGCATCTGTGGGTGGGATTCGCCCATCGGGCGGCTAAGTGCCGACGCTGGAGTAAAAACAGGAGTGTTTTACTCCAGCATCGGCGCCCGTTCTGGGACCCCATTCTGCGGGCCACAGGGGGCTAGAACGGCGCTGGAGCGGCCTCCGCCGCCCCTGCTGCAGGGCCCGGCCTGAACCCGGCGCTGCGGGGTCCGCGCATGCGCAGTTGGGCCGGCGACAACTAGTGCATGCGCAGTGGCCTTCTTCCTCGCGCCGGCCCCGACGCCAAATGGAGCAGGGCTACAGGAGCCGGCGCGGAGGAAAGGAGGTCGGGGGGGCAGAGAGGCCAGCCCGCCGATCGGTGGGCCCCGATCGCGGGCCATGCCACTACGGAGGCCCGCCCGGGATTGGACCCCTCCCTCCCCCTCCACAGGCCGCCCCCGGACCCTTCAACGCCGAAGTCCCGCCGGCTCAGCGGATGTCAGAACGGCGCCGGCGGGACTCGGCTTTTTGATGACGGTTGCTCGGCCATCCAGGCCGGAGAATCGGCACGCCGGCCCGTGTCGGCCCAGTCCGGACAGTCGGTGCATACCCCGACCGGCGCCGTGCCGACCATGCTGGCGCCGATTCTCGGCACTGCGTCTCCGTCTCTGCGCCGGCGCATGCGCGTGGTTGCCTTATCCGCACCGGCAGGGAGCAACATGTCAGGGCCCTTACAGTGGGACGCGCGGGAGGAGTTAGGCCCCTTTCAGATCGCAGCCACCCGCCGATCGGAAGCCCCCGATGGCAGGCCTGGACCCTGTAGAGGCCCCTCATGGAGTCAGATCCCCCGCCCAGCAACCAAGACGTTCACCACGGCCGCGGGTCCGAGCTCCCGCCGGGTGGTACCAGGTTTGAACCACACCGGCGGAACTCGGCGGGAGTTCAGGCCATCACCTTGGAGAATCGCAGCAGGAGCATATTTCAGCGGCCCCCGACCCGCGCTGCGGCGACCGAGCGTCCGCGACTGCCACCGATTCTCCGGTCGCCGGAGCGGTGTGGCGGGAATTTCCCGCGCCCCTGGCAATTCTCCAACTCAGCGCAGGCTCAGAGCATCCTGCCCCCGGACCTTTGCGTCAGTACAGATTCTGATGGTTCCCTGGTTTTGATTTGTTTCTGTGTTCCTCTGAAGTGGCAGGATTGTGGATGTGTCATGAGCCACAACTGTCCTTTGACCTCCAGCTGCTAATGTGCCACATACCTGGTAAATATTAGGGGCATGGTGCAGGGTAAATGTGATAGCTGCCTGGGTACCTTGAAGAAACAAGCATGATCCTGTTTCTATGATCACCCACTGAGTACACATTCCTGGAGTTGTAGCTACTTTTATTTATGAATATTTCTGGCTGTGCCCTATAATGTATGTGCAGTCAATAATGCCCTGGGGAGTTAGTGGCTTTTCAAATTCCCAAGCTATCTGTCGACTGTTGAGAACAATGGGTCAGGTGATGTACTGCTTAGTTCTGGCAAACAAGGCATTATTGGCCCATTCAATGGAGAACAGCATGCAATCGTGCAGTTGGCACAAGTGGACAGCACTTTTACCTTGAAGTAACTCCAAATTCAAATGGTTCCACAAAAGTCCTGTTGTGAGCTGCAAACATAGACACCCAACAACAACTGAGGGATATAAAGACCATAAAAGATGAACAGCAGGTAGCACTTGCAAATTACCCACATGATAATGAGGCTCAAATAGTTTAAGAATTTTGTTCAGAAAGTACTTTGAATCAAGTTTGTCCTGCAAGTCATGAGATTTACCATAAGATTTGAATATTGGCCAGAAATGCATGCTACCTGTGTTACCATGTGAAAACTATTTAATTGTCTCGCATGAAACAAGTCAAATTACTCTTTGTGGTAAAAGTAAAAAGTAAAAGTAAAACTCTGCAACTCATTTGGCTACTTTGACATAAAGTGCAGGGTGAAAGTTTCCTAAATGCGTGTTTCACTATGATTTCATGTATTGCTAAACTGAAGGAAATGATCAGAATTTTAGATTGTGAGGAAAGAAATGCTGAAAAGATCTTTTTGATACCTGAACAGTAGAACCTTTTTTGTTAGTGATCATTCTAATATACACATGGGCTAAGAATAAACAGAACGAGGCAGCACGGTGGCCTAGTGGTTAGCACAGCTGCCTCGTGGCGCTGAGGTCCCATGTTCGATTCAGGGTCACTTTCCGTGTGGAGTTTGCTCATTCTCCCTGTGTCTGCGTGGGTTTCACCCCCACAACCCAAAAATGTGCAGAGTAGGTGGATTGGTCACACTAAATTGCCCCTTAATTGGAAAAAATAATTGGGTAATCTAAATTTATTATTATTTTTTTAAATGAATAAACAGAACTGCATCTGTTTCCTTTCGATTGCAGATGAAGAGAGAATTGTACCACAACGGTTGGGTCATACGTCCTATTAATTAAGGAAGTAGCAACTCATGTTTGAAGAGTAATTTCTCTTTATCAAACGTGTTCTTTTTTTATGTGGTTAGCAAGTTAAAGATGTGCTGAAGACTGCAGCAACGTTTTAAATTCAGATATTCAGTATTATAATCAACTTCCAGAACCACAGCTACTCTGCCACAGTCTCAAAAAGCAACTCCTCCTGCATCATTGTGACTTTTAGACGGCCCATGCCAGTCAAGCACAGTTGGGAAAGTTGGACTTAATCTCTCAGCCAATCTCTTATCTGTTATTTTTAATAATGATGCACTATCAATTACGACGAGACGAGAGTAGGATGTAATCAAGGCTTTATTACACTGAGGTGTGTGGCCTCCTACAGCAGCTGACAAAATGGCTGCTGTGCTGAGAGCACACACATTTATACTCCGCCTGCGGGCGGAGCCAGCAGGCAGGGATCTACCCCCATACCTGTAGTACAGGGGCCTTACCGTAAAACCCATATATACACAGTATAATACATCTGTGGTGACAACCACATTCACCCCCTGTTAAAAAGGAGTCCAGCGGGGGTGATGGATAACTATATACAGCCAAGTTGCTTTTGGAAATCACAGAATATTACAAATTTAGGCGGTGCGGTGCGCCGCAATGCTGGTGGTGACTCAGGCATCGGCTTGGTCTTCGGTGGCTCCTGGAGCATGCCGAAATCCTCTTCATCCCCAGGTGGGAGCAAGGGGAGGACGGATCGTCCTGGAGCGGGGGCTGCAGTGGGGTGCACTGGGGAGAGGAGGGTGGCACCGGGGCAGGGGTAGGGGTGTGTGGGGACCAGCTGGTGCCAGGTCCCTGAGGGAGACTGTGTCTTGGCGGCCGTCGGGGTATGCTACGTAAGCGTACTGCGGGTTGGCGTGGAGTAGCTGTACCCTCTCAACCAACGGGTCCGCCTTGTGGTGCCGCACGTGCTTGCGGAGGAGAACGGGTCCTGGAGCTGCCAGCCACGTTGGGAGCGAAACCCCGGAGGTGGACTTCCTGTGAAAGGCAAAGAGATGTTCATGGGGGGTTTCGTTAGTCGTGGTGCACAGGAGCGACCGAATGGAGTGAAGTGCGTCGGGAAGGACCTCCTGCCAGCGGGAGGTCGGGAGATTTCTGGACCACAGGGCCAGCTGGACGGCCGTCCAGACCGTCCCATTCTCCCGTTCCACCTGCCCGTTTCCCCTGGTTGTAGCTGGTCGTCCTGCTTGAGGCAATGCCCCTGTGAGCAGGAACTGGCGCAGCTCATCGCTCATAAATGAGGATCCCCGGTCGCTGTGGACGTAGGCGGGGAAACCGAACAGAGCGAAGATGGTGTTGAGGGCTTTGATGACGGTGGCAGAAGTCATGTCGGGGCATGGGATGGCAAAGGGGAATCGGGAATATTCATCGACCACACTGAGAAAGTACGTGTTGCGGTCGGTGGAGGGGAGGGGCCCTTTGAAGTCCACACTGAGGTGTTCAAAGGGACGGGAGGCCTTCACCAGGCGCGCACGGTCTGGCCGGTGAAGTGCGGTTTACACTCCACGCAGACCTGGCAGTCTCTGGTGAAAGCCCTGACATCCTCGATGGAGTAGGGCAGATTGCGGGCCTTGATGAAGTGGTAAAAACGGCTGACTCCTGGATGACAGAGATTGTCGTGCAGGGTCCGGAGTCGGTCCACTTGTGCGCTGGCACGTGTGCCTCGGGAAAGGGCATCAGGGGGCTCGTTGAGCATACCGGGGGGATACAAAATCTCGTAATTGTAGGTGGAGAGCTCAATACTCCACCTCCAAGATTTTATCCTTTTTGATCTTGCCCCGCTGTGTGTTATTAAACATGAAGGCAACCGCCCGTTGGTCAGTGAGGAGAGTGAATCACCTGCCGGCCAGATAATGCCTCCAATGCCGCACAGCTTCAACGGTGGCTTGGGCCTCCTTTTCGACAGAGGAGTGCCGAATTTCGGAGGCATGGAGGGTGCGGAAAAGAATGCCATGGGTCTGCCTGCCTGGTTGAGGGTGGCGGCCAGAGCGACGTCTGATGCATCGCTTTCGACTTGGAAGCTGGGTGTCTCGTCGACCGCATGCATCGTGGCCTTGGCGATGTCGGCCTTGATACGGTCGAAGGCCTGGTGAGCTTCGGCAGTCAGTTGGAAAACGGTGGATTGAATGAGTGGGCGGGCCTTGTCTACATAGTTTGGGACCCACTGGGCGTAATGCGAATGGACCCTTAAGAAAGTGGTAAAGGCGGCCGTCTGCTTTGAAATCAGTGTATAGGCGGTCCGCCTTGCGAATGGGGAGCTGGTGGTAGGCAGATTTCAGGTCCACTGTCGAGAAGACCCGGTATTGTGCAATCTGATTGACCATATCAGATATGCGTGGGAGGGGGTACGCATCGAGCTGCGTGTACCGATTGATGGTCTGACTGTAGTCAACGACCATCCTGTTTTTCTCCCCGGTTTTCACCACTACCACTTGGGCTCTCCAGGGGCTGTTGCTGGCCTCGATGATACCTTCCCGCAGCAGCCGCTAGACCTCAGACCTGATGAAGGTTCTGTCCTGGGCACTGTACCGTCTGCTCCTGGTGGCGACGGGTTTGCAATCCGGGGTTAGGTTTGCAAAAACGGAAGGTGGGTCGACCTTAAGGGTCGCGAGGCCGCAAACGGTAAGGGGTGGTAAGGGCCCGCCAAACTTCAGGGTTAGGCTCTGGAGGTTGCACTGGTAGTCCAGGCTGAGTAGCAAGGCAGCGCAGAGGTTGGGGAGGACATAGGGGCGGAAGCCGCTGAACTGCACGCCCTGGACAGTGAGGGTGGCGATGTAGTACCCCCGGATTGCTAAGGAGTGGGATCCAGAGGCCAGGGAGATTCTCTGGTTAGCGGGGTGCACCGCGATGGACCAGTGCCTTACCGTATCAGGGTGGATGAAGCTCTCAGTGCTCCCGGAATCCAGAAGGCACGAGACCTCATGCCCGTCGACCTTCACCTTTGTCGATGCGGTCGCGAGGTTGTGCGGTCGAGACTGGTCAATCGTGACCGAGGCAAGACGCGGCTGGTCGTCGGCGGTTGCAGGCGATGAGCGGCCTGATGAGGTGCCCGACGGGCAGGGCTCCTGAGGCGGATAGGATGGCGGCGCCCACGGGCCGCACGTGTCCTGCGGGAGGCAATATGGAGGCGCCACGGGCTACACGTGTTGTGAGTAGAGCAAGATGACGGCGCCCACAGGCCGCACGTGGTCCGAGGCGGGGAAGATGGCGGTGCCCACCGGCCGCACATGGGGGGTGCCGGGACAATAACGGCAATTGAGCGGGCCTGGCGCACTGCAGCGAAATGTCCCTTCTTGCCACAGGCCTTGCAGAGGGTGCTCCGCGCCGGGCAGCGCTGCCGGGGGTGTTTTGACTGTCCACAGAAGTAGCATTTGCGCCCCCGGGGTTGGTTGGCTGCCGCGCGGTGCAGGCGTGGGGTTGGCTGGGGGCTGTCGCTGATGGGGGTGGGACGCGCGGTCGGGGCATAGGCCTGAACGTAGCGTGATGTGACCATAAGCGAGAGCGCTAGTTTTTTTGGTCGCCGCGTGGTCAAGCGTGGCCCCTTCTAAGAGGCGCTGGCGAATGTAGTCAGACCCGATGCCCGTAACGAACGCGTCTCTCATCAGTAGGTTCGAGTGTTCAGTGGCCAAAACGGCCTGGCAGTCACAGTCTCTCACCAGGGCGAGCATGGCACCCCAGAAATCTTCCACAGACTCACCGGGAAGTTGGTGCCGCATGGATAGGAGATGCCTGGCGTAGATTTTGTTGGTCCGTTGAGTATAATTTTCCGGCTTCCGGGTGCGGCGATGACCAGCTAAGTCGCACGTTTCGGCAGCTCCCGGCGGAACGGACTTTTGGGCTCTCAATAAGAGCCCCAACGGCAATTTTAACGGCTAAAAGCACTGTGCGGTAAACCAGAAGGGAATCCCCCCTGGATACGGATGGAAAAAGGAGAGGAAAGTGGCCGGATTGCGGTGGATCCTTTAGAGCAGCGGCAAGGAAGGCAAGCAAAAACCAAGATGGCGTCGGAAGGTGGCAGTTTAATATGGGGCCCTGAACAACACGAGTTTTTGAAACGCTGCGTGGAAGAGCTTAAAAAGGAGATGAAGAAGGAGCTGTTGGCCCCGATATTACAGGCGATTGAAGGGCTAAAAGATGAGCAAAAGACCCAGGAGCGGGAGCTTCGGGTCGTGAAGGCAAAGGTTGCCGAGAACGAGGACGATATACAGGGCCTGGTGGTGAAGACGGAGATGCACGAGGCACACCATAAACGATTTGTGGAAAGGCTGGAGGTGCTGGAGAATAATGCGAGGAGGAAGAATTTAAGGATTCTTGGTCTTCCTGAAGGTGCAGAAGGGGCAGACATCGGGACATATGTGAGCACGATGCTGCACTCGTTGATGGGATCGGAGGCCCCGACGGGTCCGCTGGAGGTGGAGGGAGCCTATCGAGTTATGGCGCGAAGACCGAGGGCTGGAGAAATTCCTCGAGCCATAGTGGTGAGATTCCTCCGTTTTAAGGACAGAGAGATGGTCTTAAGATGGGCAAAGAAAACTCGGAGCAGTAGATGGGAGAACGCGGTGATCCACGTATATCAAGACTGGAGTGCGGAGGTGGCGAGAAGGAGGGCGAGCTTTAATCGGGCCAAGGCGGTGCTTCATAAAAAGAAGATCAAATTTGGAATGCTGCAGCCGGCAAGACTGTGGGTCACATATCAAGGGAAGCACCACTACTTTGAAACGGCGGATGAGGCGTGGACATTTATTGTTGAAGAGAAATTGGAATGAGTGGGTTATTAAAAAAGAACGTTCGAGACAAAGTGGTGGGGCGAATATGGGGGGCGAAGAGGGGGGAAAAAGGGGGGAGAGAGGATTTTTATGTTGTTAATCCTGCGACCCGGTAACTTTTCTCTCTTCCACAGGTTGTGGGGGAGGGAGGAAGGGAGGTGGAGGAGTTGGGGGCGTTGGCCATTGGGGGCGGGGCCAAAAGGGAAGCGCGGGCTTTGTTCCCGCGCTATGATAATTATGGCGGGAATAGGGAAGCAGGAAGGAGGGGGCGTCGCACGGTGCGAGCCGAGGTCACGGGGGGAAGCCCAGGTCGGCCAGAGTATGCTGACTTCTGGGAGCAACATGGGGGGTGTAACTACGCTAGTGGGGGATCTAGCGGGGGGGGGGGTGGGAGGGGGGGATTTACTGGGTTGCTGCTGCTGGGGAGAAGGGGGAGCTGGTATGGGGTGGGGTGGGCGGGCACCGTCTGGGGGGACACAGCTGCGTGGGAACCGGGTGAGGAGCTGGGTAAAAGGGGATGGCTAATCGACAAGGGGGGGGGGGGGGGGTAGGAAGCCCCCCAACCCGGCTGATCACGTGGAATGTGAGAGGGCTGAACGGGCCGATAAAGAGGGCACGGGTACTCGCACACCTAAAGAAACTTAAGGCAGATGTGGTTATGTTACAGGAGACGCATTTGAAACTGATAGACCAGGTTAGACTACGCAAAGGATGGGTGGGGCAGGTGTTTCATTCGGGGCTGGATGCGAAAAACAGGGGGGTGGCTATATTAGTGGGGAAGCGGGTAATGTTTGAGGCAAAGACCATAGTGGCGGATAGTGGGGGCAGATACGTGATGGTGAGTGGCAAATTACAGGGGGAGGCGGTGGTCTTAGTGAACGTATATGCCCCGAACTGGGATAATGCCAACTTTATGAGGCGCATGTTAGGACGTATCCCGGACCTAGAGGTGGGGAAGTTGGTAATGGGTGGAGATTTTAACACGGTGCTGGAACCAGGGCTGGACAGATCGAGGTCCAGGACTGGAAGGAGGCCGGCAGCAGCCAAGGTGCTTAAAGACTTTATGGAGCAGATGGGAGGAGTAGACCCATGGAGATTTAGTAGACCGAGGAGTAAGGAGTTTTCGTTTTTCTCCTATGTCCACAAAGTTTATTCGCGAATAGACTTTTTTGTTTTGGGAAGGGCGCTGATCCCGAAGGTGAGGGGGACGGAGTATACGGCCATAGCTATTTCGGATCACGCTCCACATTGGGTGGACTTGGAGATAGGGGAGGAAAAAGAACGGCGTCCACCCTGGAGAATGGACATGGGACTAATGTCGGATGAGGGGGTGTGTCTAAGGGTGAGGGGGTGTATTGAAAAGTACTTGGAACTCAATGATAATGGGGAGGTCCAGGTGGGAGTGGTCTGGGAGGCGCTGAAGGCAGTGGTTAGAGGGGAGCTGATATCAATCAGGGCACATAAAGGAAAGCAGGAGAGTAGGGAACGGGAGCGGTTGCTGCAAGAACTTCTGAGGGTGGACGGGCAATATGCGGAGGCACCGGAGGAGGGACTGTACAGGGAAAGGCAAAGGCTACACGTAGAATTTGATTTGCTGACTACGGGTACTGCAGAGGCACAGTGGAGGAAGGCACAGGGTGTACAATACGAATATGGGGAGAAGGCGAGCAGGTTGCTGGCCCACCAATTGAGGAAAAGGGGAGCAGCGAGGGAAATAGGGGGAGTGAGGGATGAGGAGGGAGAGATGGAGCGGGGAGCGGAGAGAGTGAATGGAGTGTTCAAGGCATTCTATGAAAGATTATATGAAGCTAAGCCCCCGGATGGGAAGGAGAGAATGATGTGTTTTCTGGACCAGCTGGAATTTCCTAAGGTGGAGGAGCAGGAGAGGGTGGGACTGGGAGCACAGATCGAAATGGAGGAAGTAGTGAAAGGAATTAGGAGCATGCAGGCGGGGAAGACTCCGGGACCGGATGGATTCCCAGTTGAATTTTACAGGAAATACGTGGACTTGCTTGCCCCGCTACTGATGAGAACCTTTAATGAGGCGAGGGGAAGGGGACAGCTGCCCCCGACTATGTCAGAGGCAACGATATCGCTTCTCCTAAAGAAAGAAAAAGACCCGCTGCAATGCGGGTCCTATAGGCCTATTTCCCTCCTGAATGTAGACGCTAAGATTCTGGCCAAGGTAATGGCAATGAGGATAGAGGATTGTGTCCCGGGGGTGGTCCATGAGGACCAAACTGGGTTTGTGAAGGGGAGACAGCTGAATACGAATATACGGAGGCTGCTAGGGGTAATGATGATGCCCCCACCAGAGGGGGAAGCGGAGATAGTGGTGGCGATGGATGCCGAGAAAGCATTTGATAGAGTGGAGTGGGATTATTTGTGGGAGGTGTTGAGGAGATTTGGCTTTGGAGATGAGTATATTAGATGGGTACAGCTGCTGTATAGGGCCCTGATGGCGAGCGTGGTCACGAATGGACGGGGGTCTGCATATTTTCGGCTCCATAGAGGGACGAGGCAGGGATGTCCTCTATCCCCATTATTGTTTGCACTGGCGATTGAGCCCCTGGCAATAGCACTGAGGGGTTCCAGGAAGTGGAGGGGAGTACTCAGGGGAGGAGAAGAACACCGGGTATCTCTGTATGCGGACGATTTGTTGTTGTATGTGGCGGACCCGGCGGAGGGGATGCCAGAGATAATGCGGATACTTGGGGAGTTTGGAGAATTTTCAGGATATAAACTGAATATGGGGAAAAGTGAGTTGTTTGTGGTGCATCCAGGGGGGCAGAGCAGAGAAATAGAGGACTTACCGCTGAGGAAGGTAACAAGGGACTTTCGCTACTTGGGGATCCAGATAGCCAAGAATTGGGGTACATTGCATCGGTTAAATTTAACGCGGTTGGTGGAACAGATGGAGGAGGACTTCAAGAGATGGGACATGGTATCCCTGTCACTGGCAGGGAGGGTGCAGGCGGTTAAAATGGTGGTCCTCCCGAGATTCCTTTTTGTGTTTCAGTGCCTCCCGGTGGTGATCACGAAGGCTTTTTTCAAAAGGATTGAGAAGAATATCATGAGTTTTGTGTGGGCCGGGAAGACCCCGAGAGTGAGGAGGGGATTTTTGCAGCGTAGTAGGGATAGGGGGGGGCTGGCACTACCGAGCCTAAGTGAGTACTACTGGGCCGCCAATATCTCAATGGTATGTAAGTGGATGGGAGAAGAGGAGGGAGCGGCGTGGAAGAGATTGGAGAGGGCGTCCTGCTGGGGGACTAGCCTACAAGCTATGGTGACGGCGCCGTTGCCGTTCTCACCGAAGAAATACACCACAAGCCCGGTGGTGGTGGCTACTCTGAAAATCTGGGGGCAGTGGAGACGGCATAGGGGCAAGACGGGAGCCTCGGTGTGGTCCCCGATAAGAAATAACCATAGGTTTGCTCCGGGGAGAATGGATGGGGGATTTGGAACATGGCAAAGAGCAGGAGTAACACAATTGAGAGATCTGTTTGTAGATGGGACGTTTGCAAGTCTGGGAGCGCTGACCGAAAAATACGGGTTGCCCCAAGGGAATGCATTCCGGTATATGCAACTGAGGGCTTTTGCGAGGCAACAGGTGATGGAATTCCCGCAGCTCCCGACGCAGGAGGTGCAGGACAGAGTGATCTCAAAGACATGGGTGGGGGACGGTAAGGTATCAGGCATATATAGGGAAATGAGGGACGAGGGGGAGATTATGGTAGATGAGCTGAAAGGGAAATGGGAAGAGGAGCTGGGGGAGAAGATTGAGGAGGGGCTGTGGGCTGATGCCCTAAGTAGGGTAAACTCATCGTCCTCGTGTGCCAGGCTAAGCCTGATACAATTTAAGGTGTTACACAGGGCGCATATGACTGGAGCACGGCTCAGTAAATTTTTTGGAGTAGAGGATAGGTGTGCGAGATGCTCGAGAAGCCCAGCGAATCACACCCACATGTTCTGGTCATGTCCGGCACTACAGGGGTTTTGGGTGGGGGTGACAAAGGTGCTTTCGAAGGTGGTGGGGGTCCAGGTCGAACCAAGCTGGGAGTTGGCTATATTCGGGGTTGCAGAGGAGCCGGGAGTGCAGGAGGCGAAAGAGGCTGATGTTTTGGCCTTTGCGTCCCTAGTAGCCCGGCGCAAGATACTGTTGGTGTGGAAGGAAGCCAAGCCCCCGGGTGTGGAGACCTGGATAAATGACATGGCAGGGTTTATAAAGTTGGAACGGATTAAGTTCGTCCTAAGGGGATCGGCTCAAGGGTTCACCAGGCGGTGGCAACCGTTCGTCAAATACCTCACAGAAAGATAGAGGGAATGGAAAAGAAGAAGACAGTAGCAGCAACCCAGGGTTGGGGGGGTGGGGGGGGGAGGGGGGAGGGGGGGAGGAACCAGAAGGACTCTCAGGGATGTTAGTGTATATGTAAAATATGTATAGGTTGTTGTTATAGGTAATTGTATATTGGACTGCTAAATTGTATTTTTGGAGAGTATTTATTTGGGACAAGGCAGTTGCCACTAAGTTTTGTTTTTTTAATTTCGATGTTGTTTATATATTATTTATTTCTTGCTTAAAACTGGCCATTGTTATTTATATTGTTATATTACTGTGTAAAGGAAACACAATGTACTGTCATGGTTGGCCAAAAATTTTGAATAAAATATATATTTTTTTAAAAAGAGTATAATTTTCCTTCAGTAGCGCCTTGGCTTCTGCGTAGGTCAGCGCGCCCTGGACGAGGGGAAAAATGTTGGAGCTCAGCCGCGTGTACAGAGTCTGGAGCTTCTGTGCTTCTGGAATTTCGTCTGGCGCAGACGCGATGTATACTTCAAAACAGGCTAGCCAATGTTCAAAGTCTTTTTTGGCATTGTCTGCTTGAGGATGCAGCTGCAGGCGATCCGGCCTGATGTGGAGGTCCATCTCTGAAAAATCTCTGTGTAATAAATTGATGCACTATCAATTACGACGAGACGAGAGTAGAATGTAATCGAGGCTTTATTACACAGAGATGTGTGGCCTCCTACAGCCGCTGATGAAATGGCTGCTGTACTGAGCGCACACATATTTATACTCCGCCTACTGGGCGGAGCCAGCAGGCAGGGATCTACCCCCGTACCTGTAGTACAAGAGCCTTACCGTAAAACCCTTATATATACAGTATAATACATCAGTGGTGACTACCACAAAGAATCACTTTAGAATCTATGCTTACACGCAGTGCGCCTAGAGTACTGTGCACAGTTTTGGCCCCTACACCTAGGAAAGGATATTTCTGCCTTTGAGACAGTGCAACAGTTGTTCACAAGACTGCAATGAAGTTACTGTGAAAAGTTGCCCTTTTCTTCTCTCTGCAACCTCACCATTGGTCATCTCTATTGAGGGTGCAAGTAAGTTACCAGTCCTCTGATTGGCTTAGCAGCTTAGAAAAGGCAGCCAGCCATCCTTAATTGGATGGTGGTCCTTGTGGGATCCAATAGAATCCCTCCATAGTCTTGCCATTCATCTGGGCAGGCCTGGGGCTAACATAGGGTCCAGGCAGTGGAACCTGCAGTGTTCCAGTAGAATTCTGGGCCCAGTTTCAGCCTTAATCACTGAAATCCATTTTCCATGAAAGCTCAATTATTCAATCATTCATTGGACTATATTGGAATTTAAGTTATATCATTCACATTTGAGAAAGCTGACTTTTGTAACTCTCCATATTTCGCAAGCCTTTCCCAGTCCAGCCTACCCTGGGAGTGGTAGAGTTGTCAGCTTGAAATTCATTCATTTGACTGGATGAAATTTAAACGTGAGTGTGGTCAGAAAGAGACTTGTCATCAGGAGATGGAATCTGTTAACAGCCCAGATCTCTCAATGGGTATTTTTCATTAAAAATTTTTTTTTAGAGTAACCAATTCATTTTTTCCAATTAAGGGGCAATTTAGCGTGGCCAATCCACCTACCCTGCACACATAGAATTTACAGTGCAGAAGGAGGCCATTCGGCCCATCGAGTCTGCACCGGCTCTTGGAAAGAGCACCCTACCCAAGGTCCACACCTTCACCCTATCCCCGTAACCCATAACCCAGTATCCCCACCCAACACTAAGGGCAATTTTGGACACTATGGGCAATTTAGCATGGCCAATCCACCTAACCCGCACATCTTTGGACTGTGGGAGGAAACCGGAGCACCCGGAGGAAACCCACGCACACACGGGGAGGATGTGCAGACTCCGCACAGACAGTGACCCAAGCCGGAATCGAACCTGGGACCCTGGAGCTGTGAAGCATTTGTGCTATCCACAATGCTACCGTGCTGCCCCCACACCTTTGGGTTGTGGGGGCGAAACCCACACAGACACGGGTAGAATGTGCAAACTCCACACGGACAGTGACCCAGAGCTGGGACCCTGGAGCTGTGAAGCATTTGTGCTATCCACAATGCTACCGTGCTGCCCCCACACCTTTGGGTTGTAGGGGCGAAACCCACGCAGACACGGGTAGAATGTGCAAACTCCACACGGACAGTGACCCAGAGCCGGGATCGAACCTGAGACGTTGGCGCCGTGAGGCAGCAGTGCTAACCATTGCGCCACCGTGCTGCCAACGAATGGGTATTTTTAAATAATAATAATAGTCATGTTTGTTTTTGATAATAAAGAAACATGAGTAACTGATTAAAAACTCAGTGTAAATTGTTCATACATTGTTTTAAAGACCTATGTAGCTGTATTTTGCAGGATGAAAGTTCATCTACGGCATCCTAGGAAAAGGATTATTTAAGGAGCCACATGTTTGTTTATCAATTTCAGCACTCAGACTGATGTTTTAGCCTATTGTTTCTGTGTATCCGATGACCGAGGACCACAGAGTATCCTTGTGTTCCCTGCACTCTGTCGCCCTCTAGTGGTGAAACAAATACCCTAGTAACTGAGAAGGACTTTTTGTATTCACTCATCATAATCATATCATACCACAGTTAATATTCTTATTGCCAATTACCGTGCTACAAACAAATCAAACCATTTTGGATCCAGGAAGCTTTCCCTGCAATATTTTATTCCTTTTACCCCCTCCTCCCCTGAAGATGGCAACTCATGTTGGAGTACGTTCCATGCGTGATGGTGACCCTCTATTTATCACATAATGTGAATGTCAGTGGGCTATTTGTCACCACAGCCATGTCCAACTCTACAATTCTTGGTGGGACACTAGATAATGATCACGAGTAGGAATTATGTCCCTGATAGTGCGGGATGGGAAGACCAATGTTGACCATCACCATCCCAGCTAGTCCAGAATAGCCTCAAGTATCAACCCTGAGTCATTCCTATTTTACACACCTCAGTGTATGGTATTTAATGACTGAACACTATTTCTTACTTCATCCTACTTCTGGCGCGTGTCTTCAAATAATATGCTTCTCATGATATGCAGGATTATTGAATTTACCTCATAGCTGCTCGTCTCAAATTGTCAGTCTTTCGAAGGCAATAAAAAGTGCTTATGTTAACCTGTGTCAAGTACAGTCTAGTTAGCTGGGAATGATTGTAATCATGTTATTTTGTTGGGTGATATTTGTAAGGGTTCTTCCTGTTGATTCCCTTATTTCACTTTATTTGTTTTGCCGTTATAATTTTTGATCCTTGGATGCTTAATGGACATGTATCTTTAAGTCAAGTAGCAAAGAGAATGGGGAATTCAAGAAGTTGCAACACAGTATATGCTGCTACTAGTTTTTGACAGCAGAACCCAGTCTTTGTGGCTCCTGAGAGATGAGATGGAACTCAGTTCAATTGGTTGGCTGGTGGCCAACAAATTGGCCAAAAGGCCATATTCTGCCTGGTAACAGGTGGTGATTGGATCTTGCCTGAGTGGGATAACTTCCAGTGGAAACCAGAGTTGAGACCTGGACACACAGCGACAAGGACCTGCTGTCTCTCTTTTCTCTCCCTCTCTCTCCAGAAAGACTGTGAGTTAATGTATTTCTGACCCTATCAAGAACCTGAATGAATGAATCTACTGTGAAATTATTAGTCTGCTAACAGAGACCTGGATCTGAAAGCTTACTTTGAAGGAAGGTCTGTTTAAAGACAACCATCTGAAGCAAAGATTTTTTTACCTTTAATTTATTATTTTCATCTCCACTCCCCTCTGTGTTTGTATGTCTTATGTGTGTGCGTAGAGAGTGGGGGCAAATTAAAGTGGGGGATCAAGAATTAGATGATAGGTAACAAACTGTACTTTCTGCATATTTAATTATAGCTCTTATTACAAATAAAAAGTAATTGTGTTTGAATTTACAAACCTGCTGACTGTAATTATTGGGCAGCCAAGGGCCAAAGACATGGTTTTTTTTTTCAGAATTATTGATAATTGTGCTGCAACTCCGGGTCAAGTAGGGGTGGAATTGACTTTGCATTAGCCCAGGGGGTCATAAAATATTGTAAAAGACACATTCTATGCGGAATAGAGGGGGATGTAAAAGGGGTGGCGGAGTTGCGCTACTGGTTAGGGAGAATATCACAGTTGTACTACGGGAGGACACCTCAGAGGGCAGTGAGGCTATATGGGTAGAGATCAGGAATAAGAAGGGTGTAGTCACAATGTTGGGGGTTTACTACAGGCCTCCCAACAGCCAGCGGGAGATAGAGGAGCAGATAGGTAGACAGATTTTGGAAAAGAGTAAAAACAACAGGGTTGTGGTGATGGGAGACTTCAACTTCCCCAATAATGACTGGGACTCACTTAGTGCCAGGGGCTTAGACGGGGCAGAGTTTGTAAGGAGCATCCAGGAGGGCTTCTTAAAACAATATGTAGACAGTCCAACTAGGGAAGGGGCTGTACTGGACCTGGTATTGGGGAATGAGCCCGGCCAGGTGGTAGATGTTTCAGTCGGGGAGCATTTCGGGAACAGTGACCACAATTCACTAAGTTTTAAAGTGCTGGTGGTCAAGGATAAGAGTGGTCTTAGGGTGAATGTGCTAAATTGGGGGAAGGCTAATTAAAACAATATTAGGCAGGAACTGAAGAACCTAGATTGAGGGCGGATGTTTGAGGGTAAATCAACATCTGACATGTGGGAGGCTTTTAAGTGTCAGTTGAAAGGAATTCAGGACCGACATGTTCCTGTGAGGAAGAAGGATAAATACGGCAATTTTCAGGAACCTTGGATAACGAGAGATATTGTAGGCCTCGTCAAAAAGAAAAAGGAGGCATTTGTCAGGGCTAAAAGATGAAGCCTGTGTGGAATATAAGGAAAGTAGGAAGGAACTTAAGCAAGGAGTCAGGAGGGCTAGAAGGGGTCACGAAAAGTCATTGGCAAATAGGGTTAAGGAAAATCCCAAGGCTTTTTACACGTACATATAAAGCAAGAGGGTAGCCAGGGAAAGGGTTGGCCCACTGAAGGATAGGCAAGGGAATCTATGTGTGGAGCCAGAGGAAATGGGCGAGGTACTAAATGAATACTTTGCATCAGTATTCACCAAAGAGAAGGAATTGGTAGATGTTGAGTCTGGAGAAGGGTGTGTAGATAGCCTGGGTCACATTGAGATCCAAAAAGACGAGGTGTTGGGCGTCTTGAAAAATATTAAGGTAGATAAGTCCCCAGGGCATGATGGGATCTACCCCAGAATACTGAAGGAAGCTAGAGAGGAAATTGCTGAGGCCTTGACAGAAATATTTGGATCCTCACTGTCTTCAGGTTATGTCCTGGAGGACTGGAGAATAGTCAATGTTGTTCCTCTGTGTAAGAAGGGTAGCAAGGATAATCCAGGGAACTACAGGCTGGTGAGCCTTACATCAGTGGTAGGGAAATAACTGGAGAGAATTCTTCGAGACAGGATCTACTCCCATTTGGAAGCAAATGGATGTATTAGTGAGAGGCAGCATGGTTTTGTGAAGGGGAGGTCGTGTCTCACTAACTTGATAGAGTTTTTCGAGGAGGTCACAAAGATGATTGATGCAGGTAGGGCAGTGGATGTTGTCTATATGGACTTCAGTAAGGCCTTTGACAAGGTTCCTCATGGTTGACTAGTACAAAAGGTGAAGTCACACGGGATCATGGGTGAGCTGGCAAGGTGGATACAGAACTGGCTAGGTCATAGAAGGCAGAGAGTAGCAATGGAAGGATGCTTTTCTAATTGGAGGGCTGTGACTAATGGTGTTCCGCAGGGATCAGTGCTGGGACCTTTGCTGTTTGTAGTATATATAAATGATTTGGAGGAAAATGTAACTGGTCTGATTAGTAAGTTTGCAGACGACACAAAGGTTGGTAGAATTGCGGATAGCGATGAGGACTGTCAGAGGATACAGCAGGATTTAGATTGTTTGGAGACTTGGGCGGAGAGATGGCAGATGGAGTTTAATCCAGACAAATGTGAGGTAATGCATTTTGGAAGGTCTAATGCAGGTAGGGAATATACAGTGAATGGTAGAACCCTCAAGAGTATTGAAAGTCAGAGAGAGCTAGGTGTACAGGTCCACAGGTCACTGAAAGGGGCAACACAGGTGGAGAAGGTAGTCAAGAAGGCATACGGCATGCTTGCCTTTATTGGCCGGGGCATTGAGTATAAGAATTGGCAAGTCATGTTGCAGCTGTATAGAACCTTAGTTAGGTCACACTTGGAGTATAGTGTTCAATTCTGGTCGCCACACTACCAGAAGGATGTGGAGGCTTTAGAGAGTGTGCAGAAGAGATTTACCAGAATTCCAGAATATTGCCTGGTATGGAGGGCATTAGCTATGAGGAGCGGTTGAATAAACTCGGTTTGTTCTCACTGGAACGACTGAGGTTGAGGGGCAACCTGATAGAGGTTTACAAAATTATGAGGGGCATAGACAGAGTGGATAGTCAGAGGCTTTTACCCAGGGTAGAGGGGTCAATTACTAGGGGACATAGGTTTAAGGTGCGAGGGGCAAGGTTTAGAGTAGATGTACGAGGCAAGCTTTTTACACAGAGGGTAGTGGGTGCCTGGAACTCGCTACCGGAGGAGGTGGTGGAAGCAGGGACGATAGTGACATTTAAGGGGCACCTTGACAAATACATGAATAGGATGGGAATAGAGGGATATGGACCCAGGAAGTGTAGAAGGTTGTAGTTTAGTCGGGCAGCATGGTCGGCACGGGCTTGGAGGGCCGAAGGGCCTATTCCTGTGCTGTACTTTTCTTTGTCCTTTGTTTTTTGTTCTATTTGTAGGAGTACTGCTTAGGTTTTGGTAAAATAGGTTGTCAGTCTTGAATTTTTTATTTTAAATGAAGAGTACCCATTTTTTTTTTCCCAATTAAGGGGCAATTTAGCGAGGCCAATCCACCTAACCTGCACATCTTTGGGTTGTGGGGGTAAACCGACACAGACATGGGGAGAATGTGAAAACTCCATACGGACAGTGCCCCAGGGTCGGGATTTGAACCTGGGTCCTCAGCGCCGCAGTCCCAGTGCTAACCACTGCGCCACATGCCGCCCGTCAGTCTTGAATTTTAATCAAAAATAATGATACCAACTCTTTCACAATATTTTTTAAGACTCAGCTGTTTTAATTAGTGTCATTATTGAGGGGCTGAAATGTATTCCCTTTATTGCTTTACTTATAATCTATTAGGTCCAATAGCTATCATTTCAATTGCAAAAAATGAAGAATACACTTGTCTGGAGAAGAGGCAATGGAGCATTGGGCAAGGCAATGATGTTCTCCAAGCCCAGGTAAGCACACATGAAGGCCAAACCAACTGGGTAAATGTTGGAGAGCTGCTTACACCACCATGACCCATTGCTTTCTGGACAGAGAAATCCCCCTGGATGGATTTTGGTTATGGGATCCCACTACAGGACCACAGCACAACAATCTAGACTGGTGCTCCAGTGGGGTACTGAGGAGTACTGTACTCTCGGAGGTGCCCTCTTTCTGATGCATTGTGAAACAAAGACTCTGTCTACACTCACAGGGATGTGGGCAGCACGGTAGCACAATGGTTAGCACTGTTGCTTCACCGCGCCAGGGTCCCAGGTTCGATTCCCAGCTTGGGTCACTGTCTTTGCGGAGTCTGCACGTTCTTCCCGTGTCTGCATGGGTTTCCTCCGGGTGCTCCGGTTTCCTCCGGCAAGTCCCGAAAGACATGCTGTTAGGTGAATTGGACATTCTGAATTCTCCCTTTGTGTACCCGAACAGGCGCCGCAATGTGGCGATTGGGGGCTTTTCACAATAACTTCATTGCAGTATTAATGTAAGCCTACCTGTGGCAATAAAGATTATTATTATGGGAAAGGTCCATCGGCACTACTTCAAAGATTAAGGGAGTTATCCTCAGTGTCCTGGCTAATATTTATTCCTCAATCAATGTCATCTGATCATGATTGTCATGATATCCACATCAGCATATCTTGGTGCAATCACACACACACTGATGGACAGGTAGTTGGACCAACCAACACACACACAACATCGCAGCCAATCACCAGTAAGAGCACACGCACTATAAAACAGGGAACACCACAGTTCCCGTTCATTCTACCAGGAGATAGCTCAGAGCACAGAGCTCACAGCGTGCCACTCAGACATAGACCATGTGCTGAGTGCCTCACCAAGATAGTGATAGGGCTGGGTCCACAGGTTAGCTGGTGAAGCACGAACCTCAGCCAGCAGTTAATAGTTGTTATTGTTTAAGACCAGGGGCGAGATTCTCCGACCCCCCGCCGGGTCGGAGAATCGCCGGGGGCTGGCATGAATCCCGCCCCCACCGATTGCCGAATTCTCCGGCACCGGAGATTCGGCGGGGGCGGGAATCACGCCGCGCCAGTTGGCGGGCCCCCCCCCCCGCGATTCTCCAGCCCGGATGGGCCGAAGTCCCGCTGCTAGAATGCCTGTCCCGCCAGCGTGGATTAAACCACTCTCTTAACGGCGGGACAAGGCTGCGCAGGCGGGCTCCGGGGTCCTGGGGGGGTGGGGGGCACGGGGCGATCTGGCCCCGGGGGGTGCCCCCACGGTGGCCTGGCCCACGATTTTGGCGGATCACCGTTCCGCAGGCGGGCCTGTGCCGTGGGGGCACTCTTTTCCTTCCGCCTTCACCACGGTCTCCACCATGGCGGAGGCAGAAGAGACTCCCTCCACAGCGCATGCGTGGGGGTGCCGTGAGCGGCCGCTATCGCTCCCGCGCATGCGCCGCTCGGCAATGTCATTTCCGCGGCAGCTGGCGGGGCACCAAAGGCCTTTTCCGCCAGCTGGCGGGACGGAAATCAGTCCGGCACGGGCCTAGCCCCTCAACGTTAGGGCGCGGCCCCCCAAGATGTGGAGGATTCCGCACCTTTGGAGCGGCGCGATGCCGGACTGATTTGCGCCGTTTTTGGCGCCGGTCGGCGGACATCGCGCCGATACCGGAGAATTTCGCCCCAGAAAACAGAGTTGTACATCTACAGCCGTGTTGGATCATTTGTGCATCAGAACATCCAACACGACAATGATCACATTGCTGTTTTTACACATTTGCTACAATCGAATTGGCTGCTGCATTTCCTAATTACAACAGTGTCTATCCTTCAAACGTGGCTGTAAAGTGTTTTGTGATGTTCAATGGCTGGGAAAGATGCTATGTAAATACAAGTCTTGATTTCAAATTGAACAAGATGCTAGATACAGATCGTTTACATCAGATGACAGATGAAAAAAGTGCAACTACGGCAAGTAAAGCAAATGTGAATAATTGTTAAAAATGTTCATGCCGATTGGCGTGAGGGACAGATCTGCAAACAACTAATACAGACTTCGGCATCCTGGTTCACAAAGCGAACTACACAGGATTTACAACACTAGAACTGGCCAAATTGGTGTTTAAACTTCACACTCGCTTCCTCCCACTCTAATTGCCTCCCCACCCTCTAGACCTCTTCCTTTCTAGCTCCCACATGGATGCTTCAAGGATCTCTTTAAAAGCATCTACATTATCTGCGCCAGCCGTTCCACGTGGCAGTGAGTTCCACATTCTCACCACTCTCGGTGTAACACTTGATCTGCATTTTGTATAACAAGGGAGCTCCAGCTCCAGCTCCCTTGTTATCCAAAGATTTCCTCAGCAGGTTAAATCTTGTGTTGTGTGGTTGGCTCAATAAGAAACATTCTGATGCAAGTGCAGATTATCTGTTCCTGGCATAAACAAAGTGGTCCGTTTAAACAATCCTTCATGTTGCTGACCGAGATGGAAGGTCCCAGCAGCCCAACCATATCTATTGGACATTGTAACGATTGGATTCTGACAATTGAAATAATTCTCATCAAATCTACTGGGCTACAGGTTGTTGAGTTTTACTGGAAAGGATTTACCTTTCTCCTGGAAAAGTTCTCAAGATAATTGTAAATGATTACTGATTTTAGTTTAGCTTCCAAGCTTTTCACGGTAATTATTTTGTCAAATTGTTTCAATTGATCTATCTATTTGTTTCTATTTAGAATCAAATTGTTGTTATTTCCCTCTCCCTGAAGGTTAAGTTTTATAATGTAAGTTGTAGTTTTTGAAAGTCAGCATTATTCCTATTAAACCGAAATGTGAATTTTTACTCAAGTGGTGATTTATAACTGAGTAATAACAGATCTGTGGACATGAGCTGATGAAAAACATTCAGGCCAGAAATTTACGTGATACACGTGCCAGCCCGGATGACCATACAATATCACGAGAAGACGTCAGGCAATCATCCCGACATCATTGCACACTCATCGGCAGGCATATGCCTGAGTCGGAAGTGTGCCCATCGACAATTAATCAGCCACTTAAAGCAATCAAAAGGACATTGAAGGCGATTTTAGTTGCCCGTGTGATTTCACGCTCGTCACATGCACGGGCGGTCATCCGTTTTTTTCAAATTTAGAATCCAAGGCCAGGCCGGATGGAACATTGGCTGTGTGAGTTGTTAGATTTTCAGGCGAGAGCTTGCTGTTGCTTTATTGCTGGGTTTTCAGGGGCGGGATTCTCCCCTACCCGGCGGGGCGGGGGGTTCCGGCGTAATGGAGTGGCAGGAACCACTCCGGCGTTGGGCCGCCCCAAAGGTGCGGAAGTCTCCGCACCTTTAGGTGCCAAGCCCTCACCTTGAGGGGCTAGGCCCGCGCTGAAGTGGTTTCCGCTCGGCCGGCTGGCGGGAAAGGCCTTTGGCTCCACGCCAGCCGGCGCCGAAAGGTCTTTGCCGGGCGACGCATGTGCGGGAGCGTCAGCGGCTGCTGACGTCATCCCCGCGCAAGCGCAGGGGAGGGGGTCTCTTCCGCCTCCGCCATAATGAAGACCATGGTGAAGGCGAAAGAAAAAGTGTGCCATCACGGCACAGGCCCGCCCGCGGATCGGTGGGCCCCGATCGCGGGCCAGACCACTGTGGGAGCACCCCCCGGGGCCAGATCGCCCCACAGCCCCCCCCAGGACCCCGGAGCCCGCCCGCGCCGCCTTGTCCCACCGTTCAAAACGTGGTTTAATCCACGCCGGCGGGAGAGGGTTGACAGCAGCGGGACTTCGGCCCATCGCGGGCCGGAGAATCACCGGGGGTGGGCCCACCGACCGTCGCGGCACGATTTCCACCCCCACCGACCAGTGCGGCGCGATTTCCGCCCCCGCCGTATCTCTGGTGGCGGAGAATTCGGGACACGGCGGGGGCGGGATTCACGCCAGCCCCAGGCGATTCTCCGACCCAGTGGGGGGTCGGAGAATCGCGCCCCAGATCTTTTCCTCTGGATTCTTCTGAAGTATTTTCTTTGTTAGCTTTGTTTTAAGGACTATTTTGTTTTCTGAACTCTCTGGGAGCAATTCTGTAGCATGCAACCTGACAGTGCCATCTGCAGATGGGGATTGTGTACTCTGCTGAGGGACCTCCTCTGAGGAGGAAGAGAGGCTAAAGGGAGAGGAGTCCAGCTCTCCGCCGGCAGCATCACAGTGAGAGGGATCTGTGAGGGAAGGCACAGGAGGTTCCGGCAGAGCAAAGCGGAATGGCCTGCAGAAGGTGCCACTATTCTGCTGACAGAATGTACAGGCAATGAGCCAACTACAACTTGTTCAAGGTCCAGTGAGGCAGGAGGCTCCGCCTCCCTTGGGACACTATACCAGATTATTGGGCCGGAAATCGGCTCCAACTGTGTGGGTGGGAAACTATGTGGCTCTAACTGTCACAATAGCCCTCAATTCTTTGCATCAGATCTTGTCAGGAGCCAGTGGGGATCTGTGTGGAGCACATGCAGTTGCCTCAAGCTTATCATTGATGCCCTGGGTCCACACGTTCATTCATTACCAGATGGACCAAGCCAGCCAGGCTGAGCAAGCCCGAGGCTTCGCAGCTATTGCTGGTTTACCTGCATCCAGGGTGTTGGACACTACACTGATGCGGCCTTCAAAGCTGCAGTGAGTCAGCCTTTGTGAATAAGAAGGGTTACCACTCCATGAATGTGCAGATAGTATGCGACCACAAGACCCAGATTCTTCAAGTCTGTGCAAGGTATCCTAGCAGCTACCATGAAGCATACATCCTGAGACACTCTCAGGTGCCAAGGCTGTTCATGGTTCCAGCTCAGCTGGATGGTTGGTTGCTTCATGACAAAGGATATCCATTGAAAAGGTAACTGATGATGCCATTCCGGCACCCTAGGACAGAGGCACAAAGCAGGTACAATCAAAGTCACAAGGGCAGTGGTTAGGCAGTGGCTGAGAGGACCATTGGGCTGCTGAAGATGAGATTTCGCTCCCTGGACCAACGGGGGAGTCACTGCAATATCCTCCAGAGCATGTGTCGCTTATTGCCCTTGTCTCCTGTTCTCTGCACAATGTGGCACTGGCATGGGAGGACCCACTGGAGCCCCCCCCCCTGGCAAGGAAGGACCCACAGGAGCCCCCCCCACCCGGTAACATTGAAGGTAGGCTGCCAACTCTGCTGTCGTGCCAGCCCTGATGACCTTGATGGTCATCCTCTGGTGGGCGGGTCTGTACAGGCTCTGCCTGGGAGAGTGCAACCAACCCTATGGCTGGACGCTCCTTAGTCATTGTGGCCTTTTGTTTAATTCAAAAAGACCTGGGCGTGTTTCATTATCCTGCAGAAGCCAGGCCCCTATATATGAAAATGTGTATCTTCTGGCAAGAGTCAGTGAGCCACATTGCAAATCCCATTGGTAATCTTAAATTGGTTGTTAATGTGATTCTTAATAATTTATTATCAGTAGTAAGAATCACATTAACAACCAATTTAAGATAACCAGTCGGATTTGCAATGTGGCTCACTGACTCTTGCTCAAAGATATACATTTTCTATATATTGGGGGCCTGGCTTCTGCAGGATAAAGAAACACGCCCAGGCCTTTTCGAATTAAACAAAAGGCCACACTCAGGGTTGTTCAGCAAGTGCTGCCCAATCGCAGAATCACATCTAACATTAGACAATTATGTTTTGAGGATGAGTGCAGTCAGCCTATTGTGAACAGCCAAAGGAACTTGCTGTTTGATACCATCCTCCAGTCAATGGGAAGTACGACCAGCATACCTGGCATTGCACCAGCACTGGAATTCATATACTACATTATTTATTTGTGTGGTAGGCAGAGCACCTTTTTGGCTTGATCGCAGAATCTTGTTAATGGAAAATACCACTCGTACTGCTAGTGCGGAAGTGTCCAAACCAGTAAAGCATTCACAGATGCATTATGTACTTGCCCTCTCTGAGCAGTTTCATTATTTCACTCATGACTGGTGCTCCATATGTACTCTGTAAGACTTTCATGCAAGTACAAATAAGCCAAATACGTGTAAAAGCCTTTTATTTTCCTATTTTCTGCCTCTTTTCCTGAAAAGCTGTGACTACTGTAAAGTTCCAGCTTTAAGGTGGCTTACCAAAAAGGCATTTTTATCTGGAGTCAATGAGAATTAGCAAGTATTTTTAATCATGGAGAATTTCACATTAATGGTTTCTTACAATCACCTGATATACTCACTTTGAAAAAATTCACTTTGAACTTAATGCCAATGTCATTTAGATTCCAAATTTCAGCAAATCTTTTCCAATGCTGCAGTCAGCAGGCTTCTCTTAAACTTGTCACCTTGATCAGATTTGCTCCTCCGGCATGTGTTCTGGTCCCAGAGTTTCTGTTGCAGTACTGACACAACCCAAAGGACTTATTGGGCATAAGCTACTATGGTTACAGTTCGCACATACCCCTCAGGGGGCCAGCACATTTGTTTTAAACTGCCAGGATCCATTAACCTGTTTGCAATAGATTCTGAAATTCAGGTATATGTCAGGTAGCAATTAATCAACAAAAATCACACGTGGATAAACTAGATAATAATAAAATATAAATTAGTTCCAATGCAAGTAAATTTGCATTTTTTTTGGAAAATCTTTTTTATTGGGTTTTGAAATTTTGTTTTTTTATTTTCTTTTTTATAAATTTAAAGTACCCAATTATTTTTTTTCCAATTAGGGGACAATTTAGCGTGGCCAATCCACCTAACCTGCACATCTTTTTTTGGGTTGTGGGGGCGAAACCCACGCAAACACGGGGAGAATGTGCAAACTCCACACGGACAGTGACCCAGGGCCAGGATTCGAACCCAGGTCCTCAGCGCCGTCGGCAGCAATGCTAACCACTGTGTCACCGTGCCGCCCAAAATTTTGGGTTTTTAAGGTAAATAGGAAAAGCTCAATAATTTAATTATTATCAGTTCACATAATGCTAACAATAATATTCTGCAACGTTTTAGAAAGAGAAGCATAAACTTCTGTTAAAAATTAGAAGTTGCAGTTGCTGGTGAATTAAACTATAGAAATCAAAAGGTTCCCTCTGAACTATCCTGGGCCATATCTTTGAAGTTCTCATTAGAGAAAACTGAAGCAACATGTCCTGCTGCAACAAAAAGAATCCATGCAAACTATAGCACTTTGGTATTCGAGGCAAACATAACAATGAACTAAAAATGAACAAATTCTTGGTGATCTTTGGGGATCCTCCGCTGCATCAGGAACTCCGCTAGCGTCAGCGGGCGGCGCGGAATCCGGGGTCGGGCAGAAAATGGTGCCGGGTGCCAATTCCTGTGATGTCAGGATCAAGGTTTGTGTCCTGTGGGAGGATGCAAAAGGCTCATTAAGAACCCATTTGAAACCACTTAACGGGCAGGGCACCAAATTCTTCGGGCCCTTGTGATTCTTCAGTCCTCTGGGCCAGGTGTTGACAAGCGTGGCCCTGATGAGATGGACCTTGCGGTGGGTCAAGAGGGTAAATCATTAGTAAATACCAGACGTGGTCATTAAGATCCATCTGCATTGATTTACACCTTTTCACTGACACGCGGTTGTGAACGTCGATCCCGGCGCCAGCTGGGGGTCGGAGCATCGCATCCCAAATTTCCCCCAATGCCTGATTCTCCGTCCCATCAGGAAACAATCTTCAGTCATGGGGAAAAATTCTCCTGCCCCCCACCAGGTCGGAGAATCGCCGGGGGCTGGCGTGAATCCCGCCCCCGCCGGTTGCCGAAGTCTCCGGCACCGGATATTCGGCGGGGGCGGGAATCGCGCCGCGCCGGTTGGTGGGCCCCCCCGCTCGATTCTCCGGCCCGGATGGGCTGAAGTCCCGCCGCTAAAATGCCTGTCCCGCCGGCGTAAATTAAACCACCTACCTTACCGGCGGGACAAGGCGGCGCGGGCGGGCTCTGGGATCCTGGGGGGGTCGCGGGGCGATTTGGCCCCAGGGGGTGCCCCCACGGTGGCCTGGCCCGCAATCGGGGCCCACTGATCCGCGGGCGGGCCTGTGCCATGGGGGCACTATTTCCCTTCCGCCTCCGCCACGGTCTCCACCATGGCGGAGGCGGAAGAGACTCCCTCCACTGCGCATGCGTGGGAATGCTGTCAGCGGCAGCTGACGCTCCCGCGCATGCGCCGCCCGGAGATGTCATTTCCGCGCCAGCTGGCGGCGCACCAAAGGCCTTTTCCGCCAGCTGGCGGGGCAGAAATTCGTCCGGCGCCGACCTAGCCCCTCAATGTTGGGGCTCGGCCCCCAAAGATGCGGAGCATTCCGCACCTTTGGGGCGGCGCGATGCCCGTCTGATTTGCGCCGTTTTGGGCGCCAGTCGGCGGACATCGCGCCGTTTCCGGAGAATTTCGCCCATGTTTCCTGGGATGGAGAATCCAGCCCATAGTCTCACAAAAGGAGAATCACGGGTATTAAAAGAGAAAAGGTAGACATTTATCAAGTGCCAATAATTGTGAGAATGAATAAATGTTGAGGAGTGTAAAGATTTAGATTGAATTCCAAAATGGGGGTCAAAGTCGTGGGTAGCTTAAAAGTAGTTTAAATATCAATTAGTTCACTGAGAAGCAAGAGGCTGAATATAATGCATAAGTTAAATGGACAGGAAAAGCATCTGACTCATAACAGGCGAGAATGGCTTACTGGTCCCAGAGGACGATGCAGAGTGAGTTTGATCTCTGTAGCTTGTGACAGCACACCTCTGTACTCCAGCCAAAGTTTATGAAGCTCATGCCTCAGTCTTCCTCCCTCTTTGCTGGTCTTCCTCCATCTGAAGAAGGCAACTACTTGACAAGGACTGTCAGTTCGACCGCCGAGCACCCTTTGATGTACTGTTATTTTTAAGGCATGTTGTTTACCCATGCTAATTACTTTGATTAGCTCAGGCGAATGACCAAAGGGCAGGTACCTAAGGTAGTAACTCCCCTCTGTCCATCACTGAGACTGAGGTCATCTTTTTGCTTATGCCATGCTGGGTGCCATTGGTTCACTCCTGACAGACACCTATAAAGATAGTAGGGTTCACAAAGCATGGTCTGATTGACTTAGAAATGTTAACATGGAAGCTTGTACCAGAAGACAGAGGCCTAGGAGCATCATTCTGCTTGGATATTATCGTTGATATATAGATTCAAACCAAGTCAGTGCAGTATCCATATTTAAGAGAGTTGACAAAACTAATCCAGTTACCTACATTCTCGTCAGACGAACACCGGTTCCTATTCGAATAATGGAACCAAATATCCTGTGCAGAGTTGAGAAGCAGCTCCATGAAAGTAGCTTTCATGGGGGAAGATCTACCAAACTACTTTACGAGGAAGTGACCCGCCAAAGAGAACAGTCCGCCTGAATTTTCTAAAAGCATACCAGCAGGAGAGCAAGGTTAAAACATTATCCCTGCCTTTCTGGGTATAGAAAAATAACAGGATTGGAATTGGCTACAATATTTCCCCTTGGCTGAAGAGCATGTTGACACTGACTTTTAAAGGTTACACACAAAGATTGATCACTTGGAGAAGGTGCTAGATGGCTGTCATCACCTATGGAATTATATTGCACTATGAATCTGCATCTTCAGAGGCGAAGAGGAGAACATTATATATATTTTTAATTAAATTGGCAGCCATTTCAGAAAGATAAGGGAGCCTTGCTTATTGGGTGCACAGAATTGATTGTATTGGTAATGTTCCAGAAACAGGACATAACAGACATATACAAGACTTTTCTTTTCCTGTAACCGGTCGCACAAGAAAATAAGGAAATCCTTAATATTGCTGAAAAAATACATTTATCAAAGTTTTTCCTCTTGCACTCATCAGAACAATCGCAGCGGGCAAAGAACCGACTGCACCCAACCAGCCAGTGCTTGCAAAATGCAGAACTCAGTGTCCAACATTAAATGTGAGTCCGTGAATGGACAACATTTGTTAAACAAACCCCAGGGTCCTAAAAGTTATGCTGACGACCCAATTTAAGATTTTAGTCGGGTGCGCAGTGTGGTGGACCTGTGTGCAATGGAAGCAAAGAACACCAGAATGGAAGCTTCGTTGTAAAAACAAGCCGAACATTTCAGTTCTGTGACCCTTCCTCAGAAACTTTTGTGATGCAGCTAGATGCACAAGAAGTTGCCATGGTCTCGCAGTAGCCAGAATTCTCTAAAGAACCACCGTCAGAACAAAGTGAGAGTAGTTAGGCAGCCTAGAAAATGAATTCCTAAACTCTGGACCTAACAATCTGGCAGCAATACCACAAGAGGTATGAATAAAAACATGGAAAATAGGAGTCAACCATTCGGCCCTTTGAGCCTGATCCACCATTCATTATGATCATCATTGATCATCCAATTCAATAGACTGTTCCCTCCTTCCCCCTGACTAGCAGCAGCTCACAGTGCTCCATCACTCACCCAGCACTCGAGGACACATAGAACATAGAAAATACAGCACAGAACAGGCCCTTCGGCCCACGATGTTGTGCCGAACCTTTGTCCTAGATTAATCATAGATTATCATAGAATTTACAGTGCAGAAGGAGGCCATTCGGCCCTTTGAGTCTGCACCGGCTCTTGGAAAGAGCACCCTACCCAAACTCAACTCCTCCACACAACACCAAGGGCAATTTTGGACACTAAGGGCAATTTATCATGGCCAATCCACCTAACCTGCACATCTTTGGACTGTGGGAGGAAACCGGAGCACCCGGAGGAAACCCACACACACACGGGGAGGACGTGCAGACTCTGCACAGACACTGACCCAAGCCGGAATCGAACCTGGGACCCTGGAGCTGTGAAGCAATTGTGCTATCCACAATGCTACCGTGCTCCCCTTAAGAACAAATAAATCTACACTATATCATTTTACCGTAATCCATGTACCTATCCAATAGCTGCTTGAAGGTCCCTAATGTTTCCGACTCAACTACTTCCACAGGCAGTGCATTTCATGCCCCCACTACTCTCTGGGTAAAGAGCCTACCTCTGATATCCCTCCTATATCTTCCACCTTTCACCTTAAATTTATGTCCCCTTGTAATGGTTTGTTCCACCCGGGGAAAAAGTCTCTGACTGTCTACTCTATCTATTCCCTTGATCACCTTATAAACCTCTATCAAGTCGCCCCTCATCCTTCTCCGTTCTAATGAGAAAAGGCCTAGCACCCTCAACCTTTCCTCGTAAGACCTACTCTCCATTCCAGGCAACATCCTGGTAAATCTTCTTTGCACCTTTTCCAAAGCTTCCACATCCTTCCTAAAATGAGGCGACCAGAACTGTACACAGTACTCCAAATGTGGCCTTACCAAAGTTTTGTACAGCTGCATCATCACCTCACGGCTCTTAAATTCAATCCCTCTGTTAGTGAACGTGAGCACACCATAGGCCTTCTTCACAGCTCTATCCACTTGAGTGGCAACTTTCAAAAATGTATGAACATAGACCCCAAGATCTCTCTGCTCCTCCACATTGCCAAGAACTCTACCGTTAACCCTGTATTCCGCAATCATATTTGTCCTTCCAAAATGGACAACCTCACACTTTTCAGGGTTAAACTCCATCTGCCACTTCTCATCCCAGCTCTGCATCCTATCTATGTCTCTTTGCAGCCGACAACAACCCTCCTTACTATCCACAACTCCACCAACCTTCGTATCGTCTGCAAATTTACTGACCCACCCTTCAACTCCCTCATCCAAGTCATTAATGAAAATCACAAACAGCAGAGGACCCAGAACTGATCCCTGCGGTACGCCACTGGTAACTGGGATCCAGGCTGAATATTTGCCATCCACCACCACTCTCTGACTTCTATTGGTTAGCCAGTTCGTTACCCAACTGGCCAAATTTCCCACTATCCCATGCCTCCTTACTTTCTGCAGAAGCCTACCATGGGGAACCTTATCAAATGCCTTACTAAAATCCATGTACACTACATCCACTGCTTTACCTTCATCCACATGCTTGGTCACCTCCTCAAAGAATTCAATAAGACTTGTAAGGCAAGACCTACCCCTCACAAATCCGTGCTGACTATCCCTAATCAAGCAGTGTCTTTCCAGATGCTCAGAAATCCTATCCTTCAGTACCCTTTCCATTACTTTGCCTACCACCGAAGTAAGACTAACTGGCCCATAATTCCCAGGGTTATCCCTAGTCCCTTTTTTGAACAGGGGCACAACATTCGCCACTCTCCAATCCCCTGGTACCACCCCTGTTGACAGTGAGGACGAAAGGATCATTGCCAACGGCTCTGCAATTTCATCTCTTGCTTCCCATAGAATCCTTGGATATATCCCGTCAGGCCCGGGGGACTTGCCTATCCTCAAGTTTTTCAAAATGCCCAACGCATCTTCCTTCCTAACAAGTATTTCCTCGAGCTTACCAATCTGTTTCACACTGTCCTCTTCAACAATATCGCCCCTCTCATTTGTAAATACAGAAGAAAAGTACTCGTTCAAGACCTCTCCTATCTCTTCAGACTCAATACACAATCTCCCGCTACTGTCCTTGATCGGACCTACCCTCGCTCTAGTCATTCTCATATTTTTCACATATGTGTAAAAGGCCTTGGGGTTTTCCTTGATCCTACCCGCCAAAGATTGTTCATACCCTTTCTTAGCTCTCCTAATCCCTTTCTTCAGTTCCCTCCTGGCTATCTTGTATCCCTCCAATGCCCTGTCTGGACCTTGTTTCCTCAGCCTTACATAAGTCTCCTTTTTCCTCTTAACAAGACATTCAACCTCTCTTGTCAACCATGGTTCCTTCACTCGACCATCTCTTCCCTGTCTGACAGGGACATACATATCAAGGACACGTAGTACTGACGAATGTGATATAAAATAGTTACTTTAGAGTTACTAGTTAATGTAATGTAGAAATAAGCCACTTTGATTTTTGCAGTTAGGGACAAAGGAATTTGAGACCGCATGGAAAAAGCAGGAAGAGGTGTGTCTATGAGGGTGATGCTTCATTGATAGGGGCCAGAGAAAGGGATTGGAAGTGAGCCAATCAGAATCGATCGAACAGGTCAGGAGGGACATAGGCTGACCTATGTCCGTCGAGTATGTGAAACTTGATACCATTTGAACTGATTTTGCAGAGATCCCTTTGTCTGTTAGTTCAGTCGTTTTCTGGAGTGTAAGAGGCAGGATGTCCTGTTACATTTCTGTAAGATGATTCAAGCTTGCAAGCTAAATAAATAACTTCTGTTTACGTGCGAATCCGTCTCAACTTTTATTGAGGCCAGACTGACAGAGAAAGAAATTTGGAGATCAACAGTACCTGTTCCTTGAACAAGTTCCACATTTCACTTGTGTCCTTCCCTGACAGCCTATGTTCCCAACTTATGCACTTCAATTCTTGTCTGACAACATCGTATTTACCCTTCCCCCAATTGTAAACCTTGCCCTGTTGCACGCACCTATCCCTCTCCATTACTAAAGTGAAAGTCACAGAATTGTGGTCACTATCTCCAAAATGCACCCCCACTAACAAATCTATCACTTGCCCTGGTTCATTACCAAGTACTAAATCCAATATTGCCCCTCCTCTGGTCGGACAATCTACATACTGTGTTAGAAAAGCTTCCTGGACACACTGCACAAACACCACCCCATCCAAACTATTTGATCTAAAGAGTTTCCACTCAATATTTGGGAAGTTAAAGTCACCCATGACTACTACCCTGTGACTTCTGCACCTTTCCAAAATCTGTTTCCCAATCTGTTCCTCCACATCTCTGCTACTATTGGGGGGCCTATAGAAAACTCCTAACAAGGTGACTGCTCCTTTCCTATTTCTGACTTCAACCCATACTACCTCATTAGGGTGATACTCCTCGAACTGCCTTTCTGCAGCTGTTATACTATCTCTAATTAACAATGCCACCCCCCCCCCCCACCTCTTTTACCACCCTCCCTAATCTTATTGAAACATCTATAACCAGGGACCTCCAACAACCATTTCTGCCCCTCTTCTATCCAAGTTTCCGTGATGGCCACCACATCGTAGTCCCAAGTACCGATCCATGCCTTAAGTTCACCCACCTTATTCCTGATGCTTCATGCGTTGAAGTATACACACTTCAACCCATCCCCGTGCCTGCAAGTATTCTCCTTTGTCAGTGTTCCCTTCCCCACTGCCTCATTACACGCTTTGGCGTCCTGAATATCGGCTACCTTAGTTGCTGGACTACAAATCCGGTTCCCATTCCCCTGCCAAATTAGTTTCAACCCTCCCGACGAGTACTAGAAAACTTCCCTCCCAGGATATTGGTGCCCCTCTGGTTCAGGTGCAACCCGTCCTGCTTGTACAGGTCCCACCTTCCCCAGAATGCGCTCCAATTATCCAAATACCTGAAGCCCTCCCTCCTACACCATTCCTGCAGCCACGTGTTCAACTGCACTCTCTCCCTTTTCCTAGCCTCGCTATCACGTGGCACCGGCAACAAACCAGAGATGACAACTCTGTCTGTCCTGGCTTTTAACTTCCAGCCTAACTCCCTAAACTTGTTTATTACCTCCACACCCCTTTTCCTACCTATGTCGTTGGTACCAATGTGTACCACGACTTCTGGCTGCTCCCCCTCCCCCTTAAGGATCCTGAAGACACGATCCGAGACATCCCTGGCCCTGGCACCCGGGAGGCAACATACCTTCCGGGAGTCTCGCTCGCGACCACAGAATCTCCTATCTATTCCCCTAACCATTGAATCTCCTACAACTATTGCTTTTCTATTCTCCTCCCTTCCCTTCTGAGCCCCAGAGCCAGACTCAGTGCCAGAGACCTGGCCGCTAGGACCTTCCCCCGGTAGGTCATCCCCCCCCAACAGCATCCAAAACGGTATACTTGTTTTGAAGGGGAACGGCCACGAGGGATCCCCGCACTGTCTGCCTGTTTGTTTTTTTCCCCCTGACTATAACCCAGCTATTCTTGTCCTGTACCTTGGGTGTGGTTACCTCCCTGTAACTCTTCTCAATCACCCCCTCTGCCTCCCGGATGATCCGAAGTTCATCCATCTTCAGCTCCAGTTCCCTAACAAGGTCTTTGAGGAGCTGAAGTTGGGTGCACTTCCCGCAGGTATAGTCAGCGGGGACACCGGTGGTATCCCTCACCACCCACATCCTACAGGAGGAGCATGCAACTGGCCTAGCCTCCATCCCCTCTTACCTGACAGAATATAGCTGCCCTGTGGACTAACTAGATCTCCGCCCTCCGACTCTGCTCCCAGTCAGCTACACTTTCTGTAAACTCCTGGCTCTCTTCTCACTCTTTGCGGAAATGTCGGAAACAAAATGAAAGGAGCACCTTACTCCCTCCTCACCTAACTCCCTCGGTCACCAAACTCTTACTATAGCACTCAAAATGCACCAAATTCAGCACTCAATGCAAAACCATGCCCAACACCCAGATAGTCCACCTCAACCGTACACGCCTACCCATGCCAACAGTGTCTCACTCATCTCTCAATGCCTTCACATATGTCCAACTATTCAGCTATGACAGATACACCACCCAAAAACAGTGTTACACAACCACCGCCATTCTGCCCTCTCTCTGGGCAAGGTGGCACAAAATAGAAGAAAGAGAAGTAGAGCATACAAGTCAAACAGAGGAAATGGCTCTCTGCATCATGGTGCTGGCTCCAAAGGGGCCCATTGTGTTTAATGTTGTTGAGAACATTGAGGATGATGGCATGTTCCTACCTTATGCCCCTTCTCAACTCTCAACAAACCTTCATTCTGCTCTCTGGTCGGATGACAAGCTATTGATAGTGTGGTCATGTTTCTCCTGATTCCTACCTCAACCCCATTCCCTCACACCATTCTTCCTCTCCTGGGTTCCTATTTTCAGACACCCGAGGACTGCCCCCTGCCCAGCCACAGGAGCCCTAGGAGGAAGGAAGAGAGGAACCAGCACAGCACTGATAAAGAAGCCCCATCACCTAATCTGACACTTACAGCCACCAGTTCAGGTACTGGCACTGCAGGCACCTTGGAGGCTAGTATAGAGAAGTGATCAGAGCATGATGAGTCGCTGAGCATGAGTCGGCAGCAATCAGGCCAGGTTATCTGGTAATAATAATCTTTATTATTGCCACAAGTAGGTTTACATTAACACTGCAATGAAGTTACTGTGAAAAGCCCCTAGTCGCCACACTCCGGCGCCTGTTCGGGTATCTGAAGGCAAATTCAGAATGTCCAATTCACCTAACAGCATGCCTTTCAGGACTTGTGGCAGGAAACCGGAGCACCCGGTGGAAACCCACGCAGACACAGGGAGAACGTGCAGATTCCGCACAGACAGTGACCCAAGCGGGAATCGAACCCGGGGCCCTGGCGCTGTGAAGCAGCAGTGCTAACCACTGTGCTACCGTGCCGGCTGATTTGCCAGTTCAATGGAGGGTGAGAGGCAGACAAGGTCTGCTGCAGAGAATGAGGACCTGGGTGGATGAAACATACACACTGAGATTCTGGCTGCATTGGCTGGTCATCCCGTATGGAGGAGTCCAGCACCAACCTGCAACCTCTGCTTCATCTTCCTGCAGACTCTTTTCAAGATGAGTTAACACAGACATTGCAGCACGGTAGCATTGTGGATAGCACAATTGCTTCACAGCTCCAGGGTCCCAGGTTCAATTCCGGCTTGGGTCACTGTCTGTGCGGAGTCTGCACATCCTCCCCGTGTGTGCGTGGGTTTCCTCCGGGTGCTCCGGTTTCCTCCCACAGTCCAAAGATGTGCAGGTCAGGTGGATTGGCCATGATAAATTGCCGTTAGTGTCCAAAATTGCCCTTAGTGTTGGCTGGGGTTACTGGGTTATGGGGATAGGGTGGAGGTGTTGACCTTGGGTAGGGTGCTCTTTCCAAGAGCCGGTGCAGACTCGATGGGCTGAATGGCTTCCTTCTGCACTGTAAATTCTATGATAATCTATGATAATCTACAGTGTCTAAATATGGGGTCCTGGAATCACATCAGCTAGTTGAATTGTGTGATGTCAGGATAGTGCCAAATCAATATGTTCAGGTGTACATAGGGGCACTCCTGCACTCTTCCATATCACATATCCTCGGAGAACAGCACATGGGCTGTGCAGATAGCAGCTAACGACACAGCCTGCCCTCAGGCTTTTTTTTTACTGAGCTAAGTCTGTTCAGAATCAACTGATGTCACTTCTGACTACTACAGTATGTCGAATCTATCTAATAATAATCTGGTAATTATGTAAAATCTAAAACATGGAGAAATATATTTATCATTTCCTGTAGATTGCAAAATAAGCCTCCATAAATTAAAGGGCTGCTGCAGCATGGCATAGTTTTTTCTCTCTCATCTTCTATTACAAATTGTCCATCCTGGGTATTTCTCTGCTAATGGGGTGTTGAATTTTGCTCCATAACACAGGCGACAGCACCCTCTACATTCGCTCAGCTGAACTCCTTGAACAGCTGTAAGACTTTCATTTCTTGGCATTGTGAGCACCGTATGATAGATTCCCAGAACTGAAATTCTCCTTTTAAGACTACACCAAGAGAGCAAAAATAAGTCAGTCTGTAGCCTGCTGGAAACATCCAGTCTGGCAACAATTTCAAAGTTGAAGAAAAATATACAAAGCAGCCTTGCCACTCAAGGTTATCGTGACAGCAAATATTTACAGAGAAAGAGAAGCCCAAAATTAGAAAGCCAACAAATCAATACTTTAAAATTTGATCTTTATTTGGACAATGCACATGCATCAAATCAATCGAACAATTTGAAATATGAAACTGGATTAGCATGTAGATGGCAGTGCCTTCATTTAAACTGACTTGATGACACAAAAACATCATTATACACAGTGGATCAGGCTTTCTCAGCACACCTGCACTTAAGAGACAAAGGAAAAATGAAATGCACTACGTATGAAGTAAAGCTGCTTCATAAGGTCATGTCAGATCATTCGGAAATAACAAGATATCACAAAATGTAAATGGTAATTTAATTTGAAACTAGTTGTCATTTAGAAACGGAATAATTCAGTATTAACAATGGTACATTGGGAAACATGTCATACTTCACTAAAACTAATCGTCAAAGAAAGTTTTGTGATAGGGTTATTTTGGCCCAAAGGTGAAACAGGTGCTATGATGCTGCATGAGAAATGCCTGTTTGAAAATCCAAATTTAGGGTCTTGGGGTTAATTGAAGTGAGTCATGATTTGAATTTGCAAGTTGAGCATTCAAGTGCTGATGAATCGCAGGGCGGGACTTTCCACACCCTCCGCGTATATGTTTTGCTCCCGGACCCTCTGCTGCCAATGGAGGTTTGCTGTTGTTTGCACGCTCACCCATTGGGGAACCTGCAGCGGGTGGTGGGGTGGGGGGGGGGGGAATCACCGTCATTGGGACCTGAAGATTCCACCTGCAGGAACAACTGGAAAATCCCACTCGCAGTTTTCACAGGGAGTTAAGTGTGGGCCTCTTGCACCGACTTTCACTGAGAGCAAACAACAGCAGCTGGTTTCAAGTCAACTCTGGGATCTAAGGAGAGGGTGCACAGGCTCTCAGTTACAGCACTGAAGGCCCTTGTGGTGGTGGTGGTTCACAGGAGGAGGGATAGCCTCAGCCCACAGGAGAAGAAATGCCATTAAACGCTCATCCTACCACTCCCATTCCTCTGGTGACTTTTTTTATTCTTTCACAGGATGTGGGATTTGCTGACTAGGCCAGCATTGCTGCTTATCCCTAATTGTCTTTGAGAAAGTGGTGGTGAGCTGCCGTCTTGAACTGCTGCAGTCCATATGGTGTACAACTACTGTGTTGTTGAGGAAAGAGTTCCAGGATTGTGACCCAGAGACAGTGAAGGAGGGCGAATAGAGTTCCAAATCAGGATAGTGTGAGATCTTGGGAGGCGGTGTTCCCTTGCTGCATTTATCCTTATGGGTGGTAGAGGTTGCGGCTTTGGAAGGTGCAGTTTTTTTCAGATAAATTTAGAGTATCCAATTATTTTTCTCCAATTAAGGAGTAATTTAGCCTGGCCAATTCACCTACCCTGCACATCTTTGAGCTGTGTGACTGAGACCCACGCAGACACAGGGAGAATGAGCAAACTCCTCACTGACAGTGACCCGGGTCCTCGACGCGGTGATGGAAGGTGCTGTTGATGGCACTTTTTGAGTTTCTGCAGTGCATCTTGTAGATGGTAAACATTGCTGCTATCGTTCTTCGGTAGCCGAAGATGTGTCAATCAAGTGGGCTACTTTGTCCTGGATGGTGTTGAGCTTCTTGAGTGTTGTTGGAGCTGTACTCATCCAGGCAAGTATTCCATTAAATTCCTGACTTGTGACGTGTAGATGGTGGACAGCATTCCCAGCCTCTGACCTGCTCTTGGAGCCACAGTATTTATATGACAGATCCAGTTCAGTTGTGTTTATTTTTTAATATAAATTTAGAGTCTCCAATTCAATTTTTCCAATTAAGCGGCAATTTAGCATGGCCAATCCACCGACCTTGCACATCTTTTGGATTGTGGGGGCGAAATCCAAGCAAACATGGGGAGAATGTGCAAACTCCACACAGACAGTGATCCAGAGCCGGGATCGAACTTGGGACCTCGGCGCCGTGAGGCAACCGAGCTAACCACTTACGCCACCGTGCTGCCCTGTTAAGTTGTATTTCAAATTACTGCTCACACATATGCAGTATACTTGTGAGATTTTCATGTTCCATGAAGATTATTGTATGCAAATTTAGTTACAGTCAGTAAAAAGTAAGCAAAGTTGCCATAGTCTCTGAGGTACCAGAGGCTGCTTTACCCTTTGAGAGGGAGAGCTGACTGATGGTGATTTAACCTGAGGGTCAGCACACCTCAGGCGAGGAGCAGGGTTGAGAAGGTGGGATCTTCATGAATAATCACAGGGAGTACGGAAATTGAACCCGCGTTGTTGGCCTTACTCTCTATCACGTGCCAGCTGTGCAACCAACTGAACTAAAGCAGCACTCCTTCAGTATTGTTGGTGGGATTGGGTTGTCGGGCATCATAGCCTTTGCAGTATCGATTGCCATCAGGCGTTTCTTGATATCACATGGACTTTGGACCAGTAATGCTGGGGGCCTCAGGAAGAGGCTGAAATGGATAATCTACATACACTTCCAGATGAAGATGGTTTCAAATGCCTTAACCTGCCTTTTGCACTGTTGTGCTTGGCTCACCATTGAGGATGGAATATTTGTGGAGCCTCCTCCCCCAGTGAGTTGTTTAATTGTCAAACACCATTCATTCGGGCAGGGATGTGCTAAGTGGATGCACGAAGGTGGCTCTCCTCCTGGAAACTCACATTTAAGTGCTTTCAGCCCAAAATAGCCCTCTAAAACCGGGAGAAAACTCCCTCACCCTCCTCCACCACCACCAAGGCAAGACTGCCTCGTTTTAAATTCTGGAGTTAAGACTCAGAAAGGAGGGGGCGAGAGCAGCAGGGCACAAGACGGGGTGAGGAGGAGGAAGGGGGAATGGACACGCATCAGTCGGGGGTTGTATAGATCGACCCCGGGTGGGGCGACCACACTAGCGGATAGGCTAGCACTCGGAAATACGAGCGAGGTGGGGGGAGGGCGCGGCCCATCTCCCATTGGAGAGAGGGTGCCTGGCAACAGGGGGGAGAAGACTACAGATGGGAAGTAATGGGGGGGTAAACAGAGGGAGACACTCGCAAAGTCAAGGGAGGGAGGGGAACAGACCCAGGGGGGTCGCAGAGGGATAAGGTGGGGAAGGGCACTAGGCTGGCTACGACAGATTGCACATGGCAGCAAGGAACACAAAGGCACTGCAAACAGCCACTATGGAGGGCCCCCAAACAAAAGGAAACCCCAGAGTAGAAGAGTTCACCCACAAGGCATACACATAAATGGTGGCCATCTTGGGTGGCCCTTAATAATAATAATAATAATAATTATTATTATTATTATTATAATCGCTTATTGTCAGAAGTAGGCTTCAATGAAGTTACTGTGAAAAGCCCCTAGTCGCCACATTCCGGCGCCTGTTCGGAGAGGCCGGTACTTGGACAAAGGAAACCTCGGAGCGCAGGGGCCCGGCATCATTTAAAAAAAATGTTTTTATTAAAGATGTTTACATTATACAGAACAAACGTAAACATGAACATACATCTAAAACAAAAAAATATATATATACATGGATCGTCTTCCATTATTTTGATTACAACTTCTTGTTTTATTTATCCAGCAGGCGTTTACTTCAAGTTGGGTGCCCTGCTTCCCTCTCCCCCTTTTCTTCCTGAACCCCCTCCCCTTCTAGTCATCTGGCGTGCCGTCTTCCCTCATCGGTTCTTTAACCCTGGTCCTGCTGGGCATGGTTGGGCTCCATGTCTCTTTATTCCCCCGCACTCCCTTGTTAGTGTTTGTTGTTATACCGTGGCTTCCCCCTCCCTCCCTCTGGCATATTGGCTGTTGGCTACAAACAGGTCTTGGAACAACTGGTGAATAGTTCCCACATTTTGTGGAAGCCCTCTTCCGACCCCCGGAATTTAATTTTCATCATCTGGAGAAATTCCGATAGGTTGGACAACTACTCTGCAGCTTTGGGTGGCGCTGCTGGTCGCCAGCCAAGCAGGATTCTCCAATGGGCGATCAGGAAGGCAAAGGCAAGGCCATTGGCGCTCCTCCCATGAAGAGATCTGGCTGTTCTGGTACCCTGAAGAATGCCTCTCTCGGACATGGTCAGGCAAGTTTTATTTAAACCAACTGTAATAACAGCAAATACAAGTTCCGTTTAGACAGATATGTACCAAACTGTGAACCATGTTTGCCTTAATGAAAATGTTTTAGATCCCCACCACCTTGGACATTGCCTCGAAGAAGGCTGTCCAGTACCCGACTAGCCTGGGGTAAGACCACAACATGTGGGCATGTTTGGCCGGGCCTCCTTGGCATCATTCGCATTTGTCCTCTACCTTCGGGAAGAACCTGCTCATTTGGACTCTGATTATCTGGGCTCTGTGTACCACTTTCAGCTGCATTAGGCTTAGCCTTGCGCATATGGAGGTGGAGGTGAACCTGTGCAGTGCTTCACTCCAGAGTACGCACCTTATTTCAAACCCTAGGTCTTCCCGTACCAGCCTCCCCGAACAGGCACCGGAATGTGGCGACTAGGGGCTTTTCATAGTAACTTCATTTGAAGCCTACTTGTGACAATAAGCGATTTTCATTTTTCATTTCATTTTCCTCCCACTTTTCTCTTGTCTCATCCAGTGGTGTGTGTGCCCTTCCCAGTAGTAGCCCATGCAGGTTGCCGGAGTTCCCCCTCCCTGCGATGTCTGCATCCAGTAGGTCCTCTAACGGCGTTTGTTGTGGTGGGCGTGGGTACGTCTTTGTTTCCATACGTAAGAGGATTTTGACCTGCATGTACCTTAGCTCATTTCCCTCCGTCAGCTGGAACTTCTCTGTTAGTTCCTCTTGTGCTGTCAATCTGTTGTCTGTGTAGAGGTCCCTAACTGTCAACGTCCGCCTGTCCTGTCTCCACCTTTTGAAGGTGGCTGGCACAAACCTATGGTTGTTGCAGATGGGGGCCTTAATGGAACTTTTGGTTAATCCGAAGTGCTGTCGCAGATGCTTCCACAACTGGAGTGCGGCTATCACCACTGGGCATGTTGAGTGTTTGTTCGGTGGGGATGGGAGCACAGCCATGGCCAGGGTCTGGAGGGAGGTCCCCATGCAGGAACCCTCTTTCATTCTCACCCACTTGGCTTTATCCCCTCCTTCCCTCCTTTACCTTTTCCGCAGTTGCTGCCCAGTGATAATATTGCAGGTTTGGGAGGGCTGCCCCCCCGCCCCCAATGGTTCTTGTTCTCTGTAGGACCTTTTTGGGGATCCTAGAGATCCCCCCCCCCCCCCCCCCACACACACACGCCACATACATGCCAGCACCATAATCAGTTTTTCTAATGAGTTGAGGAGGCCTTGGGGATGGAGATTGGTATGGATCTGAACAGGAAGCGGAATCTGGGCAGTAGGTTCATACTGATCTTCCGCCCTCTCTCTGCCAGGGAGAGTGGGAGTGTGTCCCACCTCTGCAGGTCCTTTTTAACTTCCTCCATCAGGCTGGTCAGGTTCCATTTGTGGATCTGTGTCCAGTCATGGGCGATTTGGATCCCCAGCTAGCAAAGAACAAAGAACAAAGAAAAGTACAGCACAGGAACTGGCCCTTCGGCCCTTCACGCCTGTGCCGACCATGCTCCCCGTCTAAACTAAAATCTTCTACACTTCCAGGGTCTGTATCCCTCTATTCCCATCCTAGTCATGTATTTGTCAAGATGCCCCTTAAACATCATTATCGTCCCTGCTTCTACCACCTTCTCCGGCAGTGAGTTCCAGGCATCCACTACCCTCTGTGTAAAAAACTTGCCTCATACATCTCATCTAAACCTTGCCCCTCGCACCTTAAACCTCTGCCCCTTAGTAATTGACCCCTCTACCCTGGGAAAAAGTCTCTGACTATCCAATCTGTTTCTGCCCCTCATAATTTTGTAGACCACTATCAGGTCGCCCCTCAACCTCCGTCGTTCTAGTGAGAACAAACCAAGTTTATTCAACCGCTCCTCATAGCTGATGCCCTCCATACCAGGCAACATCCTGGTAAATCGCTTCTGCACCCTCTCCAAAGCCTCCACATCCTTCTGGTAGTGTGGCAACCAGAATTGAACACTATACTCCAAGTGTGGCCTAACTAAGGTTCTATACAGCTGCAACATGACTTGCCAATTTTTATACTCAATGCCCCAGCCAATGAAGGCAAGCATGCCATATGCCTTCTTGACTACCTTCTCCATCTGTGTTGCCCCTTTCATTGACCTGTGGACCTGTACACCTAGATCTCTCTGACTGTCAATACTCTTGAGGGTTCTACCATTCACTGTATATTCCCTACCTATATTAGACCTTCCAAAATGCATTACCTCACATTTGTCCAGATTAAACGCCATCTGCCATCTGTCCGCCCAAGTCTCCAAACGATCTAAATCCTGCTGTATCCTCTGACAGTCCTCATCGCTATCCGCAATTCCACCAACCTTTGTGTCGTCTGCAAACTTACTAATCAGACCAGTTACATTTTCCTCCAAATCATTTATATATGGGCAGCATGGGAGCAATGTGGATAGCACAATTGCTTCACAGCTCCAAGGTCCCAGGTTCGATTCCGGCTTGGGTCACTGACTGTGCGGAGTCTGCCCATCCTCCCCGTGTGTGCGTGGGTTTCCTCCGGGTGCTCCGGTTTCCTCCCACAGTCCAAAGATGTGCAGGTTAGGTGGATTGGCCATGATAAATTGCCCTTAGTGTCCAAAATTGCCCTTAGTGTTAAGTGGGGTTACTGGGTTATGGGGATAGGGTGGAGGTGTTGACCTTGGGTAGGGTGCTCTTTCCAAGAGCTGGTGCAGATTCGATGGGCCGAATGGCCTCCTTCTGCACTGTAAATTCTATATACTACGAACAGGAAAGGTCCTAGCACTGAACCCTGCGGAACACCACTAGTCACAGCCCTCCAATCAGAAAAGCACCCTTCCATTGCTATCTCTGCCTTCTATGACCTAGCCACCTTGCCAGCTCACCTCTGATCCGGTGTGACTTCATCTTTTGTACCAGTCTGCCATAAGTGACGTTGTCAAAGGTCTTACTGAAGTCCATATAGACAACATCCACTGCCCTACCTGCATTTATGTTGGGTCTGTTTAAATGGCAGCCCCTCCAGCTCTGCCTCTCCCCCTTGTGGGTTCACCGGGAAGATCTCATTTTTGCCCAGGTTGAGTTTATAGCCAGAGAAGGCTCCAAACTCTTTCAAAGGTGCCGAGATTCCCTCCATGCTGCTTTGCGGGTCTGAGATGTAGAGGAGTACGTCATCTGCATTGAGCAAGATCCTGCGCTCTCTGTCTCCTCTCCGGATCCCCTTCCAATTCTTGCCGCCCTGAGCCCGACCGCTAGTGGTTTGATCGCTCGGGCGAACAGCAGTGGGGTCAATGGGCATCCCTTCCTTGTGCCTCTGGAAGTACTTAGAGCTGGTGCTATTTGTCCGTATGCGCGCCGTGGGAGCGTTGTACAGGAGTTTCACCCAGCGGTGAGTCCTGCTCCAATCCCGAACCGTTCCAGTATCTCTATGAGGTACTTCCATTCGACTCCAAAGACATTTTCTGCGTCTAGGGAGATGGTCGCCTCTTGTGTTGTTGGGGCCCAGCTTCATGGTGGGTATGGTGACCACGGCCATTTTGGATGGCCCCCTGACAAAGGAAAATCCCGGAGTGATGGGTCGCATCCACAAGGTAGGTATGGTTGATGCCGCAGGAGCGGGGGGGGGGGGGACAGAAACCCCCATCAGAATAGTCACCTGGAATATCAGGGAACTTAACAGCCCAATGAAAAGATCAAGAGTCTTCGCCCACCTGAAAAGTATGAAAGCCGACACAGTCTTCCTCCAAGAGACAGGTGTTGGGACAATTGCTTTTCCGAATACATATTAATTTTAAAAAATATATAAATTTAGAGTACCCAATTCATTTTTTCCAATTAAGGGGCAATTTACCGTGGCCAATCCACCTAGCCTGCACATCTTTGGGTTGTGGGGGCGAAACCCACGCAAACACAGGGAGAATGTGCAAACTCCACACGGACAGTGACCCAGAGCCGGGACCGAACCTGGGACCTCGGCGCCATGAGGCTGCAGGGCTAACCCACTGCACCACCGTGCTGCCCTCGAATACATATTAATGACCTAGACCTTGGTTTACAGGGCACAATTTCAAAGTTTGTGGACGATATAAAACTTGGAATTGTGAACTGTGAGGAGAAGAGTGTTAAAACTTCAAAAGAATATAGGCAAGTCAGTGGAATGGGTGAACATCTGGCAAATGAAGCTCAATGCAGAGTAAAGTGAAATGATTCATTTTGGTAGGAAGAATTTGGAGAGTCTGTATAAAATAAAGGGTACAGCTCTAAAGGGAGTGCAGGAGCAGAGGGAGCTGGGTGCATGCGTACATACATTGTTTTTTTATTAATTCACGGGTGTGAGCTTCACTGGCTAGGCCAGCATTCATTGTCCATCCCTAATTCCACTATGAGAGGGTGGTGCTAAGCTGCCATCTTGAAGTGCTGCAGCCCATGTTTTGTAGGTATAGGTATACCCACAGTTCTGTTCGGGAGGGTGTTCCAAGATTTTGGCCCTGTGACAGAAAGGGTGATATAGTTCCAATTCGGAATGGTGAATGGCCTGAAGCTGAATTTCCAACTGATGGCGTTCCCATGGTGTCTGCTGCCCTTAAACCTCTAGATGGTAGTGGTTGTAGGGTTGATAGGTGCTGTCTAAGGAGCCTTGATGAGCTCCTGCAGTGCATCTTGTAGATGGTACACACTGCTACCACTGTGCATCGGTGGTGGAGGAAGTGAATGCATGTGGAAGGGGTGCCAATCAGGTGGGTTGCTTTGTCCTGGATGGTGTTGAACTTGAGTACTTTGGAGCTGCACTCATCCAGGCAAGTGGAGAACATTCTATTGTACTCCCAACTTGTGCCTTGAAGATAATGGAAAAGATTTGGGCAGTCAGGAGGTGAGTTAATAACCACAGGATTCCTCGTCTCTGGCCTGCGTTTGTAGCCACAGTATTTATCTGGCTAGTCCAGTTGAATTTTTGGTCACTGTTAACTCCCAGGATGTTGATAGTGGGGGATTCAGTGATGATCATGCCATTGAATGTCAAGGGGTGATGGTTAGATTCTCTCTTGTAGGAGATGGTCATTGACTGGCACTTGTATGGTGCAAATGTTTCCTGCCACTTCTCAACCCAAGCCTCGATATTGTCCAGGTCTTGTTATATTGGAAATGAACTGCTTCAGTATCTGAGGAGTCACAAATGGTGCTGCATGTTGTACAACCATCAGTGAACATCACCGCTTCTTTTTTTAATGTTTATATTGATTTTCACGTTCTATATTACACATTTAAGTTTGTAGGTTAAGTTACAGGTTGGAAAACCCGCGCATAATAGTAAGAAAACCAAGAAGAAATTAAAATTGCAAAAGAGATAAGCCAAAGAGAAAAAAAACAGAAGCAGGCAAAGATCACAAAACATATTTACAATTTATTTTCGTTCACTGGTTTTCCACTTGCCCTCGGTCGGGCTCCTCCTCTGCAGCTCTGTCCCTTGTACCTCGCGGTCTCTTTTTTTTTCTTGTGAGCTTTTGCACCCCCTCCCCTCCTACCTCACACCCCTTACCCTCCCCCTCCCCAACTTTCCTTTTGCTTTATGTTCTGTGGTTCGTCTGTGTCTCCCCCTCCCCCCTTTTTATACTGTTTGTTGACTATGAACAGATCTTGGAACAAGTTGGTAAACAGCTTCCAGGTCCCGTGGAAGTCCTCTTCCAACCCTCGGCTGGCAAATTTTATCTTCTCCAGTGGGTGGAATTCAGACAGGTCGGTCAGCCAGTCTGCAGCTTTGGGCGGTGCTGCCAATCACCAGCCAAGCAGGATTCTTCGGCAGGCAACTAGGGAGGCAAAGACTAGAGCGTCAGTCCCCTCCAGCAACCCCCCCACCCCCACTTCCTCCCCATAAAGAGTTCTGGCTGGTCTTCGATACTGAAGGCCTTTTGGACATGGCTCCACCTCCACCTCGAAGAAGGTCGTCCAGAACCCGACAAGCCTGGGGCATTCCATGAACATGTGGGTTGGCCTGGCCTCCCTGGCACCATTCGCATTTGTCCTCCATCTCCGGAAAGATTCTGCTCATTCAGGTTCTGGTTAGGTGCGTTAGGCTCAGCTCAGCCCTTTGCATGTGGAGGTGGAGTTTGCTCTGTGAAGTGCTTCGATCCAGAGTCCTTCCCCTACTTCTATGCCTAGTTCTTCCTCCCATTTTTCCCTTGTCTCATCCAAGGGGGAGCGTACCTCCTCCAGCAGTGGCCTGTATAAGTCCCACATTTTCCCTTCCCTAGGTTACCTGCGTCCAACAGTTCCTCAATGAGCAAATGTCCTGGGATCCGGGGGTACATTGTCATTTCCCTACAGAGGACGTTTCTGATAAGTCTCATTTTGTTTCCCTTTGGTAGTTGGAACCTGTCCGTGAGTTCCTCCAGGGTCGCTATTCAGTCGCCTGTGTACATGTTTCTAGCTGTCAGTGTCCCCTTGTCCTGTTGAAGGTGGCATCCATTGTTGCAGGCGAGAACCTGTGGTTGCTACAGATGGGAGTCATGGTGGGCAATTTGGTTAGACCAAAGTGCTGTCTCATCTGGTATGACATTCAGAGCTTGGCTACTACCACTGGGCTTCTTGAGTACTTGGTTGGAGGGAATGGAAGTGCGATTGTGGTTAGGGCTCAGAAGGATGCCCCTTTGCGTGAACTCTTCTCCATCCTCACCCACTCCACTCCCGGTTCATTCACCCACCCCCTTACTCTTTCTGCTGTGGCCGCCCAGTGGTAAAACTATAGGTTTGGGAGGGCTCGGCCTCCCATATTTCTTCTCTTTGTTGGACACTTTTTGGATCCTCGGGTTCCCCCCCTTCCCCCCCCTTCCCACCTCCCCCCCCCTTCCGCCCCCCTCCCCTTCCCCCGACAAACACCATGATTAGTTTCTCTACCATGTGGAAGAAGGCCTTGGGGATGAATAATAATAATCTTTATTGCCACAAGTAGTCTTACATTGACACTGCAATGAAGTTGCTGTGAAAAGCCCCACATTCCGGCGCCTGTTTGGAGGGAGAATTCAGAATGTCCAAATTACCTAACAAGCATGTCTTTTGGGACTTATGGGAGGAAACTGGAGCACCTGGAGGAAACCCACGCAGGCACAGGGCGAACGTTCAGACTCCGCACAAACTGTGACCCAAGCCTGGAATCGAACCTGGGACCTTGGCGCTGTGAAGCAACAATGCTAACCATTGTGCTACCGTTGAAGGATCTGAACAGGAAGAAGTACCTGGGCAGTATGTTAATTTTGATCATCTGCTCGCTCGCCAATAGAGAGAGTGGGAGTGCTCCACCCCTGCAGGTCCTTTTTGACTTCCTCCACCAGAGTCCTCAGGTTCCACTTGTGGATCCGTGTCCAGTCGTGGGCTATGTGGATCCCCAGGTAGCGGAATTTGGTTTGAGCTTGTTTGAACGGTGGTCCCTCCAGCTCTGTCCCTCTCCCTTGTGGGTTCACTGAGACAATTTCACACTTGCTCAGTTGAGTTTGGATGGCTCCAACCCGGGATTGCTCCAAACTCATTTAGGTGCTTTCTGGTACCTGCAGAGAGTCAAACTCTATGCTCTCTGTCCCCCTCTGAATACCGCTCCACACTTTTGCCGCTCTGAGGGTGGCTAGTGGCTCGATTGCCAGAGCGAACAGCAGCTGGGACAGCGGGCATCCCTGTCTCATGCCCCTGTGCATGAGATGGAAGTAGTTAGAGCTGGTGATGTTTGTCCGTACGCTCTTAATGGGAGTGCTATACAGTAGTTTCACCCCAGGAGGTGAACACTGGCCCAATTCCAAACTGCTCCAGTACCTCTATGAGGTACTTCCACTCGATTCAGTTGAAGGTCTTTTCTGCGTCCAGTTGGATGATCACCTCTGGTGTTCTCTCCCCAGATGGGGTAATTATCACGTTCAGCAGGCACCTGATGTTCGATGTTAGCTGCCTGCCCTCGACAAAGCTCACCTGGTCCTCCGCGACCACCTCTGGTACGCAGCTCTCCAGCCACTTAGCTAGGCCTTTTGCCAGGAGCTTTGCATCTACATTGAGTAATGAGATGGGCCTGTAGGTCCCCCCACTCAGTAAGGTCTTTGTCCTTTCTGCGTATCAGCGATATTGAGGCTTATGGTAGTGTTGGTGACAGGTTACCAGCGGGTCTGCGAACATCTCCCGCAAGTGCTGTCGCGAATGTTTTGTAAAAGTCCTCTGGGAATCCATCTGGCCCTGGCGCTTTCCCCACCTTCATGGCGTAGATACTCTCCATGACCTCCCCCAGTCCTAATGGTGCTTCAGGCCCCATCTCCTATCTTCCCGCAAGACCAGCATGTCCAGTCCATCGAGGAACTGCTTCATCCCAAATCCCCCTCGAGGGGCTCGGAGGTGTACAGCCCCGGTAGAAGGTCTCAAAGGCCTCATTGCCCTTTTCCGGCACGGCGACTAGCCTGCCATTGCTGTCCCTAACCCGTCATGGCTAGGGGCACGGTAAGTTTTGGAGACAAGTCTTCAGCACTATTACTGAAATACTTTCAGGGACCAAAGCCTTTGTAATATCAAGTGTCTTTAGCTTCTTGTACCAAATTGACTGAAGACTGGCATCTGTTCTGGGAGGGACCTCGGCCCTTCTGGGTGAATATTGTAGCAAATGCTTCATCCTTATCTTATTTACTGATATTCTGGGCTCCCCCCATCATTGGGGATGGGGATATTTGTGTAGCCTCCTCCCCCAGTCAGTTTAATTTTCCACCGCCATTTATGACTGAACATGGCAGGACAGATTGTGAGCAGTTAATAAAGAATTCAGCATCCTGAGCTTTATTTTTATTTAAAAAAAATAAATTTAGAGTACCCAATTCATTTTTTCCAATTAAGGGGCAATTTAGCGTGGCCAATCCACCTAGCCTGCACATCTTTGGGTTGTGGGGGCGAAACCCACGCAGACACGGGGAGAACGTGCAAACTCCACAGACCCAGAGCCGGGATCGAACCTGGGACCTCGGCGCCGTGAGGCTGCAGGGCTAACCCACTGTGCCACCGTGCTGCCTTCCTGAGCTTTATTAATAGGGATATAGAGTGGAAGAACAAGGAGGTTATGTTGAATTTGTATAAGTCAATAGTTTGGCTACAGCTACAGCACTGAATAAAGTTCTGCCTGTCATACTTTAGAAAGGATATGAACGCATGAGAGAGGTGCAGACAAGATTCACGAGAATGGTCTCAGGGACGAGTAATTTCAATCTGGATAAGTTAGGACTGTTTCCTGAGAGGCACATTCTCCCCGTGTTTGTGTGGGTCTCACCCCCACAACCCAAAGATGTGGGGGTAGGTGGATTGGCCACGCTAAATTGCTCCTTAATTGGAAAAATGAATTGGGTACTCTAAATTTATTTTTTTAAAAAGGACTGTTCCTGAGAGAAGGCTGAAGGGATATTTGATCAAAGTATTTAAAATCACGTGGGCTCCGGAGAGAGTAGATAGGGAGAGGCTGTTCCCACTCATGGAAGGATCGAGAACGAGAAGGCACAGATTTAAAGTAAGTAGTGAAAGGAGCAAAAGTGATATAGAATCCCTGCAGTGCAGAAGGAGGTCATTTGGCACATTGAGTCCACACCAACCCTTTGAAAGAGCACTGACCCAGGCCCACTCTCCCACCCTATCTCCGTAACCCCACCTAACCTTTTGGACTCTAAGGGGCAATTTAGTGTAGCCAATCCACCTAAACTGCACACCTTTGGAATGTGGGAAGAAACTGGAGAACCCGGAGGAAACCCACACAGATATTGGGAGAATGTGCAGACTCCACACAGTCACCCAAGGTCAGAATTAAATCCAAGTCCCTGGCGCTGTTAAGCAACAGTGCTAACCAATGTGCCAACCAGATATTAGGAGAAACCTTTTTAAGCAGCAAGTGGTAATGTTCTATATTCTATACATATGGACGATAAGGGAACAGTGTAGATGGGTGTTATAACCTGCCTACTGACGATTGGCTGGGGACTAATGATTATCCCACAATCCTATGGGAGTATGAACTTCCCCAATGAGGGGGGGCGGAGAAACTCCTACTATAAATAAGCTGGCCAGTCCAGGAACCAAGAGGAAGGAGAAGGTAGCAAGGGAAGTTACTGCTACTGCTATGTATATATTGTTATAGTAAATAAACGTTATTATTTTGTATCCTTAAAACTCGTGCTGGATTCTTCGGGGCCCTTACAAAACTGGCGACGAAGGTAAAAGTGAATAGCTGTCTACACTGCTGAAGCCACCTCCCTGGATTTTTGTTGGATACAGGTTGGAAGTTGTTTTCTATTATACCATGCCTCTGTACGGACGTTTGGATGTTTTTGATGCTGCGCTGGAAAGCTGGAACCAGTACACGCAACGGATGCGTTACTATTTCCGGGCAAACAATATCACTGAAAACGAGCGCCAGGTGGTCATATTGCTCACTGCCTGCGGACCGCATACGTTTGGGGTGATTAGGAGCCTTACGTACCCAGCTGCGCCGGACACCAAAACGTTTGACGAACTTGTGAATATAGTGGGGCAACACTTTAACCCAACCCCGTCCACGATAGTCCAGCGTTACCGGTTTAATACCGCTGAGAGGACCCCTGGAGAATCCCTTGCCGATTTTTTTATCCAGGCTACGCGCGATTGCGGAATACTGTGACTATGGTGAGACCTTGTCAGAAATGTTACGCGACCGTTTGGTTTGCGGTATTAACAATGCGGCCACCCAGAGAAAGTTGTTAGCGGAGCCAACATTGACTTTTCAACAGGCAATACAAATAGTCTTGTCCCAAGAGAGCGCAGAGCGAGGAGTACAGGAGCTACAGGGAATGGAAGTGCATGCCTTGGGGCGAAACCGTTTCCGCCCAAAAAACATCCCCCCGCACTCCTGCGGTACCTTGGGCGAGGCAACGACCAGACCGACGCCAGTGGCCATCGGGCATTCCTCCCCGAAGGGAGCCTTCTCCAGAGCCAATGGATGAGGAGCCATGTCCGTGTCAGACTTGTAGGCGCCGACCCCGTCGCGGACGGCGGTCCTGGGGATGCCAGAGGCGCCGTCGTTCCGACCGAAACTGGGACCAGCCCAGGGGCCGTAACTGGGACCAGCCCAGAGGCCGTACCTTCCATGTGGATGAACCTGCGGCGACCACTCCTGAGGACGTGGAGACGGAGGACGACTGCCTGCAGCTGCATTGTGTGGCAGCTCCCCGTGTGGCCCCCATTAAGGTGACAGTACGGGTCAATGGCCACCCGCTGGAGATGGAGTTGGATACTGGCGCAGCGGTCTCCGTGATCGCCCAGAGGACATTCGACCGCATCAAGCAGGGTATACAGACCCTTACACTAACTGACTCACAGGCCAGGTTGGCCACCTACACGGGGGAACCACTGGACATTGCAGGAACTACAATGACCCCTGTTGTCTATGGACGCCAGGAGGGGCGTTTCCCACTTATCGTAGTGCGTGGCCATGGGCCCAGCCTGTTGGGTCGGGACTGGTTGCGCCATTTGCGGTTGCAATGGCAGCACATCCTCCAAACAGTTTCTGGAGGGTTGACTGAGGTGCTAGGACGATACCCAGAGGTATTCCAGCCTGGTCTGGGGAAAATAAAAGGGGCCGTAGCCCGTATCCAAGTTGAACCAGGAGCCACACCGCGCTATTTCCGGGCGCGCCCAGTGCCTTACGCTTTGCTCGAGAAGGTAGAAGGGGAGCTCACTCGTTTGGAGAGTTTGGGTATTATCAGGCCTGTCCGTTTTGCTGACTGGGCAGCACCAATTGTGCCAGTAATGAAGCCAGATGCCACAGTTCGCTTGTGTGGCGACTATAAACTTACAGTGAATACAGTTTCCCGACTCGACCGATACCCAATGCCTCGCATAGAGGATCTCTACGCGAAACTTGCAGGCGGACTCTCATTCACAAAATTAGATATGAGTCACGCCTACCTGCAGTTGGAGCTGGACCCTGCCTCCCGACCATATGTAACAATTAACACACACCGGGGCCTGTATGAATATACACGGTTGCCCTTTGGAGTATCCTCTGCCTGCGCAATTTTTCAACGTGTTATGGAGGGCATTTTGAGAGGTTTACCACGTGTGGCTGTCTACCTAGATGACGTGTTGATTACAGGGACGTCGGAGCAAGAGCATTTGGAAAATCTGGAGGCTGTCCTTAAACGCCTTTCGGAGGCTGGAGTCCGTTTACGTCACACACAGTACGTATTTCAGGCAAAAGAAGTAGTCTACCTAGGTTATCGGGTGGACCGCGAGGGTCTGCACCCCGTCGCAGAGAAGGTGCGTGCAATTCAACATGCCCCCACCCCGACTGACACTTCGCATCTTCGTTCTTTTCTCGGTCTCGTAAACTATTATGGGAAGTTCCTCCCCAATCTGGCAACTACGCTGGCCCCCTTACACCTGCTGCTAAAGAAAAATCACACCTGGGTTTGGGGTCAGCCGCAAGAAACCGCTTTCCGGCGGGTAAAGCAACAATTGTCGTCGTCTGGGTTACTAACCCACTATGATCCGGGAAAGCCTTTGCTCGTCACATGTGATGCATCCCCGTATGGTATTGGGGCTGTCCTGTCCCACAAGATGGAGAACGGGGCCGAGCGACCGATAGCTTTCGCCTCCCGCACATTGACTGCAGCGGAGAAGAAGTACGCGCAGATCGAGAAGGAGGGCCTGGCAGTGGTTTTCGCGGTGAAACGCTTCCACCAGTATGTGTACGGCCGCCATTTCACTATCGTGACTGATCATAAGCCCCTGCTGGGACTCTTCAGAGAGGATAAGCCGATACCGCCCATTGCTTCTGCACGGATCCAGCGCTGGGCTTTGTTGCTTGCTGCATATGAGTGTTCTCTGGAGCACAAACCAGGTACGCAGATAGCAAATGCCGACGCACTGAGCCGATTGCCTTTTATCGACCGGCCCCATGTCGACCCCCACGACTGGTGAGGTGGTCGCAACCCTAAATTTTATGGACACCTTGCCTGTCACGGCATCACAGATCCGTGAGTGGACCCAGACGGAGCCAGTCCTGTCAAAGGTTCGGCACATAGTCCTGTATGGTGGGCAGCATAGACAGCTCCCAGGCGAGTTACGGGCATTTTCCTCCAAGCTGTCAGAGTTCAGCGTGGAAGATGGCATCCTCTTGTGGGGGACGCGTGTGGTTGTCCCGGAAAAAGGCCAGGAGCTGATATTATCAGACTTGCACAATGGGCATCCGGGCGTGACCAAGATGAAAATGTTGGCCCGGAGTTATGTCTGGTGGCCAGGCCTCGACACCGACATTGAGAAGGTGGCCCAAAACTGCTCCATTTGCCAGGAGCATCAGAAGCTTCCGCCGGCCACGCCCCTACATCACTGGGAATGGCCAGGGCGGCCTTGGGCACGCTTACATGCAGATTTCGCAGGCCCTTTTCAGGGATCCATGTTCCTTCTACTAATTGACGCCCAGTCCAAATGGCTGGAGGTGCATAAGATGCAGGGGACAACGTCCTGCGCAACAATTGAAAAAATGCGTTTATCATTTAGCACGCATGGCCTCCCCGAGGTGCTGGTCACGGATAATGGCACTCCATTCACGAGTGAGGAGTTTGCTAGGTTTACAAAGATGAATGGCATCCGCCATATCCGCACTGCCCCTTACCACCCGGCTTCAAATGGGTTGGCAGAGCGTGCAGTGCAAACATTCAAAAGAGGCCTAAAGAAGCAGTCTTCCGGATCAATGGACATGAGACTGGCTCGGTTTTTGTTTACGTACAGGACCACCCCCCATACAGTGACTGGGGTAGCTCCCGCAGAACTCCTAATGGGCCGGAGACTTCGCACCCGCCTTAGTATGGTCTTCCCGGACATTGGCGCAAAAGTACGCCTCACACAAGAACGGCAGGGACCGGGATTGTCTCAGCATCGTCCGATTCGGCAGTTTGCGCCCGGTGACCCAGTATTGGTGCGAAATTTTGCTGGTGGTGCCCAATGGGTTCCTGGGGTAATCTTTCGCCAAACGGGCCCTATATCGTACCAAGTGCAAGCCCAGGGTCGTCTCCAGCGAAAACATGTAGACCACGTCCGGTCCAGAAGATCATCCCCGCAAAAGATTCCCCGCCCCCGGAGCTCAGTTCAACAGCGGCAAAGACCAGAAACAAGGGAAGGTAGTCCTCCAAATCTTCCACTGGTGCCTCACTCAAAGCCTGCGCAGGTCATGACGGGACCGAATGGGGACAGAGACGCTGACATGACGGAGGCAGCAGACTCTGACTCCGAGATGGAGACACAGGATGAATCAGAGGGGGAATCCTCGGGTCCACAGGCCGTGGATGTACAACCGCGCCGTTCATCACGGAAGCGCCGGTCTCCGTCTCGTTATACGCCGCCTGATCCAGCGCCGCGTGCAAATGGCGTCCGGCCTGCGGCCAAACGAGTTCGACGCCTCCCTTCGCCAGGGCATACGGTGGATTCCTTGGACTTTGGGGGGGAGGGATGTTATAACCTGCCTACTGACGATTGGCTGGGGACTAATGATTATCCCACAATCCTATGGGAGTATGAACTTCCCCAATGAGGGGGGCGGAGAAACTCCTACTATAAATAAGCTGGCCAGTCCAGGAACCAAGAGGAAGGAGAAGGTAGCAAGGGAAGTTACTGCTACTGCTATGTATATATTGTTATAGTAAATAAACTTTATTATTTTGTATCCTTAAAACTCCTGCTGGATTCTTTGGGGCCCTTACAAAAATGGGCTTTAGAGTGGTTTCACAGGTCGGCGCAACATCGAGGGCCGAAGGGCCTGTACTGCGCTGTAATGTTCTATGTTCTATGTTAGGGTTTGAACGTATTGCCTGAGAGTGGAGGCAGGCTCAATAGAAGCATTTGAAAGGGAATTAGAATTATCTGAAAAGGAAGAATGTGCAGGGTTATGGGGAGAAGGCAGTAAACAGTACCAGGTAAGTTTCTCGCTGGGAGGGCCAGTGCAGACACGATGGGCCAAGTGACCTCCATCTGTGACCTTCACTTCTCCCTTACAGACTCCACTCAGATTGGCAGCTCTCATTTAAAAAAATTTTTTAGAGTACCCAAATTCATTTTTTCCAATTGCGAGGCACTTTAGCATTGCCAATCTACCTGCCCTGCACATCTTTGGGTTGTGGGTGCAAAACCCACACAAACACGGGAAGAATGTGCAAACTCCACACAGATAGTGACCCACAGCCGGGATCAAACTTGTTGTTATTAGGCAGATTTCTACCTGTTGCTGGGCAGATCCATGACTACATTTCTGAATTTTGTATCATCTTCAATCTATGAAACTGTGCCCTATATACAAAATCTAGATCATTAATATATATATTTTTAATAAGCGGTGATTCTAATACCAATCCCTGAGCAAACTACGATATAGCTTTCACCAGTCTGAAAAATAACTGTTCTTCATTACTCAGGGAGTGCTCAGGAGTTCCTCTGGGCAGTGTCCTAGGCCTAGCCATCTTCAGTTGCTTCATTAATGACCTCCCTCCCATCATAAGGTCAGAAGTGGGGAGGTTCGCGATGACAACACAATGTTCAGCACCATTTGCGACACTCCTCAGATACTTAAGCAGTTCATGCTCAAATGCAGCATGGACAATATCCAGACTTGGGCTTACAAGTGGCAAGTGCCACCAAAGTGCCAGGCAATGACCATCTCCAATCAGGGAGGATATAGCCACTGCCCCTTGACAATCAATGGCATTACCATCACTGAATCCTCCACTATCAAACCCTGGGGGTTACCATTGACCAGAAAGTGACCCGAACTAGCCTTATAAATACTGTGGCTACCACAGCAGATCAGAGGTTAGCAAACCTGCTGTGAATAACTCACCTCCTGACCTCCCAAATCCTGTCCACCATCTACAAGGCACAATTCAGCAGTGTGATGGAATACTCTCCGTTTCTCTGGATGCGTGCAGCTCCAACAACACTCAACTAGCTCAACACTATTCAGGACAAAGCAGCCCACTTGATTGCTACTCCTTCCACAAACATTCAATCCCTCCACCACGGATCAACAGTGGCAGCCGTGTGTATCATCTACAAGATGCACTGCAGGAAATTACCCAAGGTTCCTGAGGCAGCAACTTCCAAATCCATGACCACTACCATCTTGAAGGACAAGAACTGCAGAGACCTTGGATCACCATCACCTGGAGGTTCCCCTCCAAGTCTCTGACCACCCTGACTTGGAAATATATTGCCAGTGCTTCACTGTCACTGGGTCAAAATCCTGGAATTCTGTCCCTAACATCACTGTGGGTGTACTTACACCTCAGGGACTACAGTGCTTCAAGAAGGCAGCTCACCACCACGTTCTGAAGGGCATCTAGAGATAGGCAATAAATGTTGGCTTAGCCATCGATGTCAACATCCCGTAAATGATTAAAATCTCTATGCCACTGGTACTGAACCAATTTTGTATCCATGCTGCTAACACGTCTATTGTATACCCGTTGATAATCAATATGCATAGTAATCAAATAACTTTTCTTTTTTTTAAATAAATTTAGAATACCCGATTCATTTTTTTCCAATTAAGGGGCATGTTGGCGTGGTCAATCCACCTACCCTGCACATCTTTTGGGTTGTGGGGGTGAAACCCACGCAAACACGGGGAGAATGTGCAAACTCCACACGGACAGTGACCCAGAGCCGGGATCGAACCTGGGACCTCGGCGCTGTCACAGATTATCACAGAATTTACAGTGCAGAAGGAGGCCATTCGGCCCATCGAGTCTGCACCGGCTCTTGGAAAGAGCACCCTACCCAAGGTCAACACCGCCACCCTATCCCCATAACCCAGTAACCCCACCCAACACTAAGGGCAATTTTGGACACTAAGGGCAATTTATCATGGTCAATCCACCTAACCTGCACATCTTTGGACTGTGGGAGGAAACCGGAGCACCCGGAGGAAACCCACGCACACACGGGGAGGATGTGCAGACTCCGCACAGACAGTGACCCAAGCTGGAATCGAACCTGGGACCCTGGAGCTGTGAAGCAATTGTGCTATCCACAAGGCTACCGTGCTGGCCCCTAAGTGGCAGCAGTGAGGCAGCAATGCTAACCACTGCGCCACCGTGCTGCCCGTAATCAAATAACTTAATCATGTTAGTTGAACATGAATTGCCTTTAACAAATCCATGCTGACTTTCCTTTAGTCGTCCATAGTTTTCCCAATCGATTTTGGCCCAGAACGATATTCCCTGAATACATCATAGCTAAGAATATATGTTCCCAATCCTCCCTTCTTTGAGCCAGTTCTCTGTTATTGCTATTTTATCATAGTCCTGTGAACAAACAGGAGCTCGCCAGCCTTATTCACCATACTCCATGCGTTTACATAGTTGCGCTCAAATCTATTCTTTATTCTAGTTTTATTGGTCTCGCCCAGTCCTGTACAACTTGTTTCTCATCTTGAATATTTCATCCTGGTGTCTACCCCCCCCCCCGCCCCCCCCCCCCCCCCCCCACAACATTAGTCAACCTTCCCACAAGGACCCTGGTGGTCATAAAAATTTGAAAAATCTCAAGGCGGGGTGGGGGGGGGGATGCGATGGTGGAAAAGGTGCGTGGGAACAATGCCCAACCCACTCCCATGGTTTGGTCACTGAAATTCTTTCATGAGGCTGCAAGGCTAAGAATTGTTGTAAGCTTGTGTTCGAGAATGTGGATCAAGTTTAACACTGGCCAGCACTGCTTGTGGGCCAAGAGAAACAAGAGTGCTTTCCTCAGTCTGCCAAGAAAATCTATTAACCTTCCCAGCAATCAGTTGTCCCCACTGTGATCACTGAGACACCCATGGTAGCACAGTGGGTAACACTGTTGTTGCTTCACAGCTCCAGGGTCCCAGGTTCGATTCCCGGCTTGAGTCACTGTCTGTGTGGTGTCTCTGTGGGTTTCCTCTGGGTGTTCCGGTTTCCTCCCACAAGTCCAGAAAGCCCTGCTGTTAGGTAATTTGGACATTATGAATTCTCCCTCTGTGTACCCGAACAGGTGCCGAAATGTGGCAACTAGGGGATTTTCACAGTAACTTCATGTCACTGATAATGTAAGCCTACTTATGACAATAAAGATTATAAAAAATAAAAAAACATTACTGAATCCCCCTCATTCTCCCTTATCACTGGCTCTCCCTGGTGCACCTCTTAACATCTCTCCCTCTAATCTCTTTCCAATCACACTCTGACCACATTCCCAAACTCCTTCTCTTCATCTGATCCCTCCTCGAACACCTCTTCTGTCTCAGCATTCCATCTCTCCCTCTGTATCTCTCTAGCCCCCAAACTTGCCTTCCAATCTATCCACTCCTCCGTCCCCTACCCCACCCCTAAACATAGCACTGCCCTCAATTTTTCTTTCATCGTCTGTGGTCAATAATAATAATACTTTGGCCCTCCAGCTGTGCTGCATTCACCCAAATGCTCGCATGATCTTTCCCATGAGCAATGCAAAACATCCTGGGCTGCAGCCAATTCTTCAGACTTCTTTGTCAGATAGGGAACCAAACCTGTCAATCAGTGAGTCTGCTTAAAAAAAAGCACCAATATGCCTTGGGGGTAAAAACCTATGATGTTTCACACCATAGCTGCTCCCCCATTTCCTCACCTACCACTCACATATCCCGACCCAGTAGATAGCAGGACTGTCGAATGTTGCAGCAAAATGGAGCTAATAATAATCTTTTTAAAAAAAAAAATTTAGAGTACCCAATTAAGGGGCAATTTAGCATGGCCAATCCACCTAGCTTGCACATCTTTGGGTTGTGGGGCGAAACCCATGCAGACACGGGGAGAATGTGCAAACTCCACATGGACAATGACCCAGAGCCGGGATCAAACCTGGGACCTCGGCACCATGAGGCAGCAGTGCTAACAACTGCGCCACCGTGTTACCCTACTAATAATAATCTTTTTAATAACCTTTTTAATAATCTTTATTATTGTCACAAGTAGGCTTACATTAACACTACAATGACATTACTGTGAAAATCCCCTAGTCGCCACACTCCGGCGCCTGTTCAGGTACACTGAGGGAGAATTCAGAATGTTCAAATCACCTAACAAACACCTCTTTTTTGGGACTTGTGGGAGGAAACCGGAGCACCCTGAGGAAAGCCGCGCAGACACGGGAAGAACGTGCAGACTCCACACAGACAGTGACCCAAGCCGGGAATCAAATCTGGGACACTGGCACTGTGAAGCAACAGTGCTAATCACTGTGCTGCTGAGCCACCCATGATTCAGTCTATCGTGGCTGTACTAGCTCTTTGAAAGATCTATCCAATTCAGCCCAGTCATTCCCTTTCCCCACAGCCTAGAAAATGTTGCCCTTTCAAGTGTATATCCAACTCTCTTTTGAAAGGTATGATCAAATCTGCTTCCATCATGTTTTCAGGAAATACATCCCAGAACATAATTATTAAAAATAAAATCTGCTTTTTCCAATTATGTTAAATCTGTCTTCTCTGGTTATCAATACACCCATCGGTCAAACCGGTTTCTCCTCATTTATTCTATCAAAGTCCCTCATCATTGTGAACACCTCTATTAAATATCCCTTTAATTTTCCTGCTTCTAGTCTATTGATGTAATTTTTGAAAAAAAATGTAAATAAATTTAGTGTACCCAATTCATTTTTTCAAAATTAAGGGGCAATTTAGCGTGGCCAATCCACCTACCCTGCACATCTTTGGGTTGTGGGGGTGAGACCGACGCAGACACGGGGAGAATATGCAAACTCCACACGGACAGTGACCCAGTGCCGGGATCAAACCTAGGACCTAGGTCTATCCATGTAAATTAAGCCCCTTAACCCTAGTATCGTTCCATTAAATCTCCTCTGAACCTTCTCCAAGACTTTAACATTCTTCTTGTACTGTGGAGCCCAGAACTGGATACACGTCCAGTTGTGGCTTAACCAGTGTCTGAAGGTGCAACATAACTTCCTTGCAATACCACTGTATGGGCAGGAACTTTCAGTCCTGCTGAAGTGACCCCCCAGCGGCAGCGGATCAGGCAAGTCACACACTCAGAAGATTTCACCGGTAGCCAATGGCGAACCACGAACCGCCTCCAGGAAACACAACATGGTTGGTGGGGGGGCTGGAAAATCCTACCCTATGTCTACATAAGACAATAGAGACACCCACGATTATTGAACCCCCATTTGTTCCATAAGGCTTTTTTAAAAACATCCTTATCAACTTGTCCAAGCACATTCAAAACTGTGTACATGAGCCCCCTGCTCCCACGACACCTTTAAAATTGTCCCATTTAGTTTACAGTCTCTCCTTATTCTTCCTCCAAGGGTGTATCACTTCACACTTCTCTGTATTACATTTTATCTGCTGTGTATTTTCCCATCTTCACGCATATCTCCTGATATCTGCTGCTATCTCATGGCAGAGGAAGGGAAGAACAGTGTGGGGGGGAAGGGGGGGGTGGTGCTTGAAAAGAATGCCAACTTGAATCTGGAGGGAGATGGAAGACGAATATGTAATTGAAAAAGCTTAAACTGAGAGAAGACTGAAGAAGAGGATGTTGAAGAGGGAGGAAAGTGCCAGTTAAAGACTGGGCGGATTGGAAGAAGAGACTGTGAAAAGAGCAGCGCTGGGTGGGGTATGGTGGGCCTACAAACTGGAGTGAAGATATTGAATGTAGGAGAAGGAGCGTTGAGGTAACCTTTGGGAAGGTAATGGCTTGGATAGTATGTTGAATATCCAAATATGTCCTTTTCAGATTAAAAATCTACCAATCTTTAAATATAAAGGTGCTTAAATTTAACCAAAAGACATAGGCAGGAATTCTCCAACCATTGGAATTCACTTTTCCCACAAGCAGCGCCCCCCTGCTCGCAGGTTTCCCAGCGGCATGGGGTGGCTTCAATGGGAAATCCCATTGACAAGCGGCAGGAATAAAGAATCCCTCTGATAACCTTTAATGCAAAAATTCAAAATTTTCTGAGGGAGCATTCCACAGCACACCTTGCTCGACTATGTACAACTGGCTTAGTCCCACCAACATTTGAATTTTCCACTTACATTTTATGAATTTATGTTTATTTTGTCTAACACAAGTGAAGAATGCACATATACCTACAGTTTAGTTACAATGCCCTTTTAACTACCTGTTTTCACATGTTTTAGACTTATATTAGGGTCATCCATAAATTATCAGCTTGTTTGAAGATGTCAGATTTTTTTGAAGCTGTTAAAGATTAACTTCTTTCTAGTTTTCTAGGTTGGCATATAGAGTGCTTGGTGGGCTGGTCTCAACTAAGCAGCTGTTGGCGTGTTACAAACTGCCTCAAGTGCTCTAGGCTAGGCTGCACAAAACAAAGCCAGGATTCCTGTTCTTGGTTGTTATCTAGCGACCTCCTCTGGAAAGTGTGCACATATGGACCTTGGACGAGGACAAAATTGAACACTGTCGCAATAATCCCTATGGTCAAGTAGCTGGCTGACAGTCATTGTCTGGAAAAGGTTGAGATGTGAAGAATGCCCACTGGAGTGCTGATCGCAACAATGCAGTTGTGCCCCTGCAAAAATCAGCGTTGAAGAAAAAAAAATTGTATTTTTATAAATCAATCCAGTTTGTTTACTTTACTAATTTTGGGAATCATTCATATATCAGTTCTAAATCACAATTTACCATATATCCCAAATTTCCAATTGTACTGTCCAATTTAACAGGATCGTTGCTGCACAATTATATGCACTAATTGAAATACTGTATCATGATTTTAATGCAATTTTCATTATATTCAGTTCAATAATTAATGTCTAGCTTGTGCCTGGAGACTCAGCATTACAACACACAAGGTATTGTTTGGAGAGAATGTCATCATTTATGTGCCTTGGACAAAGAAAGATCAGACATATTTTGTACGTATGTTTCCACACATCTACAGGGGAGGACACGTGCTAATTATTGTGTAAAGATCGAAAGGGCATGTAGGAAACTCAATGGTGGGCAAAATGATACTCTACTCAATCCCGAGTGCTTTTGCCCCTTTTGGAATACAGGGGGAAGCGCATGCCCTGACAAATGATTTCAAACTATCGTCCCCGTCTCAGCAAAGTGAAACTGGAAAAGAGCGATGGAAAATATGCTCGTCCACTTCCCTGCAAAGGAAATCCTGTGCTCAAAGGCGAAATGCCCCATTTTGTTTTTTTGGCAGCTAAACACAGGGGAGCCTCGACATAACAAAGATCAGAGTTGGGGGGAAAAATGTTATCAGTTCTCAATCTGCCTGTACTTGGGTAACACTGACAGGGATAAATTACCCGACATGAAACAGGCACGGTGTTTTGTGCGTTTATTTGACCGGGGAGCTGCTTCCAGGTTTCAGTGCCCTATTGTGAGGGAGCTTCTGGGTGCATCAATCAGGCTTTGATCAAATTATCATTCAAATACGGATATGGTGTAAAACTTTATTCAAGATGAGCGTGCAAAAGCAACAAAACAAAGGAGAAAATCTGTCTTTCGCAACAGCAATCCCTGAAATTTTATGAGAAAAAAACCCCAAACGCTTCACGGAACTTCTGAACATTAAGCAGTCATATTTCCATTGTGTGCACGACACGACGGGGAAGGGAAGGGGATCAGCTTTGTTGTGAGGTGGAGCAAATTAAAATGGTCTAATTTACGTCAGCTCCTTTTTAAAACATTTTTTCTGTCTGCAATGCCACCCTCGCGGACTCTTGAGCACAGTATTATCTGCTTTGGAAGCGCTGATAGTTTCTGCAGCCACACGGGCTGCTGCTACTCGCCCTCCATGATACACTGTGACAAAAGCTCTCTGAAAGGTTATGAAATGGCGGATCGTGCTGAAAAGTCAGGAAATGAAACCGAAGCCGGCGCAGTCGAAAGGTTAGACGCAAAATGTGGATGTTTTTCTGATGGAAGTCTGCCGGAATCAGACTAACCCGGAATGGAGTCGCGCGCAGCACTGTCCTGCACAGCCGGTGCCCAAAGGCTGACAGAAATAAAACATGATTTGCACCCGCTTACGGCGGGCAATAGGTTGTGAAAAATAGACGAGAGGTTTTTTAAAAAAAAAATGTCAACAGCTGAGGTCATTGGGGCAGCAAAATACAACCAGGCGGAAGCTTCGGGATCACAATAAGCGAGCTCTGTGGGTTTTGACTCCTTAAGTGTGTGACAAACTTGATTTGTGCACACAGTAATGGAATAAAAATCTGTGCGTGTCTGCATTGCCTCATGAAGTCTTTCCCATTTTGGAACAAAGCTCCCAACTTTCCAGTACAGCAGATTTTGTTACGGGAGACAGAAGATCCCCATAGATCCCTGAAAGTTGCCACCCAGGTTGATAGGGTTGTGAAGAAGGCCTATGGAGTGTTGGCCTTTATTGGTAGAGGGATTGAGTTCCGGAGTCGGGAGGTCATGTTGCAGCTGTACAGAACTCTGGTACGGCCGCATTTGGAGTATTGCGTACAGTTCTGGTCACCGCATTATAGGAAGGACGTGGAGGCTTTGGAGCGGGTGCAGAGGAGATTTACCAGGATGTTGCCTGGTATGGAGGGAAAATCTTATGAGGAAAGGCTGATGGACTTGAGGTTGTTTTCGTTGGAGAGAAGAAGGTTAAGAGGAGACTTAATAGAGGCATACAAAATGATCAGGGGGTTGGATAGGGTGGACAGTGAGAGCCTTCTCCCGCGGATGGAAATGGCTGGCACGAGGGGACATAACTTTAAACTGAGGGGTAATAGATATAGGACAGAGGTCAGAGGTAGGTTCTTTACTCAAAGAGTAGTGAGGCCGTGGAATGCCCTACCTGCTACAGTAGTGAACTCACCAACATTGAGGGCATTTAAAAGTTTATTGGATAAACATATGGATGATAATGGCATAGTGTAGGTTAGATGGCTTTTGTTTCGGTGCAACATCGTGGGCCGAAGGGCCTGTACTGCGCTGTATTGTTCTATGTTCTATAAGACACTTGAGACCATAAAATAGGGGAGCAGAATTAGGCCTTCAGGCCCATTGAGTCTGCTCCGCCATTTGATCATGGCTGATGTGTTCCTCATCCCCAATCTCCTGCTTTTTCCCCATAACCCCTGATCAACCTTATCAATTAAGAAATCTCCTTTCTGGATGAGTATGAATAACTAACAAGAACAGTGCCTGTATTTCTGGTGCTACAGGTGCCATGATAGGGCCAAAATGCTGTCTGTGCCATGCAGTCACACCTCCAGTACAATCCATGCAAGATGGTGGTAAGCACTGAGAGCATGTACTGGACATATGCAGAGTAAGCAGATTGTGATATCAGCATGGATTTGATATCACTCCAATGGTGCCATTTCCTCAATGCTCCATCAACTGCACTGTCTGAACCTTGCACAGGAATATATGTTCAGCAGCATGAAGGACCCTCTACCATTTCTATTTAAAGGAATAATCAAATATTTAAAAGTTAGTTGCTGATTGATTTCTATATTCTGCTGCTGAGTTAGTAGAAGCCGATGGTGGTTTATGCTGTTAGTTAAAGAGACGTCTGCAGGGAGTGTTTTGGCACATGTTGAAGGCATAACGAGCGGCACGGTAGCACGGTGGGTAGCGCTGTTGCTTCACAGCACCGGGGTCCTAGGTGCGATTCCCGGCTTGGGTCACTGTCTGTGCGGAGTCTGCATGTTCTCCCTGTGTCTGTGTGAATTTCCTCCGGGTGCTCCGGTTTCCTCCCATAAATCCCAAAAGACGTGCTTGTTAGGTGAATTGGACATTCTGAATTCTCCCTCAGTGTACCCAAACAGGCGCCAGAATGTGGCGACTAGGGGATTTTCACAGTAACTTAATTCCAGTGTTAACATAAGCCTAGTTGTGACATTAAAGATTATTATAATTTCAAGAGTTTATAAAATTTCCTACAGAGCAGAAGGAGGCCATTTTGCCCATCGGGTCTACACCAACCCTCCGAAGGATCACTCTACCTAGGCCCAGTCCCCTGCCCTATCTCCATAACCCTGTGCATTGACCATTGCCAATCCAGCTATCCTGAACACCTTCGGTCACTAAGGGGCAATTTAGCTAGCATGGACAATTCACCTAACCCGCACATCTTTGGACTGTGGGAGGAAAGGAGCACCCGGAGGAAGCCCATGCAGACATGGGGAGAACGTGCAGACTCCAACCAGACAGTCATTCAAGTCCGGAATAGAACCCGGGTCCCTGGCGCTGTGAGGCAGCAGTGCTAACCACTGTGCCGCCATGCCGCTCCATTTACCAGTCATGGGTGCTGTAGCTTCCACCCTCCTTGGCCTGCAGCATGACAAGGAGAATGAGCAGCAACAATGAAGTGGAAGACAAGCTGCTTGGAGAGAGTTGTGTGGGGAGAGGAAGGAAAGGTGCATTTTCTTTAAAAAAAAAAATTTTTTTTCTTCTCCCTTTTCACATTTTCTCCCACATTTACATCCATCAACAATAAACAATAATCAGCAAGATATGTCAGTCCCCATAATAACAACGATCCCATCTACCCACCAACCCCCGAACCTCAACCCGCATGTTTACATAAACAAATGACAAAAAGGAATCAGGGATTACCCGTAGTCACCCTTAATCTACACGGCTCTCCACCCCCCCCCCCCCCCCCCCCCCCACCGCAGGTCTCCAGCTCCTCCCGTCCACTGCCTCTTGTAAAACTCCTCCTCCCAACCTCGGTTCCTTCCCCCCAACTTTCCACCCCGGCTAGACCACTCGGACCCTGTTCTGCCAGGCTCCGATGGCCGCAGCCCCTCCTCCCACCTCACTCCCGTTCACTGGCCGGCACACACCGGCCAGCGTGGAGGCCCCCGCCCGGGTCCCTTTCCCACTTGCCCGGCCCTAGGAAAGCCCAAAGATCCCCTTTTAGCACACAAACCCCGCATATCCACCTACCCCCCCAAAGAACTCTCATTTCGAGTGAAAGTCCCGTCCCTTCCCTTGTCCAAATATATACCACATTGGCTCATTTGATCTCTACACAGTGAAACAAAAAAGAAGAAAATACAGTCATGAGGTTACATCGGCACATGGCCATTCCTCAATTTGTCAGTTCTGCCACAGTCCTTCTGCTTTCGCAAACTCCTCCGCTGCTTCCGCCGTTCCAAAATAAAAGTCCCTGAGCTTGTAAGTCACCCTCAGCTTCGCTGGATATACAATGCCGCACCGCACCTTGCTAATGTACAGTGCCCTCTTCACCCGGTTGAAGGCAGCCGGCCTCCTTGCCAGCTCCACCGTAAAGTCCTGGGAAAGGTGCATTTTCAGCAGGAAACCATATCCAGTCAGTGCCTTAAGGGAGCAATTCTCCTCCCTCAACCTCAGTGAGGTAGAGTCACTGTGATGTTTGTACTTCACTAAAGGGCTAGGTGCTCACTCACTTTCAGCCTTAGAATAAGGCAAGGCAGGCATAGCCAAGATAACTGTGTCCATTAACTTCTTTATTCTATGTTTCTTGTCGACTGAAGAATAGGATATCTCCAACTTCTCAATGTTCACCTTTCACTTGTGGGGTGACTGACACTGATGGACCATCAATTCACACGAGTCGAGTTGTAGAAGAGAACAGTGGTTTTAGTAAGCTAAGAAGTATGCCAGCCTGCTGCTGCTCCCGCACTGAGAGCTGGCCACAGGTCTGCCAATTATATACCTCCCCCGAGGGGCGGAGCCACAGGCGAAGCCAACAGAAGCATCAACAAAACAACAGTAAGTAACAGTGAATAAGAACAACAGTGAACATATATACAGTGGTGGATAACAGTAGGACGAATAACGGTAAATATATATATAGTAGCAATACGTGGTTCACCACATTCACCCCCAGTTAAAAAAAGTCCAGCGGGGTTGAAGTAAACTCAAAGTTGAGTCTGACGGGAGCCTTGATCTTCCGCTGTGATCGCCTCAGCCCCAGCTGCGGTGTGGACACGGGTGTCGGGACCTTCGACTCTGGGAGCATGTCGTCTGCAGTTTCATCGCAATGTGTTGGCGGAGAGGGAGACGGTGGAGGGGCGGGGGCGGTGGTAACGGCCCCAGGGAGGGCTGCCGATGCCAAGTCCTGCCACATTCGAGTGATGGTGGTAGGCGGTGTAGGGGTGGGCGCATTGGTGATGGTTTTTAGGGAACCTGCGGGTGCCAAATCCCGGAGGGAGACTGTGTCCTGCTGTCCGTCGTGGGCTGCCATGTATGCATACTGAGGGTTTGCATGGAGGACCTGAACCCTCTCGACCAGGGGGTCGGACTTATGGCTCCTCACATGCTTCCTGAGGAGGACAGGCCCTGGTGTTGTCAGCCAGGACGGAAGCGAGACCCCGGAGATGGACTTCCCAGGAAAGACAACCAAATGTTCGTGATGGGCCTCGTTAGTGGCGGTGCAGAGAAGCGACCGGATGGAGTGGAGCGCATCGGGAAGGACCTCCTGCCAGCGGGAGACTGGGAGACTTCTAGACCGTAGGGCAAGAAGGACGGCCTTCCAGACCGTCGCATTCTCCCTCTCCACCTGCCCGTTTCCCCGGGGGTTATAGCTGGTAGTCCTGCTTGAGGTGATGCCCTTCCTAAGCAGGAACTGATGCAGCTCATCACTCATAAAAGAGGAGCCCCGATCACTATGGATGTAGGTGGGGAAACCGAACAAGGTGAAGATGCTGCGCAGGGCCTTGATGACAGTGGCCGAGGTCATGTCGGGGCATGGGATGGCAAAGGAGAAACGGGGGTACTCGTCAACGATGTTGAGGAAGTACACATTACGGTCAGTGGAGGGGAGTGGCCCTTTGAAATCAATGCTGAGGCGTTCAAAGAGGCGGGAGGCCTTCACCAGGTGAACCCTGTCTGGCCGATAGAAGTGCGGCTTGCACTCCGCGCACACTTGGCAGTCCCTGGTCATGGTCCTTACCTCCTCGGTGGAGTAGGGCAGGTTGCAGGCCTTGATGAAATGGAGATGCCGGGTGACCCCCGGATGACAGAGGTCATTGTGGATGGCCCGAAGTCGGCCTTCTTGCGTGCTGGTGCATGTACCACGGGACAGTGCATCTGAGGGCTCATTGAGCTTCCCAGGACGATACAAGATATCGTAGTTATAGGTGGAGAGTTCGATCCTCCACCTCAAGATCTTGTCGTTCTTGAACTTGCCCCGCTGTGTATTGTTAAACATGAAGGCAACCGACCGTTGGTCAGTGAGGAGAGTGAATCTCCTGCCGGCCAGGTAATGCCTCCAATGTCGCACAGCTTCCACAATGGCTTGAGCTTCCTTCTCGACAGAGGAGTGTCGAATCTCGGAGGCACGGAGGGTACAGGAAAATAAACCACGGGATTCCTGCCTGGTTGAGGGTAGCAGCTTGGGCAAAGTCCGACGCATCGCTCTCCACCTGGAACGAAATGGACTCGTCGCCAGCGTGCATCGTAGCCTTGGCAATGTCTGTCTTGATGCGGTCGAAGGCCAGGCGGGCCTCAGCCGTCAGAGGAAAAATGGTGGATTTGATAAGTGGGCGGGCCTTGTCTGCATAATTGGGGACCCACTGGGCATAGTAGGAAAAGAACCCCAGGCATCTCTTCGAGGCCTTGGGGCAGTGGAGGAGGGGAGACTGCAGGAGAGGGCGCATGCCATCGGGGTCGGGCCCTAAGACTCCGTTTTCCACGACATAGCCAAGGATGGCTAGTCGGGTTGTGCGGAAAACGCATTTCTCCTTGTTATAGGTCAAATTAAGGAGTTGGGCGGTGTGGAGGAATTTCTTAAGGTTAGTGACGTGGTCCTGCTGATCATGGCCGCAGGTGGTGACATTATCCAAATACGGGAATGCGGCCCGCAGCCTGTACTGGTCAACCATTCGGTCCATCGTTCGTTGGAAGTCCGAGACCCCATTGGTGACGCCGAAGGTGACCCTGAGGAAGTGGTAGAGGCAGCCGTCTGCCTCGAAAGCAGTGTAGTGGCGGTCCTCTGGGCGGATAGGGTGCTGGTGGTATGCGGACGTCAAGTCTACCATGGAGAAGAGGGTACGCATCAAGTTGCGTGTACCAGTTGATTGTCTGACTGCAGTCGACAACCATCCGGTTCTTCTCCCCGGTCCTGATGATCACCAGTTGGGCTCTCCAGGGCCTCAATGATCCCTTCCCGCAAGAGTCACTGGACCTCCGACCTGATAAAGGCCTTGTCCTGAGCACTGTATCGTCGGGCGTGAGGTTCACAGAGAGCGAGGGAGGGGCGACCTTAAGGGTCGCTTGTTCGGTAAATCCTGCTCTTGTATTCAGAGAGAGAAAAATACATTGGCTTCTTTGTTTCCAAAGAGAAGCAGGCACATGGCTTTGAGAAGGGTAGGTCATGCCTCACAAACCTTATCGAGTTCTTTGAGAAGGTGACTGAACAGGTAGACGAGGGTAGAGCAGTTGATGTGGTGTATATGGATTTCAGCAAAGCGTTTGATAAGGTTCCCCACGGTAGGCTATTGCAGAAAATACGGAGGCTGGGGATTGAGGGTGATTTAGAGATGTGGATCAGAAATTGGCTAGCTGAAAGAAGACAGAGGGTGGTGGTTGATGGGAAATGTTCAGAATGGAGTTCAGTTACAAGTGGAGTACCACAAGGATCTGTTCTGGGGCTGTTGCTGTTTGTCATTTTTATCAATGACCTAGAGGAAGGCGCAGAGGGTGGGTGAGTAAATTTGCAGACGATACTAAAGTCGGTGGTGTTGTCGATAGTGTGGAAGGATGTAGCAGGTTACAGAGGGATATAGATAAGCTGCAGAGCTGGGCTGAGAGGTGGCAAATGGAGTTTAATGTAGAGAAGTGTGAGGTGATTCACTTTGGAAGGAATAACAGGAATGCGGAATATTTGGCTAATGGTAAAGTTCTTGGAAGTGTGGATGAGCAGAGGGATCTAGGTGTCCATGTACATAGATCCCTGAAAGTTGCCACCCAGGTTGATAGGGTTGTGAAGAAGGCCTATGGAGTGTTGGCCTTTATTGGTAGAGGGATTGAGTTCCGGAGTCAGGAGGTCATGTTGCAGCTGTACAGAACTCTGGTACGGCCGCATTTGGAGTATTGCGTACAGTTCTGGTCACCGCATTATAGGAAGGACGTGGAGGCTTTGGAGCGGGTGCAGAGGAGATTTACCAGGATGTTGCCTGGTATGGAGGGAAAATCTTATGAGGAAAGGCTGATGGACTTGAGGTTGTTTTCGTTGGAGAGAAGAAGGTTAAGAGGAGACTTAATAGGGGCATACAAAATGATCAGGGGGTTAGATAGGGTGGACAGTGAGAGCCTTCTCCCGCGGATGGAAATGGCTGGCACGAGGGGACATAGCTTTAAACTGAGGGGTAATAGATATAGGACAGAGGTCAGAGGTAGGTTCTTTACGCAAAGAGTAGTGAGGCCGTGGAATGCCCTACCTGCTACAGTAGTGAACTCGCCAACATTGAGGGCATTTAAAAGTTTATTGGATAAACATATGGATGATAATGGCATAGTGTAGGTTAGATGGCTTTTGTTTCGGTGCAACATCGTGGGCCGAAGGGCCTGTACTGCGCTGTATCGTTCTATGTTCTATGTGAGCATGCGTCTTCACCAGGATAGTTTCTCCCGAATGTCAGTGAGTGCATATACACTGCATCTAAATTCAGAGATGTACCACAGCAACAAAGGTTTCCACTCCCACAATGTGCAGCTAATGTGTGACTGTATTCAGTGCATAATTTTTAAAATTCATTAACGGGATGTGGGCGTCACTGGTTAGGTCAGCATTTATTGCCCATCCCTAGTTGTCTTTCAGAAAGTGGTGGTGAATTTCCTTCTTGAAACGTTGCAGTCCTTGTGAAGGCACACCCACTGTGCTGTTAGGGAGAGAGTGCCATGATGTTGCCCCAGCAACAATGAAGGAACAGCAATATATTTCCAAGTCAGGGTGGTGAGTGACTTGGGATGGGGGGGGGGTTTCCCAGGTATCTGCTGCTCTTGTTCTTCTAGATGGTAGTAGTCGTGGGTTTGGAAGGTGCTGTCTAAGGAACCTTGGTGAGTTACTGCAGTGCATCTTGTAGATAGCACACATGGCTGCCACTGTCCATCGTTGGTGGAGGGTTTGAATGTTTGTGGAAGGAGCAATCAAGCGGGCTGCTTTGTCTTGGATGGCGTTGAGCTTCTTGAGTGTTGTTGGAGCTGCACTCATCCAGGCAAGTAGAGAGCAAGTAGACTGCAACCAGCGGAGAGTTTTTCCCTGATTCCCATTGTCTCCAGTTTAAGCTAGGGCTCCTTGATGCCATACTCGGTCAAATGCTGCCTTGATGTCAAGGACAGTCACTCTCACCTCACCTCTGGCATTCAGCTCTTTTGTCCATGTTTGAACGAAGGCTGTAATGAGGTCAGGAGCTGAGTGACCCTGGCAGAACCCAAACTGAGCTTCCAGGAGCAGGTTATTGCTGAGTAAGTGCTGCTTGATAGCACTGTTGATGACTTCTCCCATCACTTTGTTGATGATGGAGAGTAGACTGATAGGGCGGTAATTGGCTGGGTTGGATTTCTCCTGTTTTTTTGTACAGGACAGACCTGGGCAATTTTCTACATAGCCGGGTAGATATCTGTGTTGTAACTGTACTGGAACAGCTTGGCTCAGGGTGCAGCCAGTTCTGATGCACAAGTTTTCAATACTATTTCCGAGACAGTGTCAGGGCCCATAGCCTTTGCAGTATCTAGTGCCTTCGGCCGTTTCTTGAAATTACGTGGAGTGAATTGTATTGGCTGAAGACTGACATCTGTGATGCTGGGGACCTCTGGGGGAGACCGAGATCGATCATACACTTGGCACTTCTGGCTGAAGATTGTTGCGAATACCTCAACCTTGTCTTTTGCTGGGCTCCTGCATCATTGAGGATGGGATATTTGTGGAGCCTCCTCCTCCAGTGAATTGTTTAATTGTCCACCACCATTCATGGCTGGATGTGGCAGGACGACAGAGCTTAGATGTGATGCGTTCGTGTGCAGTCGCTTTGCTCGGTCTATTACTTGCTGCTTATGCTGTTGGCACACAAGTAGTCCTGTGTTGTAGCTTCACCAGGTTGATACCTCATTTTTTCTGTATGCCTGATGTTGCTCCTGGCATGCTCTCCTGCACTCTTCATTGAACCAAAGCTTGGTGGTAATGGTAGACTGGGGTATATGCCGGGTCATGAGGTTGCAGATTGTGATTGAATATAATTCTGCTGCTGCTGCTGGCCCACAGTGCCTCATAGATGCCCAGTCCTGAGTTGCTAGATCTGTTCGATGTCGATTCCATTTAACACGGTGGTAGTGACACACCACACAATGGAGGGTATCCTCAATGTGAAGACAGGACTTTGTCTCCACAAGGATTGCGCAGTGGTCACTTCTATCAATACTGTCATGGACAGATGCATCTGCAGAAGGCAGATTGGTGAGAATAAGGTCAAGTATGTTTTCCCCTCTTGCTGATTCCCTCATCACCTGCTGCAGTCTCAGTCTAGCAGCTCGGCCTGTGGTGATACTACCAAGCCACTCTTGGTGATGGACATTAACTCCCCCACCCAGAGCATATCCTGCGCCCTTGCCACTCTCAGTGCTTCCTCCAAGTGGTGTTCAAATGGAGGAGTGGCTGGTACATGGTAATCAGCAGGAGGTTTCTTTGCCCATGTTTGACCTGAAGCCATGAGACTTCATGTAATCCAGAGTCGATGTTGAGGACTCCCAGGGAAACTCCCTCCTGACTGTATATCACTGTGCCGCCACCTCTGCTGGGTCTGTCCTACCTGTGAGACAGGACATACCCAGGAATGGTGAAAGTGTTGTCTGGGACATTGTCTGTAAGATATGATTCTGTGAGTATGACTATGTCAGGCTGTTGCTTAAGTGGTCTGTGAGACAGCTCTACCAACGTTTTCACAAGCTAGGGCAGCACGGTGATGCAGTGGCTAGCACGGCTACCTCACGGCGCCGAGGTCCCAGGTTCGATCCCAGCTCTTGGTCACTGACCGTGTGGAGTTTGCACATTCTCCCCGTGTTTGCGTGGGTTTCGGCCCCACAACCCAAAAAGATGTGCAGGGTAGGTGGATTGGCCACGCTAAATTGCCCCTTAATTGGAAAAAATAAATTGGGTACTCTAAATTTCTTATAATAAACTTTGACACATGCCCCCAGATGTTAGTAAGGAGGACTTTGCAGGATTGGCAGGGATGGATTTGCTCTTTCCAGTGCCTGGTTTGATGCCGGGTGGTACGTCCGGTTTCATTCCTTTTTTGTGTTTTCATAGCTGTTGAATACAACCAAATGGCTTGCTAGGCCATTTCAGAGGGTGCGATCGCAGCGACTGCGCGGGCCTGGCACACAGCCGCGAAATGGCACGGCACTGGAGGTCATGCATATTTATACAGTTCTCAGTGGGCGGAGCCAGCCGGCAGGAGCTACCGGCGAACCTGTATTGCAGGTCCTACCTTACATCCCCTAATACAGTGGTTCACCACAGAGTGATGGTGCTCCCTCTTTATCAGTCTCATCTCTGTCTTCCATTTCTTGCTCCTGCACAACTATCTGGGTATGTTCACGTCTGGGTGTCTGAAAGGACAGATGCGCAAGGATAGGATTGCATTGACGGGAGGGAATAAAGAGAGGGATGTACCATTAAACAGTCAACAGCTTGTAAATCAAAACAGATTGGAGGATGAAAGGGAAAATAAATGTGAGAAGATGGATTAGGCAGAAGCACACTGTTATCTTCAATGGTTTCAAGCTCACTACTGACTACGGCCTCAGTCATGGCTGCTCCAATGATGACCTGCCCCATTTCCTTCATGAGGTTGAGGGCTCGCAGCCAAGCCTGTCCCCTGCCAGTTAGCTCCTGCTGCCGAATGTTGTGTGCCTCCTTTTCCTGCAAGGTCTTCAGTGACTGTGGTCCAATGTGTTTGGCTGATGTGCCTGTAGTGGTTGAATAGCTGACAGTGTTCGAAGTTGTGAGGTATGAGGGAGACTCGCAGTGGTACATATGTGTGTGAGTGAAGTGAAGCAACAAATGTGAAGTATGAGTCGTGATTGATAGAGAACGATTTTTTCTCATTTAAAATTCTATTTTTCCAATTAAGGGGCAATTTAACGTGGCCAATCCACCTACCTTGCACATCTTTTTGGGTGTGCGGGGCTGAGACCCACGCAGACACGAGGAGAATGTGAAACTCCACACAGATAGTGACCCGGGATCGAACCCGGTTCCCCGGCGCCGTGAGGCACCAGTGCTAACCACTGCACCACCGTGCTGCCCCTATAGAGAACGTATTTGGTAGGTGAATGAATTGAATGTGGTGAACTGAATAGTGTGTGATGTCATTGTTTTCGTTGTAAGGAGATGACATTTGAGGATGAATTCACTGAGCTTGACCACTTCTATGGAATAAACATTTTTTCCTGCCCTGCTTTCAAATTCATGGAGCTGCACAGCTTACCTCAGTGTCAATGGCTATCTGTTCCTGCTGCCTTTGCAAAGTTTGCTTGGAGGGCCTCCTGCTCCACTGTGGATAGAGGACATGTCCTCTCCTGTGCACCTCCTCTGTTGAGGTATCCAGTGCATCATTGGAGAACCGTGAAGCATGTTCTCTGTCCAGTTGGACCACATTTACTCTTTCTGCGGGTCAGCCACTTCCAGCACCCACTCCAGCCTGAATGCACCCCCACTTTAAAAAGGGCAGGCTGCCATTAAGTTTCGCAGGTTAGCTTTAATTGTATTAACCTCACATGGACTTGAGTTCAGCTGTAGCTTGCAACCGTTCAACAGTTCATTTAGTAATGAACCTCAGACAGAAATCATTTAAATAAGCACAGCATGCACATTTGAATACGGCCTGCAATTTAAGGATGGGGTATCGGTTTGTCCCACATCACAACACTGATTCTGTTTTGAGGGGCTTAGTGAAAATTGTCCCCTCAGTTTCTTGAAACCAGTTTGTCAATAATGCACAGTACTACAATTTCTAAAAAGACAGTGGAGGAGAAATGATAAAAATATTTGAATATTGATTTCAAAGCAAATTTGTGATGCGAGCCAAATACTGTATAAGATAAATTGGACAATGCTGCACTCCTGGGATGGAAACACAACTGGCAGGTCACCAAATTGGCTTTAAAGTGCTACAGCATGATGCTTGACTTATGTTACTGTTTAGCAAGGCTTTGTGTGGAAGCACAACTTTTCGGCACCTCGCACTTATATAAAATAAGAATACTACGTAAAACCTATTTTGAGGTAGCTTCAAATAAGAAGTTCGACACCATCAGAGACAAAGCAGCACATTTGATTGGCATCTAATCCACCATCTTAAATACTCACTCTCTCCACCACCGGCGCACAGTAGCAGCAGTGTGTACCACCTGCAAGATGCACTGCAGGAACTCACCAAGGCTCCTTAGACAATACCTTCCAAACCCACGACCGCGACCACCTAGAAGGACAAGGGAGCAAATGCATGAGAACACCACCACCTGCAAATTCCCACACCATGCTGACTTCATAGAATCATAGAATTTACAGTGCAGAAGGAGGCCATTCGGCCCATCGGGTCTGTACCGATGCACTGAAAGAGCACCCTACTTAAGTCCACGCCTCCACCCTATCCCCGTATCCCAGTAACACCACCTAACGTTTGGACACTAAGGGGCAATTTAGCATGGCCAATCCACCAAATCTGCACATCTTTGGAGGAAACCGGAGCACTCGGAGGAAATCCACATAGACACAGGGAGGAAGTGCAAACTCCGCACAGACAGTCACCCGAGGCAGGAATTGAACCCAGATCCCTGGAGCTGTTAGGCAGCAGTGCTAACCACTTTGCCACCATGCCACCCTTAGAATTGTATCACTGTTCCTTCACTGTCACTAGGTCAGAAACTTGGAACACCCTTCCTAACAGCATTATGGGTGTACCTACACCACATGGCTGGCAGCACTTCAAGAAGGTAGCTCACCATCACCTTCTCAAGGGCAATTAGGGATTGACAGCAAATGCTGGCCTAGCCAGTGATACTCACAGTCCTTGATGAGATATTAAAAAGATCATTTTACCATCCTATTGGTGAAACCATCCCATGCACAATGTACACAATTTCTCCCAAAATTTCAAAATGTGCAAACCAGAGGGCAGCATGGCGATGTAGTGGTTAGCACTCGCCAAGGTCCCAGGTTCGATCCCGGCTCTGGATCACTGTCCGTGTGGAGTTTGCACATTCTCCCCCTGTTTGCGTGGGTTTCGCCCCCACAACCCAAAGATGTGCTGGTTAGGCGGATTGACTAAATTGCCTCTTAATTGGAAAACATTTATTTAAAAAAACAAATTAAGTTTGGGCTGTTTATGTTACAGATTGGAAATTACTCATATTCTGTCAAAGACACAGTGTGCACATAAATCCAACCCGTTACATTAGATGCCTTTCAGCCTCCTCCCCATCATCATAAAGTCATGAAGGGAGTCACCAATAGTGCATCAAGCAATGCCTATCTACCAATAAACTGCTCATTGTGATTCAGTGTGTGCTGCCAAAAACACTTGGCCACTCATCTCATCACAGCTTTGACTTGGAAGTAGAATGCCAGAAGAAAAGTGTGAGTTCCAGCCACAGGCAGCAAAGTAGAATTTGAGCGGAAATGGCACAAAAAGGCTCTAGAACAGGACAATGTCAATTGAGGTTAAAAGAGAAAATGTCCAGTGGTTGGAATCATACCTGACACAGGGCAAGTGGACTATGGCTGTCAGAGGTCGATCATTGCAGCTTCAAGACAACGCTATCGTAGTTCCTCAGGGAAGCACCTTGGACAAAACACCTTCAACTGCTTCGATGGCATTCACTAAGTCATAAGTTCAGGAATTGAGTTGTGGTAGTCACCACTGATGTATATATAGGATGTTGATATTGGTGCTTTCCGGTAAGGCCCCTGTACTACAGGTACGGGGGTAGATCCCTGCCTGCTGGTTCCGCCCAGTAGGCGGAGTATATATATGTGTGCTCCCAGTACAGCAGCCATTTCGTCAGTTGCTGTAGGAGGCCACACATCTCAGTGTAATAAAGCCTCGATTACATCCTGCTCTCATCTTTGTGTAATTGATCGTGCATCAATTTATTACACTGAGTTTTTCAGAAGATGGACCTCCACATCAAGCCGGATCGCCTGCAGCTGCAAGCAGACAATGCCAAAAAGGACTTTGAACATTGGCTAGCCTGTTTTGAAGCGTACATCGGGTCTGCGCCAGACAAAATTCCAGAAGCACGGAAGCTCCAGATCTTTACACACGGCTGAGCTCCAACGTCTTTCCACTTGTCCAGGACGCGCCGACCTACGCAGAGGCCATGACGCTACTGAAGGAAAACTACGCTCAGCGGACTAACACACTCTATGCCAGGCACCACCCCTCCACGCGGCATCAACTTCCCGGTGAATTGGTGGAAGATTTCTGGCGCGCCCTGCTCCCCCGAGTTAGAGACTGTGACTGTCAGGCCGTTTCGGCCATGGAACACTCAAATTTGCTAATGAGAGATGCATTTGTTACGGGCATAGGGTCTGACTACATCCGGCAGCGCCTCTTAGACAGCGCCACGCTCGAACAGGCGGCAACCAAAAAACTAGCGCTTTCACTTACGGTCGCATCATGCAACATTCAGGCCTATACCCCCGACCGCGCGGCCCAACACGCCTGTGCATCGTGGACTCCGCAGACGGCTGCCCCATCATTGACCCCATCAGCGACCACCCTCAGCCAATCCCACGCCTCTGCCGCGTGGCAGCCAACCAACCACGGGGGGCCCAAATGCTACTTCTGTGGGCAGTCAAAACACCCCCCGACAGTGCTGCCCGGTGCGTAGCGCCCTCTGCAAGGCCTGTGGCAAGAAAGGGACATTTCGCTGCAGTGTGCCAGGCGCGCTCAATCGCCGCTATTGTCCAGGCACCGCCCACCTGCAGCCAGTGGGCAGCGCCATCGTCCCCTCCTAGGACCACATGTGGTCAGTGGACACCGCCATCTTGCCCAACTCGCAACACGTGCGGCCTGTGGGCGCCGCCATCTTGTTCCCCCCAGGACCAACGGGCACTGCCATCTTGCTTCCTCCACGACATGTGCGGCCCGTGGGCAATGCCATCTTACCCGACTCAGGACCCAGGCCCGTCGGGCACCTCATCCGGCCGCTCATCGGCTGCAATCGCCAACGACCAGCCGCGTCTCGCCTTGGTCACGATTGACCAGTCTCGACCACACAACCTCGCGACTGCTTCAACCAAAGTGAAGGTCAACGGGCACGAGATCTTCTGCCTGCTGGACTCCGGGAACACTGAGAGCTTCATTCACCCCGATACAGTAAGGCGCTGCTCGCTCGCGGTACACTCCGCTAACCAGAGAATCTCCCCAGCCTCCAGGTCCCACTCCGTGGCGATCCGGGAGTACTGCATCGCCACTCTCACTGTCCAGGGCATGGGGTTCAGCGGCTTCCGCCTCTACGTCCTCCGCATCATCTGTGCTGCCTTGTTACTCGGCCTGGACTTCCAGTGCAACCTCCAGAGCCGAACCCTGAAATTCGGCGGGCCCCTACCACCCCTTACTGTGTGCGGCCACGTGACCCTTAAGGGCAACCCACCTTCCCTTTTTGCAAACCTAACCCCAGATTGCAAACCCGTCGCCACCAGGAGCAGACGGTACAGCGCCCAGGACAGGACCTTCATCAGGTCTGATGTCCAGCGGCTGCTTCGGGAAGGCATCATCGAGGCCAGCAACAGCCCCTGGAGAGCCCAAGTGGTAGTGGTCAAAACTGGGGAGAAAAATAGGATGGTCATTGACTACAGTCAGACCATCAATCGGTACACGCAGCTCAACGCGTACCCCTTCCCATGCATATCTGATATGGTCAATCAGATTGCACAGTACCGGGTCTTCTCGACAGTAAACCTGAAATCGGCCGACCACCAGCTCCTCATCCGCAAGGCGGACTGCCCATACACTGCATTCGAGGCAGACGCCCGCCTGTACCACTTTCTTAGGGTTCCCTACGGCGTCACCAATGGGGTCTCGGTCTTCCAACGTGAGATGGACCGAATGGTTGACCGGTACGGGCTGTGGGCCACTTTCCCGTACCTGGATAACGTCACCATCTGCGGCCACGACCAGCAGGACCATGACGCCAACCTTGCCAAATTTCTCCACACCGCCACTCTCCTCAACCTCACGTATAACAAGGAGAAGTGTGTGTTCAGCACAAACCGCTTCACCATCCTCGGCTATGTGGTCCAGAACGGAGTTCTGGGGCCCGACCCCGATTGCATGTGCCCCCTCATGGAACTCCCCCTCCCCCACTGCCCCAAGGCCCTCAAATGTTGCCTGGGGTTCTTTTCATATTACGCTCAGTGGGTCCCAAACAATGCGGACAAGGCCCGCCCACTCATTCAATCCACTGTTTTTCTTCTGACGGCCGAGGCTCTCCAGGCCTTTAACCGTATCAAGGCCGACATCGCCAAGGCCACGATGCACGCGGTCGACGAGACGCTCATCTTCCAAGTCGAGAGCGATGCATCAGACATCGCTCTGGCCGCCACCCTCAACCAGGCAGGCTGGTCCGTGGCATCCTTTTCCCGCACCCTCCATGCCTCCGAAATTCGGCACTCCTCCGTCAAAAATGAGGCCCAAGCCATCGTTGAAGCTGTGCGGCATTGGAGGCATTACCTGGCCAGCAGGAGATTCACTCTCCTCACTGACCAACGGTCGGTTGCCTTCATGTTTAATAACACACAGCGGGGCAAGATCAAAAATGATAAAAGGATCGAGCTCTCCACCTACAGTTACGAGATTTTGTATCGCCCCGGTAAGCTCAACGAGCCCCCCGATGCCCTATCCCGAGGTCCATGTGCCAGCGCACAAGTGGACCAACTCCGGACCCTGCACGACAACCTCTGTCACCCAGGGGTCACACGTTTTTACCATTTCATCAACACCCGCAACCTGCCCTACTCCATCGAGGAAGTCAGGGTGATCACCAGAGACTGCCAGGTCTACGCGGAGTGTAATCCGCACTTCTACGGGTCAGACCGTGCGCGCCTGGTGATGGCCTCCCGCCCCTTTGAACGCCTCAGCGTGGACTTCAAAGGACCCCACCCCTCCACCGACCGCAACACATACTTTCTCAGTGTGGTCGATGAATATTCCCAATTCCCCTTTGCCGTCCCATGCCCCGACATGTCATCTGCCACCGTCATCAAAGCCCTCAACACCATCTTCGCTCTGTTCGGCTTCCCCGCCTACGTCCACAGCGACAGGGAATCCTCATTCATGAGCAATGAGCTGCTCCAGTACCTGCTCAACAGGGGCATTGCCTCGAGGAGAACGACCAGCTACAAACCCAGGGGAAACGGGCAGGTGGAGCGGGAGAATGGGACGGTCTGGAGGGCCGTCCAGCTGGCCCTACGGTCCAGAGATCTCCCGGCCTCCCGCTGGCAGGAGGTCCTCCCCGACGCACTTCACTCCATTCGGTCGCTCCTGTGCACTGCGACTAATGAAACCCCCCATGAACGTCTCTTTGCCTTCCCTAGGAAGTTCACCTCCTGGGTTTCGCTCCCGACATGGCTGCAGCCCCAGGACCCGTCCTCCTCCGTAGACACGTTTGACTCCACAAGGCGGACCTGTTGGTTGAGAGGGTACAGCGATCTTGCGGGTGGACAGGAGATACGCAGAGGCCCCGGAGGAAAGATTACTTGGGGAAAGGCGACGGCTCCAGACGGAGTTTGACCTGCTGACCACGGGCAAGGCGGAGGCACAGTGGAGGAAGGCGCAAGGGGCGACTTACGAGTATGGGGAAAAGGCTAGTCGGATGCTGGCGCTCCAGCTCCGTAAGAGGGCGGCAGCGAGGGAAATAGGGGGAATCAAAGATGGAAGGGGAGCCACGGTACGAAGTGCAACAAAAATAAATAAGGTATTTAAGGACTTTTATGAAGAGCTGTACAGGTCCCAGCCCCCAGGGGGGGAAGGGGGGATGAGGCGATTCCTGGACCAGCTGGGGTTCCCGAGGGTGGAGGAGCAGGAGGCGGTTGGTTTGGGGGCACCAATTGGGCTGGAGGAGTTGAGTAAGGGTTTGGGGAGCATGCAGGCGGGGAAGGCCCCGGGGCCGGACGGGTTCCCGGTGGAATTCTACAGAAAATATGTGGACCTGCTGGCCCGCTACTAATGAGGACCTTCAACGAGGCAAGAGAGGAGGGAACCCTGCCCCAGACAATGTCGGAGGTGACAATCTCCCTAATCCTAAAGCGAGACAAGGATCCACTGCAATGTGGATCGTACAGGCCGATTTCGCTCCTCAATGTGGATGCTAAGCTATTGGCGAAGGTACTGGCCACTCGGATTGAGGACTGTGTCCCGGGGTGATACACGAGGACCAAACGGGATTTGTAAAGGGCAGGCAGTTAAATACCAATGTGCGGCAGCTCTTAAACGTGATAACGATGACACCGGAGGAGGGAGAGGCGGAGATAGTGGCAGCTATGGACGCGGAAAAAGCCTTTGACCGAGTAGAGTGGGAGTACCTCTGGGAGGTATTGCGCAGGTTTGGGTTCGGGGGAGGGTGTATTAGATGGGTTAAGCTCCTTACAGCGCCCCGGTGGCGAGCGTAGTGACAAACCGGCGGAGGTCAGAGTACTTTCGGCTGTACCGAGGGACGAGACAGGGGTGCCCCCTCTCCCCCCTGTTGTTTGCATTGGCGATCGGACCCTTGGCCATATCACTTAGGGAGTCTCAGAAATGGAGGGGGATAGTCCGCGGGGGAGAGGAGCATCGGGTATCGCTATATGCGGATGACCTGCTGCTATATGTGGCGGACCCAATGGAGGGGATGGTGGAGGTCATGCAGACTCTGAAGGAGTTTGGAGAGTTTTCGGGCTACAAGCTTAATGTAGAGAAGAGTGAGCTTTTTGTACTACAGGCAGGGGACCAAGAAAGAGGGATAGGGGACCTGCCGCTGAGGAGGGCGGAGAGGAGTTTTCGGTATCTGGGGATCCAGATAGCCAGAAGTTGGGGGGCCCTACATAAATTGAATCTGACGAGGGTGGTGGAGCAAATGGAGGAGAATTTTAAAAGATGGGACATGCTCCCGCTCTCGTTGGCGGGTAGGGTGCAGTCGGTCAAAATGGTGGTCCTTCCGAGGTGGGTTGGCTTTGCCAAACCTAGAGAGTTACTACTGGGCATCAAATGTGGCGATGATCCGTAAGTGGGTTATGGAGGGAGAGGGGGCGGCATGGAAGAGGATGGAGATGGCGTCCTACAAAGGAGTCTAGGGGCACTGGAGGAGAAATTTGAGTTACCCCCGGGAAATGCATTTAGATATATGCAGGTGAGGGCTTTTGTGAGGCGACAGGTGAGGGAATTTCCGTTGCTCCCGGCACAAGAAGTTCAAGATAGGGTGATCTCGGGGGTATGGGTCGGGGAGGGCAAGGTGTTGGAAATACACCAAGAGATGAAAGAAGAGGGGGAAGCGCTAGTAGAAGAACTGAAAGGTAAATGGGAGGAGGAGCTGGGGGAGGAGATTGAGGAAGGGCTATGGGCCGACGCCCTGGGTAGGGTTAATACCTCTTCCTCGTGTGCCAGGCTCAGTCTGATACAATTTAAGGTGGTCCACAGAGCGCATTTGACGAGGGCGAGGCTGAGTAGGCTCTTTGGGGTAGAGGATAGATGTGAAAGATGTTCAGGGAGCCCGGCGAACCATGTCCATATGTTTTGGTCATGCCCGGCATTGGAGGGGTTCTGGAGAGGAGTGGCGGGAGTAATATCCCAGGTGGTGAAAGTCCGGGTCAAGCCAAGCTGGGGGCTAGCAATATTTGGAGTAGTGGATGAGCCGGGAGTGCAGGAGGCGAAAGAGGCTGGAATTCTGGCCTTTGCGTCCCTAGTAGCCCGGCGAAGGGTCTTGCTATTGTAGAAGGAGGCGAAGCCCCCTAGCCTGGAGGCCTGGATTAATGACATGGCGGGGTTCATAAATTGGAGAGAATTAAGTTTGCTTTGAGAGGGTCTGCACAGGGGTTTTACAGGCAGTGGCAACCGTTCCTAGATTATCTCGCGGAGCGTTAGAAGAAGGTCGATCAGCAGCAGCAACCCTGGTGGGGGGGGGGGGGGGGAAACGAGAGACTGTCTGAGGGGATGGACGAGCGGGAGATAGCATGGAGGGTGGGGGGGGAAACGGTACGCGCGGCCAAGAGCCAGTGTATAAAGCTATGTAAATATACCATCTTGCCTTGTATATATCTTGCTCAGGGAGAATTTGCATTATTTTGTTACGGGGGGGGGGGATTATTGTTTGTAAGGGGAAAAAATTGTGTTGTTAAAAAACCTTAACAAAAATATATTTTTTTTAAAAAAAGAGGGTACAGCTACTTCACGCCAACCCGCTGTACGCCTACATGGCATGCCCAGACGGCCGCCAAGACACAGACTCGCTCAGGGACCTGGCACCAGCTGGTTCCACATCCCCCCCCCCCCCCCGCCTCCCCTGCCCCGGTGCCACCCTCCCCTCCCCCGGCGCACCCCACCGCAACCCCCACTCTGGGACAATCCGTCCTCCCCTTGTTCACACCCGGGGATGAAGAGGATTTCAACACGCTCCCGGAGTCACTGAAGACCAAGCCGCCGCCAGGGTTGCCACCAGCACTGCGGCGCTGTCAACGACAGATCAAGACACCGGACCGCCTGAATTTGTAATATTATCTGTACTTTTAAAACACAGCTTTCTGTAAATAGTTTTCCACCACCCCCGCCGGACTCATTTTTTAACAGGGGGTGAATGTGGTAGTCACCACTGATGGTGATATCGGTGCTTTACGGTAAGGCCCCTGTACTACAGGTACGGGGTAGATCCCTGCCTGCTGGTTCTGCCCGGTAGGCGGAGTATAAATATGTGTGCTCCCAGTACAGCAGCCATTTCGTCAGCTGCTGTAGGGGGCCACACATCTCAGTGTAATAAAGCCTCGATTACATCCTACTCTCGTCTTTGTGTAATTGATCGTGCATCAGTTGTTCACTGGCAACTCTGGAGTATTCTATTCCATTCAGAATTCCTCCAATAATGGAGCAGTCTAAATCAAGCTACAGCAGGAACTGAATAAAATTCAGCACTGGGTTGACAATTGGCAGGTAAGACAAGCGCCACATAAATTCCAAGCAATTACATTTTCCAACATAAAAAACGTCCATCCACCCCATGTAACTTTGCATGGAACACCACTTGCCTGGACTGACGCAGCCTAAATAATACGTAATAGGCTCAACCTCATCCAGGGCAGACTGTTCACTCAGCTAGCACCCCTGCCAATTAACTCAATGACCACCCTTTCTGTCACCAGTGCATTATTAACATATGTACTTCTTACAATTATGAGGTTTATAAGATTGTTATGTTTTTGGACTGCATCCTTAATTTAAGGTGCAATGAAAGGATTTAATGTGACTTGTTCTGAAATTTGGCTGACAGCAAGCCTGGGTGGTTTAATTGTTGGAGGTTAAAGGGGGCCAGAACAGAGGGGGCATGTGGGGCAGTGGTTAGCACTGGGACTGCGGCGCTGAGGACCCGGTTTCGAATCCCGGCCCTGGGTCACTGTCCGTGTGGAGTTTGCACATTCTCCCCATGTCTGCGTGGGTTTCACGCAGATGTGCAGGTTAGGTAGATTGGCCACGCTAAATTGCCCCTTAATTGGAAAAAATAATAATTGGGTACCCTAAATTTATTTGAAAAAAAAAGGGGGCCAGAATGTTTTATTTGGAAGAAAGTGCAAATGTGATGCCACATTTGGAGAAATTGGCAGTAATGTATGTGCTAACAGTGGGTCTCCAAGGTCCCAGAAAGTTGTTGATAATGTTGGTTGTAAACAGCTGTGCTTTAAACTGTCCATCTACCTCCCAAAAGTAAGATACAAAAGTGATTTGGGGTCTCACAGATAGCTGATCAGCATTTCTACCTGGATACAAGGCTCATGTTATTCCCATTGCCACGGAGATGAGATTTGAGAAGGGAAGGGTTTTTAGGATATTCCTGAACCTGACAGATAAGTTAGTCTGCCAGGATCCAGGACAGGGATATCAACTATAGGGAGCAAGACCATGCTGTGGTTCACCAAGTAGGACTTTGAGTCAGAGCTCATAATTGGTTCAGCAGACAAAAGCTGTGAGCAGTTCAAACAAGGTTGAAAGATTTGCAATAGTGGAAGAATCTCAAGAGAAAAAAATAACTCACAGTGAAAGATAGTTCTAAGATTAGAGGCTCACAGGCTGGAAAAGGAGGGCACAGACGTAAACCCTTAGAAGCTAAGAACTATCTTGGACAGGTCCCATAAGAATTGAATGTCCACTGAAAGGACAGGATAAAATACAGCTGTGAAATATGTTTCCAGTTCTGTTTTGTGGTTTCAAGTATAAGATGCCTACAAAAATGATGTTTGTTAAAAGTGATTTTAGGCTTTTGTTACGGTAAAAGTCTTAAAACATGAAATCGTGTTGTGTCATCCTTTAAGCTGGGGACTGCAAATTCATTTTTTTAAGTTAATAATATACCTACAGGTTTTTATGGAGATCGTAATATACTGCAGGAATGAATCAATTTTAATTTGAGAGCATTTTAACTCCCTTCTTACTGTTTCTACTGAGCAGGACAAGAGCAACAATGACAAGGAACACCATGATTGACAAATAAAGTGAGATAGGACTGGGTTCTTAAGTTTTCCAACAGTGGCAATTTAACCATAAGAAAGTCTGTGCCTAGGTTTCTACCACTACGTCAAATGGATTTTCAAAACCTGACCCCATATGTCCATTAATATAACTTAGAACAAATCCTTTCCACAACAAAATTGAGATCACATACATACATATCAGGGATGCTTTTAACCTTGTTTGGCAAGAATGAAATGGGTGCACGGCCAAAATTGTCCAGATTACTTACCTGTCAAAAAGCTGGCAGGATGATGATTTTTTTTAATATATAAATTTAGAGTACCCAATTATTTTTTTCCCAATTAAGGAACAATTTAGTGTGGCCAATCTACCTAACCTGCACATCTTTGGGTTGTGGGGGTGAACCCCACGCAGACATGGGGAGAATGTGCAAACTCCACATGGACAGTGACCTAGGGCCGGGATTTGAACCCGGGTCCTCAGTACCGTAGTCCCAGTGCTAACCACTGCACCACATGCTGCCCCAGGATGATGATTTTTAACTTGCTCCCTCGAACTAACAAACCTATGAATTAGGAGAAGGGACAGGCCATTTGGCCCCTCAAGCCTGCTCCGCACTTAATACCCTTATCCGAAATTCTGAAAAATGAAAAATTCCAAAATTCACACTTTTTTTTGAGCGCCGACATGACGGAACAAGTGGCTCCCGAGTGATGCGCAGTTCCCAACGCGTGCCGCACATGTGAGTTCCCAACCTTTCCAAATGCACAGACCCCAATGTTCCGCACATGCACAGTTCCCAACACGTGCTGACATGCGCAGTTCCCAACCCACCGCAAATGCGCAATTCCCAACCCGCCGCACATGCGCAGTATATTCCAAAATCCGATAAACACTCGGCCCCAGTATTTCGGATAAAGGGATTTTCAACCTGTAAGATCACGACTGATCTAATTGTGGCATCAATTCCACATTCTGCCTGCCCCTGATAACCATTGATTCCCCCGCTGTCAAGAATCTATCTACCTCTGCCTTACAAGTGTTAATTGATCCTGTTTCCACCACTCTCCACGGAAGAGTTCAAAAGATTCACAACGCTCTGAGAGAAAACATTTATTCTCATCTCTGACTTAGGTGGAGGACCCTTTATGTTTAAACCATGTCCGCTAATCCTAGTCTCTCCGACAAGGGAAAGGGTATCACGGTAGCACAGCGTTTAGCACTGCTGCTTCACAGCACCACGAACCTGGATTCAATTCCCGATTTGGGTGACTGGCTGTGCGGAGTCTGCACGTTCTCCCGTTTCTGCGTGGGTTTCCTCCGGGGACTCCAGTTTCCTCCCACAAGTCCTGAAAGATGTGGGGCTGGATTCTCTGCCTTCGGGATGCTCCGTTTTGCCGGCAGCCGGGGAGTTTCCGGACTGTGTGGGGCTGCCCCACAATGGGAAATCCCATTGTCCAGCCAGCGAAACGGAACATTCCGCCGGCGTGCTGAATCAGAAATCTGGCACGGCGGGACGGAGAATCCATCCCCTGCTTGTATGTGAATTGGACATTCTGAATTCTCCCTCAGTGTAATTTTCCCACCGCTATTCAATGACACAGTCACGTTTTGGGGCACTGGAGAATTTCTCACCAGTTTAGGCCACACTAATAATTTTGTTTAGTACTGGGGAGCTAAACTCAGAGATCGGGCCGCCATTTTGAGAGGGTACTCCGATCTCTTGAGTGAGCGTGTGGGCCACACCCCCCCCACCCCACCCATGGGCAATGTCACCCCCCATACACATGGACACTACTCCATACCGCCTGAGGACACCCTTCTATGAGGTACCTGGGGGTCCCCCCTCTTCAGGCTCCCCCAGCCCCCTTACAGCACCCCTCCCTTCCAGGATTCCAACCTGTCACCCGTCCAACCTCCCAGAGGCCCCTACTTACATGCCATACACCCTCCTACCATTCAAACCTCCCTTCACCCTCATTTTATGAGCATGATCCCCTTCGTCCCCTGGCCCTTGGCAGTACCTCGCTAGCACTCGGGCACTCTTGCACTGCCACCCTGGCACCCATGCAGTGCTCCTGCTGGCTTGTCAGTGCCATCCAGGCACCTTGGTAGTGCCAGGGTGGCAGTACCAAGGTGCCCACATTCCATGGGGAGGGCCACCCTATCTCTGATGGCCCAGGAGACCCCCGGGTGCCGTTCCGCCAGATCCACTTTGTGTGGCCCAGCACTGATCGGCGCCCAGTTGCAGCCTCCCTGGGGAGACCGAAGAATCAAGGGAGGCCGATGAATCCCGCGCAGGTGGGTCGTAGGTAGGTTGACGACCTACTTCCGCGAACGTCATTCGGTCCTGCCCATTTGGGGCGGGTGTCTGACTCTGACGTCTCGCGGGACTCCGGAAAATCCCAGGAGGTGTGGGGGTTGTCGGGATGCTCGCTGGAGGGCTTTCCTGGTATTCACTGGTTGCGTTGCGCTCAACAAGAGCACACGCGGCCAGAGATTCGCGCCCTATGTGAATTCAGTTATTGCAGCTATGTCTGCAGGATCCGGCTGGTCTAAAGACCAAAAAGTCGGCGGCGCCCCCGCACTGATCCTCCGCCCGGAGTGGGGTGTAAAGTCCCCGGCTTTGCATGCGGAAATGGCCGTAGAATGGCCGGGTCCTTGGCTGCAGATGCACATGGCACGTGTACAACATGGCACCGGCTTCGCGCGCACCCGGCCTGCCAAAAACTGCCTCCCTGTAATCCCGCGCGCCACCCCTGGACCACCCCCCACCAGTCCCCCCAGCCCCCGTGGAAGCCCCCCCTCCTGCCAGCGGAACGCCACTGGACACAGTCCTCAGCGCCCCACGCCATCGGGTCTCGGCCTAACGGGGGCAGAGCATTAGGGGAGGGCTTCAGGTGATGTTCTGAGGCCGTCCCGACGGTATGCAGTGTACTCCTCGAGTTCATCGTTTTTGAGAGGGCCGAGCATCGGAAAAAAGGCACCGCCCCCAATTCCAGCATTAAAACGCATTCTCCGGCCGATCTTTGAATGCGATTTCAGCGTTGGCGATCGTAGAATCCAACCCAGAGCCTTTAGTTCCGACTTTTTTTGTAACTTTTAGTATTATCTGTAGGTGCACTCTTAGTTTTGTACACTATGTCCCTTCCTGCCCTGCTCTGATCATCATTTCACTTATTCCTACCTTGCTCATTTGCCTTGTCTTCTCTATTTAATTTCTCACATCTTCCCAAACTTGATGCGCCCAGTAATTAATATTAATTTCTCTCTACTGCCCTAATTATACGATTCGCCAGAACACTTGTTCCAGTGCAGTGCAGGTGAAGACTGTCCCAACATTACAGATATCCCTTTCCCCAGTATTTATGTCAGTGCCCCATAAATTGAAACCTATTTCTCCCACATCTTTGAGCCCACAATTAACTCTCTAATCTGATTTACCTACCCCACACTCACCCTCGGAGAACTGTGTCTATCCCACTGACTATGCTGTCCTCTATTATCACTACATTCCTATTAACTCCCCCGTCCCAACTTTAATAGTTCCGTGTACCATGTTGCTATGGTCAGTTTGCAGATCCACCCTGCAGCCACCACTTTCACTCATACTGGCTGCAAGAAACTGCAACCTGTTGGATAATTGCAATGGCAGAGGCTCCTCCATTTCTGCCTTCTTGCTCCCCATACCAGCCTCACTCGCAGTCACGCCCCCCCCTGTCCCTGACAATTGACCAAATGAGAAGACCCTATCCAATGGGGTGTGACTGCCTCCTGGTGCAAAGTGCCTAGGTAACCTTGCCCCTCCCTGATGCAGTGCAGTGTCTACAGCTCAGCCTCCAGCTCAGCGAATCTGAGCTGAAGCTCGCCTCAAGCCACAGACTCTTACTGCAGACGTGTTTGCCTGGATCACCCGAGTGTCCAGGCACTCCCACATTCTGCACTTACAACACATCACCTGCCCTTACCATCTTTATTATGTGTTAATTAATTTATTCCTCATTGATTTCTAATTAATAAACACTTCTACTCCTAATAACATTTACTTCTCCAATAAATCTTACTATATCTAATAAAGCGTTACAATTATTAATAAATTCCAAAAGTTTTGTTAATAAACTAGAAAATATTCACCAACCAATCACTTATCTGTTTTACTATGAATCACACTTTTATTCTCTCAGAATGCAGCTGCTTTTCTCTGAAGCCACAGATTTGACTGGATTGGATTAGATTGGATTGAACTGGATTAGTCTGGACTGGACTCAACTGGACTGGACTGGATTGGACTGAACTGGACTGGATTGGATTGGATTGGACTAGACTGGATTGGACTAGACTGGATTGGATTAGGCTGGATTGGATTGGACTGGACTGGATTGGATTAGATTGGACTGGATTGAACTGGACTGGACTAGGCTGGATTGGACCGGATTAGATTAGGCTGGCTTGGATTGGACTAGACTGGACTAGACTGGATTGGATTGGATTGGACTAGACTGGATTGGACTAGACTGGATTGGATTAGGCTGGATTGGATCGAACTGGACTGGATTGGATTGGATTGGATTGGACTGGACTGGATTGGATTAGATTGGACTGGATTGGACTGGATTGAACTGGACTGGACTAGGCTGGATTGAATTGGATTGGACCGGATTAGATTCGGCTGGCTTGGATTGGACTCGACTGGACTAGATTGGATTGGACTGTACTGGATTGGATTAGATTGGACTAGATTGGATTAGATAGCTCTTCTTGGTTACTGCCTCCTGGTTCCCTTTTCACCTGCTCTTCTCGTTGATGGTTATTGCTCTGGAACCTCGTCTAGATTTCCCCCCCCAAATATACTTTATTCACAAAGGGCTGGATTCTCCGATTCTGGGACGCCGGCATGGGAATGGTGACATTTTACGCCAGAACAACTGGCGCAAAAAGGCCACCGATTCCCCGTTTTGCTGGGGGCTAGCAGGATGGCAGCGTAGAACACCAGCTCAAGCTGCCAATTCGCCCCGGAGAATTTCCGGGTCCTTGGCCATGCATGCGCATGGTGGCGGCTTGCAGCGGCCGCACCGTGCTAAATGGCGGCGGCTGCTAGCGGACCCGGCCTGCAAAATAGATCCCCCCTTCGGCCGGCTCGCGCACCCCGGACCACATCCCCACAGTGCCCCCAGCCCCGAATAATGCCCCCCCCCCCGCCTGCGGATCGGCCATCCCCGACTGTGGCGGCGCTGGACTGAGTCCGCAGCTGCTACGCCGAGTTCCTGACGGATGAGACCACACGTGTCCCATGCAGTTGGGAACTCGGCTGGTCGGGGGCGGAGCATCGGGGGGGCGGGCCTCAGGCAATGTGCCGCCGTGTACTCCTAGAGGGGGCAGAGCATCGCGAAAGCGGTGGCACCCGTGATTTGGTTGGGAACTTTGATTCCCCGGCCGTTCGCCGAACGCAATTTCACCATTGGCGACCGGAGAATCCAGCACAAAATATCAGAAAGAACATTACAAAGTATTTCAAAATGGCCATCATAGAAAGTGCAGTGATATTAAAGTTTTCTATCTAGATCATGCTGACCTACAATCAAAAGAACATTGCAAACATTTCAAAATGGTCATGACAGCAAGTTCAAGAGTATTTAAGTTGTCTACATAGAACATGCTGCACTCTGAGGTGCTCCAAAACAATTTTGATACATGGAATATTTACTGTATACATCCAATGTGAGTCATACAGCCCAAGGGGTTCTATATAATGCGAGCCCCTGGGTGCACTGTGGCTGAAAGGTCGTCTGTGGGCGGCATGGTGGCACAATGGTTAGCACTGCTACCTCACAGCTCCAGGGACCCGGGTTAAATTCTGGCCTCGGGTGTGTGGAGTTTGCACTTTCTCCCCATGTCTGTGTGAGTTTCCTCCGGGTGCTTCAGTTTCCTCCCACAGTCCAAAGATGTACAGGTCAGGTGGATTGGCCATGCTAAATTGCTCCTTAGTGTCCAAAAAGGTTAGGTCAGGTTATTGGGTTTACGGGATAGGGTGTAGGCGTGGGCCTCTTTCCATGCACCGGTGCAGACTCAATGGGCTAAATGGCCTCCTTCTACACCGTAAATTCTATGATGCTATGACAGTGATCTTTTCCCATTGCATCTCTGCAGCAGCTGCCCCAAGCTTTAGTGCATCACTTGGTGCATAGTCCAGGACTTTAAGTGCCAGTCTGCAACACTCAGTCGAGGACAACTCTTTGACCTGGAAGACCAACACTCTCAGGCAGACCAAAGTGCGTCTTTCACCGAGTTGCTGATCCTCCAACAACAGCTGATGTTTATCTCAGTGTGCGTCCTGCGAACAGCCCGTAGCGCACAGAGTCCTGCGTCGCAGAACTGCTCGCAATGAACCTTTACAAAACCACTGCACCTCTTTTCAGACCATCTTTGCAAAGACACATTCCACAAAGAGGAGACAAGTCTCTCCCCCTCCACACTCACCTCGAGGGCAGTGTGCGGATGGGGTGAGACACTCAGCATGTAGAAAGGACCTTACGATGAGGGCTTTATCACCACCAGCCAAGCTACGTCTTGGTGCTTGTTAGAGTGTTCTGGCAATGAGCCATTCTGCTAAATGACTTTGACAGTCTGCTCAAGGAACCAATTGCCCAGAATCCACCGTCTCCTTTTCCCAAAGGGCCTGTGGGTTGTTACGTGCAGACCACTGCATGATGGACTGTGGCCAATGGCGCTGCTCTGCATACATGTTTCCAAGAGGGACAGGTGGTACAGCACAGTCCAAATACGCCCTTCGAGATGGTGATTTCTGTCTCCAGGCCCTCTTTTAGCCCACTCTTCTTGTTGGTGATTATTGCCTCCGGATCCACTTTTCACTCAGTCTCAAGTGAGTGGTAAAGTCATGAACAAAAGCAGAGGGGTTCCTCTTTATTTATGCATTTCAGATCCCAGTCACATCATCGGGACCCAATTTTAAATCAGGTATGAGCAAGGAAGCCACTCAGCTCAGCAGCTTGAAGCAGGATGTAAAGGATCAACCTTAGAAGCAGTTGAAAAAGGTGCATGTTTTCCTCTTGTGGATACAGGAGAAGCAGGAGTACTCTTCCAGCCCCCACAAGAAAAACTTAAGCATCTCCATCTGGAAATCACTCATTTATGAACACGAAACCTCAGTGACACTGCCCAAAAGCCAATCCCATCTATGCTTCTGTGCAAGAAGTCAGGCAGTGGGATTTAAATAAGGCCAGAAAGTTAAAATAGCTTGGATCTGATTTCTGCCACAGCAGATGAGATTCCAGCACCCTATGCCCAGAATTAAAATATGAAATATTAAACTCTGAAACAAACTCACACAAGGAGTTTATTTTCACACTGAAGTTATATTTTATTCTGCCTTTGCATTGATATAATACTTGGACGTATTTTAGCAGGAGTCAATGTATGAAGCTTGAACACTGCTGGTAGCTGGAAAGAGAATTGCAGCATTCCATGGCGCTTAGATTTAGACATGGAGGGCGAGATTCTCTCAGCCCTGGGCCGGGCCGGAGAATCCCCGGGACCGGGCCACCCCGCCACGACGCCGGCACGCGATTCTCCGCTCTACATGGCCGGCCCGCCGATTCTCGAGCCGGGATGGGCCGAGCAGAAGTCGTGGAAACGCTGAGTCCCGCCGGCACCGTCCACACCTGCTCTCAGCCGGCAGGAACTCAGCGTGGAAGGGTCGGGTGGCGGCCTGCGGGGGGGAGGGGGGCTCCAACCTGGGGGGGGGGCCTCCGATGTGGCCTGGCCCGCGATTGGGGCTCACCGATCGGCGGGCCGGCCTCTCTGGCTGGGGGACTCATTTCCTACGCGACGGCCCCTGTAGTCCTGCGCCATGTTGCGTCGGGGCCGGTGCATTGAAGGAAGCCACTGCGCATGTGCGGATCCCGTGACGCCCAGTTCGCGTCGGGATCGGCAACTGGAGCGGCGTGAACCGCTCCAGCGCTGTGCTGGCCCCCTGCAGGGGCCAGAATTAGTCCTGGGAGCGGCCCTTTCATGCCATCGTAAAATACGACGATGTGGACAGCGGGATGAGAGAATCTCGCCTGGGGTTTTCCTTTCCTGCCTCCAACTACCATTGAGATTTTCACTGACACTAATGACATTTAGCTCTTTTTCGTGGGTAAGAAAATGGACAAGGTAGCGGAGTCTTCGTTTAATTCTAAACCTTAAAGAGTAGCATGATTTACATTGGTGGCATTTATACCACTGCCAGAGCAATGATATAAGCCATGCAACAAGGCTGTGGTAAATGTATAATTACTGATCATTCACCAGTGCACTGTGTTATGTTATTAGCCCTGTGGGCTCTACCGATGGGCCATTGTGTGGCTTCACCCACAGGGGATATGTTGGGGCATGTACGGGCTCCGCCCATGGCTCCACCCCCTTTACAGGAAGTATAAGAGTTGCTGACCTGCTGGGCCGCCTTCAGTGTTGTACCGGTCACAGGCAGGCTCAGTTCTAAGCTGATTAAAACCACGGTTTACTTCTCCACGTGTCTTCGAGTGAATTGATGGTTGCATCAATTTAATCAGCTTAAAATACTACTATGGAATCAGCCCTCAAACCTGAAAGACTGGAACTCGATCCACAGGCCGCGGAGGCAAAAGAAATGTTTTCACATTGGCTTCGATGCTTCAAGGCCTAACTCGCCGCGTCGTCTACGCCATCCGCCACTGACGAATAGAAGCTGAGCCTCCTCCTCGCACGGGTGAGCCACCGCATTTCTGACCAGCTCGACGAAACCGCTTCCTATACAAAGGCCCTCGCGATACTCGAACGCCTCTACGTGCAGCCTGTGAACGGGGTATACACGCGACACGTCTTCACCACTCGCCGCCAGCGCCCCAGGGAGTCGCTAGATGATTACCTACGCGACCTCAAAGCCCTCGCGCGCAACTGTAACTACCAGGCCATTACGGCCACTCAGTACATGGAGCTCGCCGTCTGAGACATTTACGTGGCGGGGGTCCAATCGAACTATGTGAGACAGCGCCTGCTCGAAAATGGGGCCCAGGACCTGGATGACACAGTAAAACTGGCTACCTCTCTGGAGGCCGCTTTTCAGAGCCTTACTGCGTTCCCGGCTGATCACGCGACCCCCTCGTGGGCCCCTGACCCGAGACTACCCCAGGCCTGTGTCGTGTAGCCGCCCGCCAATCATGGGGGGCTACCCTGCTACTTTTACGGCCAGTCCCAACACCCCCGACTGCACTGCCCGGCCCGCAACGTGAACTGCAGCAGCTGCGGGCAAAAACGACACTTTGCCAAGGTCTGCCTGGCCAGATCTAAGAACTCGAACTCACAGACCCGATCCACAGACTCACAGGCCCGCAGACCCCTCAAGGTGGCAGCGTGTCTGCCGACTCCGCCTCCGCATAACATGTGCGACTAATGGGGGCCGCCATCTTGGCCATCCTCCCCCATGCGGCTGGCCACGTGCGATCCATGGGGGCCGCCAGCTTGGACGCCCTCTTCCTCACCGCCCACCTCGTTCGACCAACGGGGGCTGCCATCTTGACCGCCATCTGCTACGCCGCTTGACGCGTACGACCTACCCGGACAGCCATCGCGGGGCGGCCCCAGCACCTCCGATCACACCGCCGGCTACCCACACCTCAGCGCAGTCACCCTGGACCAGTCGCAACCTAAGCACCTCCGGAGCTCCATGATGGCCGTCCGGGTTAACAGGTACGAGACACCTTGCCTTTTCGCCTTGCCTTGACTCCGGGAGCACAGAGAGCTTCATTCACCCGGACATGGTAAGACACTGCTCGCTCCCAATATTCCCGACGCAACAAACCATATCCCTCGCCTCTGGGTCGCACTCGGTGCAAATCCAAGGGTGCACTACTGCAACCCTAGCGATGCAGGGCGCTGAGTATGCTAATTTTCAACTATATGTGCTCCCAGACCTCTGCGCTCCTCTCCTTTTGGGACTCGACTTCCAGTGCAACCTCAGGAGCCTAACTCTTAAGTTCGGGGGGCCCCTGGCCCCGCTTACCATATAGATTTCATAGAATAGATTTCATAGAATTTACAGTGCCGAAGGAGGCCATCCGGCCCATCGAGTCTGCACCGGCTCTTGGAAAGAGCACCCTACCCAAGGTCCACACCGCCACCCTATCCCCATAACCCAGTAACCCCACCCAACACTAAGGGCAATTTTGGACACTAAGGGCAATTTATCATGGCCAATCCACCTAACCTGCACATCTTTGGACTGTGGGAGGAAACCGGAGCACCCGGAGGAAACCCACGCACACACGGGGAGGATGTGCAGACTCCGCACAGACAGTGACCCCAGCCGGAATCGAACCTGGGACCCTGGAGCTGTGAAGCAATTGTGCTATCCACAATGCTACCGTGCTGCCCCGTATTCGGGTCCGTACTCCGTTACGGATAAAGTGAGCCCATCGGTATATAAAATCAAATACCCATATGGTAAGACTGCGTGGTTTCACATAAACCAGTTAAAGGCTTATGGAGCACAGTCAAACCACGCCAACACGTCATGCTTTACGCAGCAGACCACACCCCGCCCACAGCCAATGTAACCAGACCAACCCCCACCACGTCCAGCCCAGACACGGACTCACCCTCGACTCCACCCCCAAACTCTACACTCCGCCCCGGAACGCCCACAGACTGCAGCAGCAGAGACAGCGACTGTGACTCTGACGATAGCCACAGCACACCTCCCTACTCTTCCCATACAAACGGACCCACACCCAGCGACTCCGATTTCGACTCCAGTGATCCCTTCATGATCACTTTTCTAAACAAATCACACCACCGACCACCGAACCACACGGACGACCCCGACTTTGTCCCCACACAACTCGACGAAACTCATTGGCACCGTGACACCTACAGACTCGTCCGAAACGACGAAAGCAACCCCAACTCACACCACGCAGCCCTCTCAACATTAATTCACTCCAGAGTTTGGCACCCGGGAGAAGGGGACGACCTCGAGTTCGACCCCCAATCCGCCAACCCCTTTGCGACCCTGTTCGCAACAGAGAACTGAGGTGTCCACATGATGATTTAAAGGATATGCAGCCTCGCGACCCTAAAAATTGACCCCCCCCCCCCCCCTCTTTGCAAATCTCACCGCCAATTGCAAGCCAATAGCTACCAGAAGCAGGCGGTATAACATGCAGGACAGGACGTTCATTCGGTCCGAGGTCCAGCGTCTCTTGCGGGAGGGGGTCATAGAGGCCAGCAATAGCCCCTGGAGAGCTCAGGTGGTGGTCGCCAAGACCGGGGAAAAGTTCCGGATGGTGGTTGATTACAGCCAGACCATTAACTGGTTTACGCAACTCGATGCGTACCCCCTTCCCCGGATTGCAGACATGGTAAATCAGATCGCGCACTACCGCGTGTTCTCCACGGTGGATCTGAAGTCTGCATACCACCAGCTCCCAATCCGCCCAGAGGACCGCCACCACACGGCGTTTGAGGCAGACGAACGCCTTTTCCATTTCCTCCGGGTCCACTTTGGCATCACGAACGGGGTTTCGGTGTTCCAACGAGCGATGGACGAATGGTGGACCAGTACGGGCTGCAGGCCACGTTTCCGTAGTTGGACAATGTCACCATCTGCGGCCATGATCAGCAGGACCACGACGCCAACCTCCACCGATTTCTCCAAACCGCCCAAAAACTCAACCTCACCTACAACAAGGAGAAATGCGTTTTCCGCACAACCAGACTAGCCATCCTCGGCTACGTCGTGGAAAACGGGGTCCTAGGGCCCGACCCTGACAGTCTGCACCCCCTCCTACAACTCCCTCCCCCTCACTGTCCCAAGGCCCTGAAGAGGTGCCTTGGATTTTTCTCGTATTACGCCCAATGGGTCCCCAAGTATGCGGACAAAGCCCGCCCACTATTTAAGGCCACCCTCTTTCCACTGGCAACCGAGGCTCACCAGGCCTTCAACTGCATCAAGGCGGACATCGCCAAAGCTGCGATGCGCGCGGTGGCCGAGTCCGTCCCCTTCCAGGTGGAGAGCGATGCCTCAGAGGTCGCTCTCGCCGCCACCCTCAACCAAGCAGGCAGACCGGTAGCGTTTTTTTCACGCACCCTCACCACCTCCGAAATTTGACACTCCTCGGTCGAAAAAGAAGCCCAAGCCATCGTGGAAGCCATGAGGTACTGGAGGCACTACCTCGCTGGTAGGAGGTTTATCCTCGTCACCGACCAACGATCGGTTGCCTTCATGTTTGACAATACGCAGCAGGACAAGATCAAGAATGATAAGATCTTGAGGTGGAGAATCGAACTCTCCACCGGTAACTACGATATAGTATATCATCCTGGGAAGCTCAACGAGCCCCCAGATGCTCTGTCCCGCGGCACATGCGCCAGTGCGCAAGATGACCGACTACGGGCTATCCACGATGACCTCTGCCACCCAGGGGTCACCCGGCTCGCCCATTTCATCAAGGCCCGCAACCTGCCCTACTCCACCGAGGAGGTCAGAGCTATAACCAGAGACTGCCAAATCTGTGCGGAGTGTAAACCGCACTTCTATCGACCGGATAAGGCCCACCTGTTAAAGGCATCCCGGCCCTTTGAATGCCTCAGTATAGATTTCAAAGGGCCCCTTCCCTCCAATAACTGCAACACGTACTTCCTTAACATCATAGATGAGTTCTCCCGCTTCCCGTTTGCCATCCCCTGCCCTGATATGACCATCCCCACTGTCATTAAAGCCCTGCATAGTGTTTTCACCCTGTTTGGTTTCCCCAGTTATGTCCACAGCGACAGGGGCTCGTCGTTCATGAGCGACGACCTGCGCCAGTACCTGTTCAGTAAGGGCATCGCCTCGAGCAGGACTACCAGTTATAACCCCAGGGGAAAAGGGCAGGTGGAGAGGGAGAACGCAACGGTCTGGAAGACCATCCTACTGACCCTGCGGTCCAGGAATCTCCCAGTTTCTCACTGGCAGGAGGTCCTCCCCGATGCGCTCCACTCTATTAGGTCCCTCCTTTGCACGGCCACAAACTAGACTCCTCATGACCGTTTGTTTGTTTTCCCTAGGGGAGATACCTCAGGGGCCTCGCTTCCACCCTGGCTGATGACACTGGGTCTAGTCCTCCTCCGAAAACATGTTCGGAGCCATAAGACCAACCCCCTGGTAGAGAGGGTCCAGCTCCTGCACTCCAACCCACACTATGCGTACGTCGAACACCACGATGGCTGGCAAGATACCCTCCGGGACCTGGCGCCCGCAGGCTCCGACTCCACTCCCACTACTGCATCTCCCACACTATGACCCGTCCAACCTCCCATGTTCAGTACCCCCACCCCTATATGGTTCCCGTGCTCCCTCCCACCCTCCACACCAGTCCACAGGAATGAAGATCCGGAAGAGCCGCTCCCGGAGTCCACGCCTATGCCGGCTCCGGACCCACTTCCACAGCCACCCGAAGCGGCTGCAACACCAGTGCATCGGCGGTCACAACGTACAATCCGGGCACCGGACCGACTGAATCTATGAGCCCGTTGTCACGTTGGGTGTTCCGCTATACAAACGAACCAACATGGTTGTAGATGGTACAACTCTGTTTTATTACTCTTGATAACAACATCTGTAAACGTATGACTGGTTCGTACTTTACCCGTTAACCTGTGGACCTAGCCCTAACACTACCTTAGAGAGGCACTCAGCACATGGTGTATGTCTGAGTGGCACGCTGTGAGCTCTGTGCCCTGACCTGTCTCCTGCTGGAATGAGCGGGAACTGTGGTGTTCCCCGTTTCATAGTGCGTGTGCTCTCACTGGTGATTGGCTGTGATGTTGTGTGTGTGTTGATTGGTCCATTGATCTGTCCATCAGTGTGTATGTGTGTTTGCACCATATGTTTATCTGAATATCATGACATCCCCCTTTTTACAAGAATATGTGCCTATGTGCTAATAAATATTGGTGTGTACTGAATGCAGCTGAATATGTGTGTGCAATATCTACAACATGTACATGAGGCTAAACTATATACATAGAAAGGTGTCAGGTGCAACATAGCAACGAGGTTGTACTATAAACAAAACAAGTGCAATCATCAAACATCGAAAACAAACTCCTGTAACGACAAAAAGAGAAACATATTAACATTGTGGCATAACACTTTAGTGAGTCCAGTGTGCAAACATGCTCATAAGTCCAGCCTAGTAGGTGGGCAACGAATTTGGGTTGACCGTTAGGGTGGCACACCATTCATCACCCGGATTAACGCTGTTCACTGGCATCGGCTGGTGGGTCCTGCTTGGGGACATCCGATTCCTGTCAATGACCGCAACGCGGAAGGCTTCCCGGTCGTCGGTATCACCGGTCTGTACGTCGTCAGGGTATGACTCGGTGTATGGAGGCTGAATGGCCCGCACGTCCCTGCGACGCTGGCGGAATTGGGGAGCATTGGCAAGTTGAGGTGCTCGACAGCAGGCAGCGTAGTGTCCCATCTTGACACAGCGGAGGCATTGTCGATTCTTTGCTGGACATTGCCGTTTTAAATGTGTGGATCCACAGTTGCCGCACATCATGACGTCATGGCGTTCGTTGCGCCACCGCGCATGCGCAGTTCGGTCCTGCGTAGAGCACGCCTGCGCGTCACGTCCCTCTGCGTCGATGTCTCTTTTGGCGCGTACAAGCGCGGGAGACCGCGGAAAGCGCGCAAAATGGCCGCCCTCGTCCGGGCCGCGGGCCGGGAGGAACCCGATCGACTGGACCCGCTCGGCCTCGTAGGACCCCTGCCGTGCCGATTCGGCCGCTTGGAATTGCGAGTAGCGGCTGGTCGCGTTTTCATGGAGGACGCAGGCTTCGATGGCGGTGGCTAGGGTGAGGCTCTTAATTTTGAGGAGCTGCTGGCGTAGGGTGCCCGAGGTGACCCCAAAAACTATCTGGTCGCGAATCATAGAATTGGAGGTGGCCTCATAGCTGCAGGACTGTGCGAGGATACGGAGGTGTGTCAGGAAAGATTGAAAAGACTCATCCTTACCCTGCAGGCGCTGTTGGAAGATGTACCTCTCGAAGCTCTCGTTCACCTCGACGCTGAAGTGTTGCTCAAGTTTTAGAAGGACCGTCTTGTACTTCGTCTTGTCCTCACCTTCCGCGAACACCAGGGAGTTGTAGATGTGGATGGCGTGTTGCCCTGCCTTGGAGAGGAGGAGGGCGATTTTCCTGGTGGCCGATGCATTCTCCCTTTCTGTGGCTTCTAGGAAAAACTGGAAGCGCTGTTTAAACAGCTTCCAGTTGACGCCAAGGTTTCCAGCGATTTGGAGCGGCTGCGGCGGGCTGATGGTGTCCATGGCGCAGGATGGCGGATCCCTGAAGATGCATAGGTAGGTCTCACAGTTGCTGGGTTCCAATCCTGGTACTATGTCGTGTTGGGTGTTCCGCTACACAAACGAACCAACACGGTTGTAGATGGTACAACTCTGTTTTACTACTCTTGATAACAACATCTGTAAACGTATGACTGTGGTTCGTACTTTACCCGTTAACCTGTGGACTTAGCCCTAACACTACCTTAGAGAGGCACTCAGCACATGGTGTATGTCTGAGTGGCACGCTGTGAGCTCTGTGCCCTGAGCTGTCTCCTGCTGGAATGAGCGGGAACTGTGGTGTTCCTCGTTTTATAGTGCGTGTGCTCTCACTGATGATTGGCTGTGATGTTGCGTGTGTGTTGATTGGTCCGTTGATCTGTCCATCAGTGTGTATGTGTGTTTGCACCATGATATGTTTATCCGAATATCATGACACCTGTCACCCCGCCGGACTTCATTTTTAAACAGGGGGTGAATGTGGTGAATGTATAATTACTGATAATTCACCAGTGCACTGTGTTATGGTATTAACCCTGTGGGCTCTACCTATGGGCCATTGTGTGGCTTCACCCACAGGGAATATGTTGGGGCATGCACGCGCTCCGCCCATGGCTCCACCCCCTTTACAGGAAGTATAAGAGCTGCTGACCTGTGGGGCTGCCTTCAGTGTTGTACCGGTCACAGGCAGTCTCAGTTCTAAGCTGATTAAAACCACAGTTTACTTCTCCACTTGTCTTCGAGTGAATTGATGGTCGCATTAAAGGCTGTCTCATTATTGCTGATACTAACTTATAGGGTAGCTTCATAGAACCGAACAGCGACAATCATGACATTACACCAGAGCCAAAAGTGCATTATGGGACACCATAATTCTTAAATGGTACCGCATTCATTTTACCAGCCAATTAGATAAAACAGAGACGCCACGTGTGTTCTAACCCAGTGTATTAAAAGTAATGTGTCTTTTGTTCATTTCTGCAGACAGGATTAATCTGTCCAGCCATATCAATTACATGGTCAACAATTATTTGCTCAACATATGGCAAGGACTCCTCCTGCCTCTCAGTTTCCCCATCTCCATGCTTGATCTGTCCCATTCTAAAATCCCCCTCCCCCCACTGACTGCACATTTCCAACATTGTTCCTTGATTTACAATGGACAGCTGTTAATTGCAAACAAAACAGCGCTTTACCAATTAGTTTATCGTAAATGAATCGCACAGTATTAGCAAGCCTAGCTGGCTTCAGCAATTGTTCCTGATCTAGTTGATTTTGCAACAGAACCTTATGCTTGGAAACAAAATTCACTAGTCCATTAATTTGTTCCTGGGGAAATCTGCTTCAAGGATACCTGTTTCCAGAACATGCCAGAATTCTATGGTTGACAATTTTGTACAGTATTGCTCTGTGAAACATTCCACCTCTCGGATAACATTAGTCAGCTCCCTCTGCACCCTGTTTGGTGCATTTTTTGTTTACTCAGGAAATAAAATCATTTGGAACTGCAGCAAGTACTCCTGGGCCCCAGGGATGTATTTCATCAACAAAAACAGCTGTTTTCAGAAACAAATTCCTTGCAATAACAAATTCCTAATAAGGTCACTCCTACTCACTCCCTGAAATTGTCTCAATTAAAGGGATGTAACTAGAAATACTGTATCAGGGCATGTTTCTTCCTGCAGTAATGCTGGCTCATTATGCTATGATATTAACATATGATTATATTTCTGTAAATAAATTCTCAGTGCACCATTCCCATTGTAATGTTTACCCTGATATCCCAATATCTGTGGATTTGAAAGTTGACGCTCATTAAACAATTTTGTTTCACAGTAACAAGCCAGAGTTTGGATAAACACATTTCTGGGCAGTGAACCATGTGAGTAGGCTGTGGTGGAATTTGTGTGGTAAGTATAATAAGTACACGCGTCCTTACATGTACTGTCTGCGCAGTAAAAAATGAAAGCAACAATTTTTTTTAAATCAGTAGGCTGAAAATGACACATACTTTCTTACAAAGCCTGACATTGATCTTGTAATGGTTTATTCATGTGAAGTACATGTTTCATCAAGATGGCACAGATTTTGAATCAGAATACTAGGCTTCCTGAACCACCATTCTAATGCAATATACTCCTTTAAGTACTACTCTGTTTAGTAAGTGTTTTTTGTAGGCTATCAACTCAATTTTCTTGGACTCTGGCAAATGTGTAACAAAAAGGAACATTCCATTTAAATAGTTTCACAGCTGAAACACACTGCTCTGCCGATTAAAAGACCAATCATCTTTGCAAATGCTAAATTAATTGTCCTTCTCCCCATGAACAATAGTTTTCCAAATGTGAATATCATAGCTGTGTTAAATCCTCAACCTTTTCCAAATCCAAACATCCAAATTTCAACTTAACCTTCCCTTGTTGATGTCAATGGTGAGTAATGAGCATTGTGTAAAATTGACACTCCGCCCAATCCTGTGTGTTTTCAGCCTGGTGAATTTGGTCAAAATTGCAGCGGGCAATATCTGTTTTAAAGTTCTTCAAAGTGAAAGTTTTTAGGTTGCCAGGAGTCTCATAGGTTTTACTTCATTTGTGCCATTGCCTCCTTCTATACTTGACATGTGATGTTCTGTTGTACAGAGGAAGATCACAGGCCAAATCCTGTTTTGTTTTGAGTTACTGACTGTCATCCAGTATAGCAGTCGGAATATCTTAACAACATGAGCAATGAGTATAAAATCATAGCACTTCAAAATTGCTTCAGGAGAGAAAGCAACGTTAGCAAAAAGTTGATTTAATGGCACAACACATTTGTGTATCAACTTGCTCAGCAGTAGACCATACATTCCTTGCATTTCTTTCTTGTGTGCCTGTATAGGAGTGGGCCAGGCTTAGTTATGTTAAGCTATTAGCTTGATCTAATTATTCATGTTGCATAAGGGAAAATTACGACTGTTGTTGGATTCTTCATGATGTGCAATAATGAAAATTTGAAAAAAGCACTGGAGAAAGGAAGAGAGGAGGACCCAGAGATAGACAGCAACACCTAAAAGAGTGGGAGAGAGGAGGACCCAGAAGCTGAGAGCAACTGAGGAAGACTGCAGGGACCGTCCTCCATTTTAAAAATAGGGATAGAATTCCCATTTTACATGTCTATGGCCAGAATCTTATCATGACATGAATCATGTCGCTTGTGGTGGCCTGTGATGCAGTATCAATTACCACAAAGACGAGAGTAGTGGAATAATCAAGGCTTTATTGAGCAAAGATGTTGTGCCTCCTGTAGCTGGAACCAGAATGGCTGCAGCACCGGCGAGCACACACATTTATACGCCGCCTACTGGGCGGAGCCAGCAGCCAGGGATTTACCCATGTACCTCTACTATACAGGCAGTGCCGTTAAACATGTAATACAACTAGTGGTGACTACCACATTCACCCCCCGTTAGAAAAATGAGTCCAGCGGGGGGAGGTGGAAAGCATTCCGGCAGAGGTGGTGGAAAACATTACAAGTTAAGTCTGTCGGGGGCCTTGACCCTCCTCTGCGATCACCTCAGTCCTGGTGGTGATGTGGGCGCCGACTTGGTCACCTGTGACTCCAGGAGCGTGTTGTCCTCGTCTTCGTCACCCCTGAGTGGAACCAGTGGGAGGACGGATCCTACTGGGGCGGGGGCTGCAGTAAGGTTCGCTGGAGGGAGAGTGAATGAGATAACCGGGGGGGGGTTGGTGTCAGGTCAGGTGTCGTGGGTGGGGGTCCAGCGGGTCCCAGGTCCTGGAGAGAGACTGTGTCCTGGCGCCCATTGGGGTGTGCCACGTAGACGTACTGCGGGTTCGCATGTAGGAGGTGGACTTTTCCGACCAAGGAGTCCGACTTATCCGCACAGGCCTCCGAAGGAGGATGGGTCCAGGAACTGTCAGCCATGTTGGGAGCGAGACCCCGGAGGTGGACTTACTGGGGAAGGCAAACACACGTTTGTGAGGGGTCTCGTTGGTCGCGCTGCAGAGGAGCGATCGGATGGAGTGGAGCACGTCATAGAACATTACAGCGCAGTACAGGCCCTTCGGCCCTCGATGTTGCGCCGACCTGTGAAACCACTCTAAAGCCCATCTACACTCTTCCCTTATCACCCATATGTCTATCCAATGACCATTTGAATGCCCTTAGTGTTGGTGAGTCCACTACTGTTGCAGGCAGGGCATTCCACTCCCTTACTACTCTCTGAGTAAAGAACCTACCTCTGACATCTGTCCTATATCTATCTCCCCTCAATTTAAAGCTATGTCCCCTCGTGCTAGACATCACCATCCGAGGAAAAAGGCTCTCACTGTCCACCCTATCCAATCCTCTGATCATCTTGTATGCCTCAATTAAGTCACCTCTTAACCTTCTTCTCTCGAACGAAAACAGCCTCAAGTCCCTCAGCCTTTCCTCATAAGATCTTCCCTCCATACCAGCCAACATTCTGGTAAATCTCCTCTACACCCTTTCCAATGCTTCCACATCCTTCCTATAATGCGGCGACCAGAATTGCACGCAATACTCCAAATGCGGCCGCACCAGAGTTTTGTACAGCTGCAACATGCCCTCATGGTTCCGAAACTCAATCCCTCTACCAATAAAAGCTAACACACCATACGCCTTCTTTACAACCCTCTCAACCTGGGTGGCAACTTTCAGGGATCTATGTACATGGATACCGAGATCTCTCTGCTCATCCACACTGCCAAGAATCTTACCATTAGCCCAGTACTGTGTCTTCCTGTTATTCCTTCCAAAATGAATCACCTCACACTTTTCTGCATTAAACTCCATTTGCCACCTCTCAGCCCAGCACTGCAGCTTATCTATGTCCCTCTGTAACTTGTAACATCCTTCCGCACTGTCCACAACTCCACCGACTTTAGTGTCATCTGCAAATTTACTCACCCATCCTTCTACACTCTCCTCCAGGTCATTTATAAAAATGACAAACAGCAGTGGTCCCAAACCAGATCCTTGTGGTACACCACTAGTAACTGGACTCCAGTCTGAACATTTCCCATCAACCAACACCCTTTGTTTTCTTCCAGCTAGCCAATTTCTGATCCAAACTGCTAAATCACCCTGAATCCCATGCCTCCGTATTTTCTGCAGTAGCCTACCGTGGGGAACCTTATCAAACGCATTACTGAAATCCATATACACCACATCAAATGCTTTACCCTCATCCACCTGTTTGGTCACCTTCTCAAAGAATTCAATAAGGTGTGTGAGGCACGACCTACCCTTCACAAAACCGTGTTGACTATCTCTAATCAAATTATTCCTTTCCAGATGATTATACATCCTATCTCTTATAAATCTTTCCAAGATTTTGCCCACAACAGAAGTAAGGCTCACTGGTCTATAGTTACCGGGGTTGTCTCTACTTCCCTTCTTGAACAAGGGGACAACATTTGCTATCCTCCAGACTTCTGGCACTATTCCTGTAGACAAAGATAACTTAAAGATCAAAGCCAAAGGCTCAGCAATCTCCTCCCTAGCTTCCCAGAGAATCCTAGGATAAATCCCATCCGGCCCAGGGGACTTATCTATTTTCACACTTTCCAGAATTGCTAACACCTCCTCCTTATGAACCTCAATCCCTTCTCGTCTAGTAGCCTGAATCTGAGTATTCTCCTTGACAACACTATCCTTTTCCTGTGTGAATACTGACGAAAAATATTCATTTAGCACCTCTCCTATCTCCTCGGACTCCACGCACAACTTCCCGCTACTGTCCTTGACTGTCCCTACTCTTACCCTAGTCATTCTTTTATTCCTGACATATCTATAGAAAGCGTTAGGGTTATCTTTGATCCGACCTGCCAAAGACTTCTCATGTCCCCTCCTGGCTCTTCTTAGCTCTCTCTTTAGGTCCTTCCTAGCTAACTTGTAACTCTCGAGCGCCCTAACTGAACCTTCATGTCTCATCTTTACATAAGCCTCCTTCTTCCTCTTGACAAGTGTTTCGACTGCTTTAGTAAACCACAGTTCCCTTGCTCGACCACTTCCTCCCTGCCTGACAGGTACATTCTTATCAAGGACATGCAGTAGCTGTTCCTTGAACAAGCTCCGCATTTCCATTGTGCCCATCCCCTGCAGTTTTCCTCTCCATCCGATGCATCCTAAGTCTTGCCTCATCGCATCATAATTGCCTTTCCCCCAGATATAACTCTTGCCCTGCGGTATATACCTATCCCTTTCCATCACTAAAGTAAACGTAATCGAATTGTGGTCACTATCACCAAAGTGCTCACCTACCTCCAAATCTAACACCTGACCTGGTTCATTACCCAGTACCAAATCCAAAATGGCCTCGCCTCTCGTTGGCCTATCTGCATACTGTGTCAGGAAACCCTCCTGCACACATTGGACAAAAACAGACCCATCTAAAGTACTCGAACTATAGCGTTTCCAGTCAATATTTGGAAAGTTAAAGTCCCCCATAACAACTACCCTGTTGCTTTCGCTCCTATCCAGAAGCATCTTTGCAATCCTTTCCTCATCATCTCTGGAACTTTTCGGAGGCCTATAGAAAACCCCTAACAGGGTGACCTCTCCTTTCCTGTTTCTAACCTCAGCCCATACTACCTCAGTAGACGAGTCCTCATCAAACGTCCTTTCTGCCACCGTAATACTATCCTTGACTAACAATGCCACCCCTCCCCCTCTTTTACCACCTTCCCTGAGCTTACTGAAATATCTAAACCCCGGCACCTGCAACAACCATTCCTGTCCCTGCTCTATCCATGTCTCTGAAATGGCCACAACATCAAAGTCCCATGTACCAACCCATGCCGCAAGTTCACCCACCTTATTCCGGATGCTCCTGGCATTGAAGAAGACACACTTTAAACCACCTTCCTGCCTGCCGGTACACTCCTGCAACTTTGAAACCTTACTCATGACCTCACTACTCTCAACCTCCTGTATACTGGAGCTACAATTCCGGTTCCCAAGCCCCTGCTGAACTAGTATAAACCCTCCCGAAGAGCATTAGCAAATTCCCCCCCCCCCAGGATATTCGTACCCCTCTCGTCCAGGTGTAGACCATCCCGTTTGTAGAGGTCCCACCGACCCCAGAATGAGCCCCAATTATCCAGAAATCTGAAACCCTCCCTCCTGCACCATCCCTGTAGCCACATGTTCAACTCCTCTCTCTCCCTATTCCTTGTCTCGCTATCATGTGGCATGGGTAACAACCCAGAGATAATAACTCTGTTTGTCCTAGATCTAAGTTACCACCCTAGCTCCCTGAATTCCTGCCTTACATCCCTATCCCTTTTCCTACCTATGTCATTGGTACCTATGTGGACCACGACTTGGGGATGCTCCCCCTCCCCCTTAAGAATCCCGAAAACACGATCCGAGACATCACAGACCCTGGCACCTGGGAGGCAACACACCAACTGCGAGTCCCTCTCATTCCCACAGAATCTCCTATCTATCCCCCTAACTATGGACTTTCCAATGACTAATGCTCTGCTCCTCTCCCCCCTGCCCATCTGAGCAACAGGGACAGACTCTGTGCCAGAGACCTGTACCCCATGGCTTACCCCTTGTAAGTCCCCCCCCCAACAGTATCCAAAGCGGTATACGTGTTACTAAGGGGAACGGCCACAAGGGATCCCTGTACTGACTGCCTCCTCCCAGGCCCTCTCACCGTCACCCATCTATCTTTATTCTTTGAGTAACTACATCCCTGAAGCTTCTATCTATGACCACCTCTGCCTCCCGAATGATCCGAAGTTCATCCAGCTCCAGCTCCAGTTCCCTAATGCGGTTTCTGAGGATCTGGAGATGGGTGCACTTCCCACAGATGAAATCAGCAGAGACACTGACGGCGTCCCTCACCTCAAACATTCTGCAGGAGGAACATTGCACTACCTTCCCTGCCATCCCCTCTAGATAAAAAAAAAGAAAGAAAGAACTTACCTGTTATTCACTCCGCTTCTCAGCAAGCACTCACTCAGCAACCTCTGCGCCCCACACGATAACACCTGAGGGAAAATAAAAGAAAAACTACTTACCAGTCACCAGCCAATCCCTTACCTGCAGCCTGTGACGTCACGGTTCAACTTCTTTCTACTTCTACCTGCCCTCGAGCCTTCCTCTTGATCTTTACAGCGGTTGGTATTTTTTGGTTAGAGAAGGGGTTAGGGAGGGAAACACTGAAGAAGTGTTTCGGGTTTAAGTCTCACTTGACACGTGACACTGTGTCGGGGAGGACCTCCTGCCAGCGGGAGACTGGGAGATTTTTAGACCGCAGGTCCTGCAGGACAGCCTTCCAGACCGTCCCGTTCTCCCTCTCCACCTGCCCATTTCCCCGGGGGTTGTAGTTGGTCGTCCTGCTCGAAGCAATGCTCCTGCTGAGCATGAACTGATGCAGCTCATCGCTCATAAAAGAGGATCCCCGGTCGCTGTGGATGTAGGTGGGGAAACCGAACAGAGTGAAGATGCTGTGGAGGGCTTTAATTACCGTGGCAGAAGTCATATCGGGGCATGGGATGGCGAAAGGGAACCGGAAGTACTCATCAATCACGTTCAGAAAGTACGTGTTGCGATCGGTGGAGGGGGAGGGGCCCTTTGAAGTCCATGCTGAGGTGCTCAAAGGGGCGGGAGGCCTTCACCAGGTGCGTTCGATCTGGCCGGTAAAAGTGCGGCTTGCACTCTGCGCAGACCTGGCAGTCTCTGGTGACAGCCCTCACCTCCTCAATGGAGTAGGGCAGGTTGCGGGCCTTGATGAAATGCACAATCTGATTGACCATGTCAGATATGCGTGGGAGGGGGTACGCGTGGGAGGGGGTTCGCAAACAGGGAAGGTGGATCGACCTTAAGGGTCGTGAGGCCACATACGGTGAGGGGAGGGGTTAGGGGTCTGCTGAATTTTAAAGTTAGGCTTTGGAGATGGCACTGAAAGTCCAGGCCGAGTAACAGGGCAGCGCAGAGGTGGGGGAAGACATAGAGTCGGAAGTTGCTGAACTCTACGCCCTGGACGGTGAGGTCACGATGCAGTACCCCCGGATATCCACGGAATGGGATCCGGAGGTCGGGGAGATTTTCTGGGTGACGGGGTGTACCGGGAGGGAGCAGCGCCTTACCGTAGTGGGGTGGATGAAGCGCTCTGTGCTCCCGGAGCCAAAAAGGCAGGTCGTCTCGTGGCCATCGATCTTCACCGTTGTCGTCGCGGTCGTGGAGCCGGGACTGATTCAGGGTGATAGAGGCGAGCTGGGGCAGATGCTGGGAGGTCCCGGGCTGGGTCAGCGATGGTGGAGGTAGTGGCAGGCGATGAACGGCCAGACGAGCAGGGGTCCTGAGACGCGTCCAAAATGGCGCCAAAGATGGCGGCGCCCACGGGGCGCACATAGCGGGCGACATCAAAAATGGCAGCGCCCGTGGGTCGCACGTGGGGGGTGTAGGAACGCCGGGCCTGGAAACAGCGGTGACCGACCGGGCCTGGCAAACAGAACCAAAGTGTCCCTTCTTCCCACAGCTGTTGCAGGTCGCGCTCCGCGCCGGGCAGCGCTACCTGGGGTGTTTGTTTTGCCCGCAAAAATAGCACTTGGGCCGCCAGAGTTGGCTGGCTGCCGCACAACGCAGGCTTGCGGTGAGCTGGAGTCGGCAGCTGGTGGGGCCCACGATGGCCACGAGGGTGCCGCGCGGTCGGGGGCATAGGACTGGATGTTACGGGAGGTCACTTCTAAAGAATTAGCGAGCTGCCTAGTTTCCGCAAGATCAAGCATGGCCCCTTCCAGTAGCCACGGGTGGACGTACGCAGACTTCATGCCCGTAACGTAAGTGTCTCGAATTAAAAGTTTGGTGTGCTGGACTGTCGAAACTGCCTGGCAGTCACAGTTCCTACCTAGGGTGTGAGGGCACATCAGAAATCATCTAGAGACTCCCCGGGGAGTTGCTGTCTCGTGGCCAGGAGGTGCCTGGCGTATACTTGATTGAGTGGTCGAACGTAATGTCCCTTCAGGAGCTCAATCGCTTCGGAGTAAGTGGCCGCATCCCGGATGAGAGGAAAAATGTCAGGGCTCACCCGTCAATAGGGGACTTGGATCTTCTGCGAGTCCAAGGGTTCCTCAGCGGATGTTCGGAGGTAGCTTTCGAAGCAGGCTAGCCAGTGGTCAAAGGCGGACGTAGCGTTGGCTGCTTGAGGGCTCAGCTGCAGGCGGTCAGGCTTGATGCGGAGATCCATCGTTTAAAAAAAATCTTTGCTCAATAAATTGATGCACTATCAGTTACCACAAAGACGAGAGTAGTGGAATAATCAAGGCTTTATTGAGCAAAGATGTTGTGCCTCCTGTAGCTGGAACCAGAATGGCTGCAGTACCGGCGAGCACACACATTTATACGCCGCCTCCTGGGCGGAGCCAGCAGGCAGGGATTTACCCATGTACCTCTACTATACGGGCAGTGTCGTAATACATGTAGTCATCGTCAGCCAAAAGTCCCACATCCAACCTCCAGTGCGGGTGCTGGTTACTGTCTTTACTAACTTGCAGGTCAACCCAGTACGGAGCATGGTCTGAGATTGTGATCGGCGAGTACCCAGTGTCCACCACCCCAGCCAGGAGGGCCCGGCTCAAAATAAAGAAATCAATCCGGGAGTACACTTTATGCACGTGTGAGTAGAAGGAGAACTCCTTCACCCTCGGCTGCCCAAATCTCCATGGATCCACCCCCCCCCCCCCCCCCCCCACACCCCATCTGCTCCAAGAAGCCTTTTAGTTCCTTTGCCATTGCTGGCACCCTGTCTGTTTTCGAGCTTGACCGGTCCAAGCCAGGGTCAATAACTTCCATGACCAACCTGTTCGGGTCCAGGTCTGGTGTCTTCCCCAGCATCCTCTTTATAAACTCCACAACATCCCAATTTGGCGCATACATATTTACTAATACCACCTGCACCCCCTCCAGTTTCCCACTGACCATAATGTACCGACCTTCTACATCTAAGACTATTCTACCCGCCTCAAACACCACCAGCTTATTGATCAGGATCGCGACCCCTCTAGTCTTTGAGTCTAGTCCTGAGTAAAAGACATGACTCACCCAGCCTTTCCACAATCTAATCTGGTCTAAGGTGTGTCTCCTGCAACATTACCACATCCGCCTTCAGTCCCCTAAGATGCGCGGACACACGTGCCCTCTTGACCGGCCCATTTAATCCTCGAACATTCCAGGTGATTAGCCTAGTTGGGGGGCTCATTGCACCCCCCCTTCGCCAACCTGCCATCCCCTTTTTTGGGCCCGCCTCTAGCCCATGCTCCACGCCTCCACCGGTCCGCCCTCAGACAGCCTCCGCCCCCAACCTCCTCTCTGTCCCTTTGACCCCCCTCCCTCCCCTAGTAAAAACACTCTGTAACCAACCCCTTTAATAAACCAAACATATGCACCCCCCCCCCCAGTGTGCTTCTGTGAGTTAGCCCGCCCAGCTAGCTTGGTGGCCCCCATCCCTGGCGCCGGATAGTCTCCCACCTATTGTTCCCCCCCCCCCGCCCCGCCCCGCTCATACAAACATACTCCAACATCAAACACTCCCCGCACAATTGCCCAACAGAAAAACACCAAGATCTAAACAAGCACACCTCCATCCCCCAACAGTGCAAATGAAAACCTTAACTCACTCAGCTCTACCGCTGGTCCCAAATCAATGCAAAAGGCATTACAAACAAGTTCCACAAAACGGTAAACGAGAAACTTTTTTAAAAAAGAACAGAAAAAAAAAAAGAACATTGCAGCAAAGTTCAAGAGTTCTCAGTCCACCACCAGTCCTTTCCTTTTTGCGAAGTCCAGCGCGTCCTCAGGCAACTCTAAATGAAAGTGCTGTTCCTCGTGCGTGACCCAGACACGGGCCGGATACAACAGTCCGAACTTCACCTTTTTCTTCAAAAGGATTGACCTAATCTGGTTGAAGCCTGGTCTTCTCCTGGCCACCTCCACACTCAGGTCTTGGTAAACCTGCAGGATACTGTTGTCCCACTTACAGCTCCGTGTCTGCTTGGCCCACTGTAGAATGCGCTCCTTATCCAAGTACCTGTGGAATCTCACCACCATTGCCCTCGGGGGGGGGGGGGGGGGTCTCCCATTTGCGGCTTCCTCGCGAGTGCTCTGTGAGCCCTGTCCACCTCCAAGGGCCAGGAGAATGCCCCATTCCCCAGCAGCTTCTCAAACATGTCTGCGATGCATGCCCTAGCGCCGGCTCCTTCGGACCCTTCCGGGAGCCCAATGATTCTTTAGGTCCTCCACCTTCTCCAGGAGCTTCTTGTGCTGGTAACTCAGCACGATATTTAACCGCTCCATTTAGTTTCTCTTTTTTATTCAGATTTTGGAACAAGGAAGGGCTATTTTATTAATAACAAAATACTAAGCCCCCTGAGTAATTTCCTTTTGCTTGATCTTTTCCAATGGTGTGCACCCACTTCAAACAAGCAAGCATGTACATAGAGGCTGAGACTTCAAACACCCTCTGAAATTCAAGACAGCAGATTTTCATGATCCTGCTTCTCAAGCTACTGAAACACCTGGACACAGCCACAAAGATTAAAAATGGGATGGGAAATTGGCTGGCTCCCTCATGGGACATGATTCCCCCCACCTGAGTTTTCTCGACGCTCTGTACCTGGATGATTCAATATGCCCAATTTAGGAACTGTTATGGGCGAGGCGTTTTCAGAACCCCAAAATGTATCATGGAGTTCAACCGACCTCTCCCTTTAATGTAAACATTGCTTTTCCTAGCACACGGCTTGTTCCCTTGGTGTGGGATTACAATTATGGACACGTGGGTTTTTAAACACAAAACAATGTTTATTCCATGAACTCAACTTAGCATCTTAAACAAACATTGGCTCTCTTAACACCCCTTACTTCAAAGATAATTCCGAAAATATTACAACAGTAAATAATTCGTCAAAATGTTCCTTCAAACTTCCAAGAGACTTAACACCTTTAAACAGAATCACATCAGGTTAAAGGCTTTACTATTATGAGTTTAAATCACCCAAATGATCCAGAGATAGTTTTTCATGGCAGAGATCACAGCAAATCCAGCTCGCTGCAAAACACAGACACTCCCCAAGCTCTTTTCCTCCAAACTGAAACTTCAAAACTACAAATTGGCTGATCTAAAGCCCAGCTCCACCCACACTCTGACGTCACTGTTTTCTTAAAGGTACATTGCTTGAACATCCATGTCTTAAAGGTACTCTCACATGACACGAACACAAAACATCTGCACCAAAGTTTTAAAAATTCAGTCAGAATACCAAATATATAAATCATTGTTTATCTAACCTCAAATTCTGAGTGGGGCAACTTAAATTTGTGCATCTGTTTTCCATGGTGGGCACGATTCAGCTTTAGATTTTCTGTGCATGTAAGGATAAATGAACATGCAGAGAAAGATGCAGGTGCATTGGGAGGAGACATAGAGCCTTTTTAATGCTTTTTGTCGGTAGGCCAAAATGGCCACTGTTACCTGTACAAGAACAATGAGTCACTTTCCATATAAAACAGCTTCCTCTCATCTGTGGCTTGACCAAGGCAACATTTACATTCTCATAATGTCGCAAGAAAAAAATCCTTATCTCCTGGCTGAGGCCACATTGAACCACAATTAAGTTAAGGATTTAGGTGATCCTGGAAGGCAAAAGACAAGACACATGGGGCGGGATTCTCCCCTACCCGGCGGGGCGGGGCTCCCAGCGTGATGGAGTGGTGGGAACCACTCCGGCGTTGGGCCGCCCCAAAGGTGCGGACGTCTCCGCACCTTTAGGGGCCAAGCCCTCACCTTGAGGGGCTAGGCCCGCGCTGGAGTGGTTTCCGCTCCACCGGCTGGCGGGAAAGGCCTTTGGCGCCATGCCAGCCGGGGCCGAAAGATCTTCGCCGGGCGACGTGGGTCGGAGCATGCACGGGAGTGTCAGCGGCTGCTGACGCATCCCCGCACATGCGCAGGTGAGGGGGTTTCCTCCGCCTCTGCCATAGTGAAGACCATGGCGAAGGCGGAAGAAAAAGAGTGGCCCCACGGCGCAGGCCTGCCCGCCGATCGGTGGGCCCCGATCGCGGGCCAGGCCACCGTGGGGGCACCCCCCCCCCGGGACCATATCGCCCCGCGCCCCCCCCAGGACCCCGGAGCCCGCCTGCGCCGCCTTGTCCCTCCGTTCGATAGGTGGTTTAATCCACGCTGGCGGGACAAGCATTCCAGCAGCGGGACTTCGGCCCATCGCGGGCTGGAGAATCGGCGGGGGTGGGCCCGCCGACTGGCACGGCGCGATTCCCGACCCCGCCGAATCTCTGGTGGCGGAGACTTCGGGACACGGCGGGGGTGGGATTCACACCAGCCCCCGGCAATTCTCCGACCCGGCGGGGGTCGGAGAATCCCGCCCCTGGTGAGATCTTGGGAAGGAGTGGTCTGTGGAAGAGGGGTGATTCACTTGCTACAGGGACATTATTTTGTATTCGGACCTCAGTTGGTTGTCCCATGCCAACCTCCACCTCAGAGATAACCCTTTCCTGTACCTCCCCGGATAATATCATCGTCTTCTGATCAGTGGGGGTGAGAGCCCCCTCCAATCTCCTCTCGCTCCCTTTTGTTATGAGCCATCTTTTCCAAGGGGACACATAAAGGACTTGTGAGACTCATGGATCTATAACAGAGATCTATAACTCACCTAGCCAGAGAAGGTAGTGCAGGTGTTGGGGTTTGATGCAGGGTGGGATGTAAGGGAGATGCAGGCTGATGGGTTTTGATTCGCCTCCAGGGGACTGGGGAATTGGGGACAGGAGTGATGTCAGTGAAATAGAGGTGGTGACTCACCCGAGCTGCCCTAAGGAGATTGTTCTTCTTGTGGCACTGCGTGCCAGTCCGCCTGGTGAGACTCGCAGCACTCACTGCCTCTGCCACCTCTGCCCAGGCCCGGTTGATGACCATGAGCGTAGCTTCCTGACTACCCTGGGGAAGAGTGTGCCCCGCTACTGCTCCACCGCATGCAACATTTGGTAAATTAAGAGTGTGTGGGGAAAGGAGTGCTGATAGGCAGCTCCAGCTTGTCAAGCTCTCCAGTGCCCATCCCAGCCACAACAAATCTGATGCCAGCGGGAATGGGAATTGCTCTGGAATCACATAAGTAGAGTGTTGGCCCATTATCATGTCCTAAATTGTTCCATAAATAGTGCCCCAATGGGAACGCGGACTGCACGTCCGGAATTCAGTTCGGGCATCATGACTCGTGAAATGCGATTCGGCGGAGAATAGCTTCCGACGTCAGAATCGCGGTACGTATTGATTTGACGCCAAATCGCAATTCTCCGTCACCTCGACAGCGGCATCGATGCAGTCCAGAACGTACAGTAAGCACCATTTGCATGTCATTAGCGGGCCTGACCCAGTATTCTCCAGGGCCTTTGCGATGCTCCACCTCCGATGGGTCGAGTTCCCGATGACATGGTTCACTTCTGCTTTTAAAAATCATGAAACTAGCATTGTGGCTGCTGAGGGAAAGAGAGGGGGTTACGGAAAGTGTCCAACATCGTCATAGTTTGCTGACAGTTGTGCCGCTGGCCAGGGGGCTTCTGCCAGGACAGGGGTGAGTAGCGGGGTTAGCCAGGAGGTGGGCTGTTGGGTCAGGGTGGACGGGCACAGAACACCATTGCCACGCAGCCAGCAAGGCAGCCATGCAGCTGCGCACTCCGCTAAGAGCCTATTGTGAACCTAGGGCCACGGGTGGGAGAGGTGTCCACCAGGCCACACGCCTAGGTGCCTTCTGGCTCCAGCCAACCCATCAGTTGCACTGGCGTGCTCCAGCGCAACAGTGCCATCTTGTTGGCTGGGATGAATTTGTGTGGGGAGTGTAATGTATATGTACGGCTGCAGCTTGTCAGCCTCCCGAGTGTCAATCACGGACCCGGCGAATCCCGCACGACTTTTCATTGGAATCGATTGTGTTCCACGTGTTGCCGGTGCTAGCCCCTCTACAGTCGCTGAATCGATCCAGGTTCAGTGCCAGTTTTGCTGTCGTGAAAGTCCACAAATTCTGCCTTCGTCAACCCTTCGTCTCAGGAATGGAGAAACCAGCCCACAATCTTTGAAGAATTTCTGGCGGTCTAATGGTGGGACAGGATCTGCATTCGCCACTTTGACCTCTCAACCCCAAGTCACACTCCTGGATCAAGGTTACTAAATATGTGGGATGAATTTCATAAACAATCGCTACCGCTCCAATGGTGGCGTTTTCTGGCAGTGCGACAGAGAAACCCTGCCACAGCATTGGAACAGCCCTGCAAGGAGAAATTAATTTTTTTTTAAAGTCTTCGTCCTGAACCAAGATCTACAAAGATAGGTATTTAAGATAGAGGGAGAGGATATTATTTCTCGGCCCACTTCCTCCATCCAGCAATTTAAGGGGCTTACTGCAAACCCAACGACTACCTCTACCCTTCAGCTGTCAGTGTGCAAGGTTGGCGGAGACAGTGTCGACAAGGAGGAAAATGTATGTTGCTGAACCCAACTTCCCTGTCTGTATTTACAAGGAGCAGGCAGGGGAAAGACAGACTCCAGCTGTCCTGACATTGGCACAGAAAATAAATAGAGTTTGGAGAAGTGACCTTATTTTTACCTTATTGCCAGATTTTCCCTTTGTTTCTGTCACTGTCCCAATATTGGATAGTGACTGCAGAGGAAAATCCAGCCCAAGATTGAAGCAGTCCATGTCTATTATGCAACATGATCTGGGTGACATTCAGGCTTAGGCTGGTAAATTACACAAAATGTTTGTGTCACGTAAGTGTCCAGCAAAAACCATCTCCAACCAGGGAGAAACTAACCCTCCATTGACATTCAAAAGCATTCCCATCGCTGAATGCCCCATCATCGATTTTGTGAACTAGCCCAGCCATATAAATACTGTGCTACAAGAGCAGGTCAGAGGCTGGGAGTTATGTGGCCTTACTTCATGACTCTTCAAAGTTTGTCGACAAGGCACAAGACAGGAATTTGGTGGAATAGTCCGGACTTGTCTGGATGAGTGAAGCTCCAATAAAACTCAAGAAGCTCAACATTATCCATGACAGAGCAGCCCAATTGGTTGGCACCCCATCCACACCTTAAATATTCACTCCATCCACCACCATTGTACAATGGCAGCCATGCGTACCATCCATAGCAACACTGCAGAAACTCACCAAGCCGCTATCGACGGCAAACCTTCCAATTCCCTGTCCTTTAGACGGGCAAGGGCAGCAAATGGATAGGAACATTATGACCCGCAAGTTCCCTTCCAAGCCACACCATCTGTGGTGAACCACTGTAATAGGAGATGTAAGGTTGGACCTGCACTACAGGTTCGCCGGTAGCTCCTGCCGGCTGGCTCCGCCCACGGAGAACTGTATAAAAATGCATGACCTCCAGTGCCCTGGCATTTCACCAGCTGCAGCAGGAGGCCACGCATCCGACTGTAATAAAGCCACAGTTGGACCCAACTTTAGTCTTTGTGCAATTGATCGTGCATCAATTTATTACAGTCAGATTTTCCACAGAATGGATATCCGAATTAAGTCCGATCGCCTGCAGCTGGATCCGCACTCGCCCGATGCCAGGAAAGACTTTACTCACTGGCTAGCATGTTTTGAGACCTGCATCAACGCGACGGACCCCGCGCCAACGGAGGCTCAGAAGACAAACGTCCTGTACTCCAGACTGAGCTCCAGCGTGTTCCCGTTGATCCAAGACGCCATGAATTACACAAAATCAATGGAACTCCTGAAGGAACACTACGCGCAGAAGTCGAATACGCTCTTCGCCAGGCATGTAATCGCTACCTGCGCGCAACTACCTGGTGAGTCCATCGAAGACATCTGGCGGGCCCTAATTCCACTCGTCCGGGACTGTGACTGTCCGGCCGTTGCGGCCGCTGAACATGCGAAACTCCTCATGCGCGATGCCTTCGTGACGGGGATTGCGTCGGACCGCATCCAAGAACAATTACTGGAAGGGGCCACGCTCGAACTGGCGGAGATGAAAACCTTGGCGCTCTCCATGACGGTCGCATCCCGTAATGTACAATCGTACCTCTCCCGCCGCGCTGCCCACCCTTCTACTCCTTCCTACCCCTTCTGGACCCCGCCGACGACCTCCTCAGCCGGGGCCCTGCCTTCCCAATACGCCTATGCCACATGCCGATCCCGGGGGTCCCCTCTGCTACTCCTGCGGTCAGCAGCAGCACCCCCGCCAACACTGCCCGGCCCGCACTGCAGTTTGTAAAGCCTGCAGTAAAAAGGGTCACTTTGCAGCTGTGTGCCAGGCCCGCGCAGTCGCTGTGATCGCGCCCGCTATCGCCCCATCCCCCACACCAGACGCACAATGGGAGCCGCCATCTTCTCCTCCCGGGTCAATGTGCGACCAATGGGCGCCGCCATCTAGTCCCGCTTTGGCCATGTGCGCCCCATGGGTGCCGCCATCTTGCCCCGACCCCGCAATGTGCGCACCATGGGCGTCGCCATCTTGTCCCAACCCCGCAATGTGCGCACCATGGGCGCCGCCATCTTGACCCGACGCGGCAATGTGCGCACCATGGGCGCCGTCATTTTGTCCCCCACAGGCTCGCCACCCGAAACATCCGATGGCTACCCACAGCTCGCTTCGATGACGCTGGACCAATCTCGCCCGCACAACCTGGCCACCGCGTCGACGACGGTTAAAATCAACGGCCACGCGACCTCGTGCCTGCTGGACTCCGGGAGCACCGAAAGCTATGTCCACCCAGATACGGTAAGGCGCTGCTCCCTCGCGGTCCACCCTGCCAATCAAAGGATCTCCCTAGCACCCGGATCCCACTCCATCCCAATCCGAGGCTTTTGTACAGTCACCCTCACGGTCCAGGGCGCAGAATTTAGTAACTTCCGCCTCTATGTCCTTCCTAATCTCTGCGCTGCACTCCTGTTGGGCCTGGACTTCCAGTGCAACCTCCAGAGCCTCACCCTCAAATTCGGCGGGCCTTTACCCCCCCCCTTACCGTTTGCGGCCTGGCGACCCTCAAGGTCGATCAGATTGCGCAGTACCGGGTCTTCTCAACAATTGACCTGAAATCCGCCTACCACCAGCTCCCCATCCGGAAGTCGGACTGGCCATACACTGCCTTCGAGGCGGACGGTCGCCTCTACCACTTCCTTAGGGTCCCTTTCGGTGTCACAAATGGGGTCTCGGTCTTCCAAAGAGAGATGGACCGAATGGTCGACCAGTACGGTTTGCGGGCCACCTTTCCGTACTTAGATAATGTCACCATCTGCGGCCATGACCAGCAGGATCACGATGCCAACCTCGATAAATTCCTCCGGACTTCTCGGGCCCGACTCCGCCCCCTCACGGAACTTCCCCTCCCCCACTGCCCCAAGGCCCTCAAACGCTGCCTGGGGTTCTTTTCCTACTACGCTCAGTGGGTCCCAAACTCTGCGGACAAGACCCGCCCACTCATTCAGTCCACCCAATTCCCCCTCGCGGCCGAGGCACAATACGCTTTCGCCCGCATCAGAGCAGACATCGCCAAGGCCGGGATGCGTGCAGTGGACGAGTCACTGCCTTTCCAAGTAGAAAGCGACGCTTCAGACGTCGCCCTTGCCGCCACTCTAAACCAGGCAGGCAGACCCGTGGCATTCTTTTCCCGCACCCTTCATGCCTCTGAAATTCGACACTCATCCGTCGAAAAGGTGGCCCAAGCTATCGTTGAAGCTGTGCGGCATTGGAGGCATTATCTGGCCGGTAAGAGATTCACTCTCCTTTTAAAAAATATATATATTTATTAAAGTTTTTTAACAAAACAATTTTTTCCCCTTACAAACAATAAATCCCCCCCACCCCATAACAAAATAACACAAAATCGCCCTGAGCAAGATATATACATGGAAAGATGATATATTTACATAGCTTTATTCACTGGCTCTCGCCCATTCATGCCAGTTTCCCACACCTCCATGTTATCCCCCGCTCATCCATCCCCTCAAACAATCCCTCGTCGTCGCCCCCCCACCCCCCCCCCCCCCCCCGCCCCCAGGGTTGCTGCTGCTGCTGACCGACCTTCCTCTAACGCTCCGCGAGGTAGTCTAGGAACGGTTGCCACCGCCTGTAGAACCCCTGCGCAGACCCCCTTAAGGCAAACTTAATCCTCTCCAACTTTATGAACCCCGCCATGTCGTTTGTCCAGGCCTCCATGCTAGGGGGCTTCGCCTCCTTCCACATTAGCAAGATACTTCGCCGGGCTACCAGGGACGCAAAGGCCAGAATGCCGGCCTCTTTCGCCTCCTGCACTCCCGGCTCGTCCACTACTCCAAATATTGCTAGCCCCCAGCTTGGCTTGACCCGGACTTTCACCACCTGAGATATTGCTCCCGCCACTCCTCTCCAGAACCCCTCCAGTGCCGGACATGTCCAGAACATGTGGACATGGTTCGCCGGGCTCCCTGAACATCTTCCGCATCTGTCCTCTATCCCTAAGAACCTACTCAACCTCGCCCCCGTCAGGTGCGCTCTGTGAACCACTTTAAATTGTATCAGGCTGAGCCTGGCACATGAGGAGGAGGAATTAATCCTATCCAGGGCGTCAGCCCACAAACCTTCCTCGATCTCCTCCCCCAGCTCCTCCTCCCATTTACCCTTCAACTCTTCTGCTAGCGCTTCCCCCTCTTCTGTCATCTCTTGGTGTATTGCCGAAACCTTGCCCTCCCTGACCCATACACCCGAGATCACCCTGTCTTGAATTTCTTGTGTCGGGAGCAGCGGGAATTCCCTGACCTGTCGCCTCACAAAAGCCCTCACCTGCATATATCTGAATGCATTTCCCGGGGGTAGCTCAAACTTCTGCTCCAGTGCCCCTGGGCTCGCAAATGTCCCGTCGATGAACAGGTCCCCCATTCTTCTAATCCCCGCCCGATGCCAGCCCTGGAACCCCCCGTCCATCTTCCCCGGGACAAACCGGTGGTTACCCCTGATCGGGGATCACACTGAGGCTCCCACTGCACCCCTGTGCCAACTCCACTGGCCCCAGATCCTTAACGTTGCCGCCACCACCGGGCTCGTGGTGTACTTTGATGGCGAGAGCGGCAGCGGTGCCGTCACCAGCTCGTTCCTTTGCAGGACGCCATCTCCATCCTTTTCCATGCCGCCCCCCTCTCCCTCCATAACCCACTTACGGATCATCGCCACGTTTGCTGCCCAGTAGTAGCTCCCTAGGTTTGGCAGCGCCAGCCCTCCTCGGTCCCTACTGCGTTCCAGGAACCCTCTCCTTACCCTCGGGGTCTTGTTCGCCCACACAAACCCCATAATACACCTACCTACTCTCTTGAAAAAGCCCTTGGTAATCACGATGGGGAGGCACTGGAACACAAACAAAAACCTCGGAAGGACCACCATTTTGACCGACTGCACTCTACCCGCCAACGGGAGCGGCAACATGTCCCATCTTTTGAAGTCCACCTCCATTTGGTCCACCAACCTCGTCAGATTCAATTTGTGTAGGGCCCCCCAGCTCCTGGCTATCTGGATCCCTAAATACCGAAAACTCCCCTCCGCCCTCCTCAGCGGTAGGTCCCCTATCCCTCTTTCTTGGTACCCTGCCTGTAGTACAAAAAGCTCGCTCTTCCCTACATTGAGCTTATAGCCCGAGAACTCCCCAAACTCCCTCAAAGTCTGCATGACCTCCACCATTCCCTCCATTGGGTCCGCCACAGACAGCAGCAGGTCGTCCGCGTATAGCGACACCCGATGCTCTTCTCCCCCGCGGACCACCCCCCTCCATTTATTAGACTCCCTCAGTGATATGGCCAAGGGTTCGATCGCCAATGCAAACAACAGGGGGGACAGAGGGCACCCCTGCCTCGTTCCTCGGTACAGCCGAAAATACTCCGACCTCCGCCGGTTCGTCACCACACTTGCCACCGGGGCGCTGTAAAGGAGCTTAACCCAGCTAATAAACCCTCCCCCGAACCCAAACCTACGCAACACCTCCCAGAGGTACTCCCACTCTACTCGGTCAAAGGCCTTTTCCGCGACCATGGCTGCCACGATCTCCGCCTCTCCCTCCTCCGATGGCATCATTATCACGTTTAAGAGCTGCCGCACATTCGTATTTAATTGCCTGCCCTTTACAAATCCCGTCTGGTCCTCATGTATCACCCCCGGGACACAGTCCTCAATCCTCGTGGCCAGCACTTTTGCCAATAGCTTAGCGTCCACATTAAGGAGTGAAATCGGCCTGTACGATCCACATTGCAGTGGGTCCTTGTCTCGCTTCAGAATCAAGGAAATTGTTGCCTCCGACATTGTCGTGGGCAGGGAACCCTCCTCTCTTGCCTCATTAAAGGTCCTCACTAGTAGCGGGGCCAACAGGTTCGCATACTTTCTATAGAACTCCACCGGGAACCCGTCCGGCCCCGGGGCCTTCCCCGCCTGCATGCTCCCCAAACCCTTACTCAGCTCCTCCAACCCGATTGGTGCCCCCAAACCAACCACCTCTTGCTCCTCCACCCTCGGGAACCATAGTTGGTCCAGGAATCTTCTCATCCCTTCTTCCCCCCCTGGGGGCTGGGATCTGTACAGCTCTTCATAGAAGGCCTTGAATACCTTGTTTATTTCCATTGCACTCTGGGCCATGGCTCCCCCACCATCTTTGACTCCCCCTATTTCCCTCGCTGCCGCCATCTTACGGAGCTGGTGTGCCAGCATCCGACTGGCCTTTCCCCCGTACTCGTAGGTCGCCCCCTGCGCCTTCCTCCACTGTGCCTCCGCCTTCCCCGTGGTCAACAGGTCAAACTCCGTCTGGAGCCGTCGCCTTTCCCCAAGTAATCTTTCCTCCGGGGCCTCTGGGTATCTCCTGTCCACTCGCAAAATCTCCCCCACTAACCTCTCCCTTTCCATGCCCTCTGTCTTCTCCCTATGAGCCTTGATGGAGATTAGCTCTCCCCTGATCACCGCCTTCAACGCCTCCCATACCACCCCCACTCGCACCTCCCCGTTATCGTTGGCCTCCAGGTACCTTTCAATACACCCCCTTACCTTCCCACACACCACCTCATCTGCCAGCAGTCCCACATCCAACCGCCACAGTGGGCGTTGGTCTCTCCTCTCCCAGCCCCACTTCCACCCAGTGCGGGGCATGGTCCAAAACGGCTATGGCCGAATACTCCGTCCCCTCCACCCTCGGGATGAGAGCCCTGCCCAGCACAAAGAAGTCTATCCGGGAGTATGCCTTGTGCACGTGGGAGTAGAAAGAAAATTCCCTGGCCTGCGGTCTTGCAAACCTCCAGGGGTCCATTCCCCCCATCTGGTCCATAAACCCCCTGAGCGCCTTGGCCGCCCCCGGCCTCTTTCCCGTCCTTGATCTGGAGCGGTCTAGTGCTAGATCCAGCACTGTATTAAAATCCCCTCCCATTATCAGTGCTCCTACCTCCAGGTCTGGGATGCGCCCCAACATGCGCTTCATAAATCCAGCATCATCCCAGTTCGGGGCGTATACATTTACCAACACCACCCACGTCCCTTGCAACCTACCACTCACCATCACGTATCTCCCTCCATTGTCCGCTACGATAGTCTTGGCCTCAAATGACACATGTTTTCCCACCAGAATTGCCACCCCTCTATTTTCCGCGTCCAGTCCCGAGTGAAATACCTGTCCTACCCATCCCCTTCTTAACCTAACCTGGTCCGCCACCTTCAGGTGTGTCTCTTGGAGCATAGCCACGTCTACCTTCAGTCCCTTCAAGTGCGCGAACACTCGAGCCCCCCCCCCCCCCCCCCCCCCCCCCCTGCCGACTAGCCATCTCCTTTTCTGGGCCAGTCCCGTGTCTGCGTCTCCCTCACCCTCCAGGCCCCCAATCGGGGGACCTCCGTCCCGGCCACCTCTTCTGTGGCCCATTCCCTTTCGGCCAGTGCAGCAGTAACCCTGTTTCCCCCCCCTCCCCCCCTTCCCTCCCCCCCCCCCCCACTAGATCCCTGTCTAGCTTTTTTGCTCCCCCCATATCACTCCCATAAGTCAGCTGACGCCTGCTGACCCCGGCTTTCCCCGCCATCCATTTGACCCCCCCATGTGGGAATCTCCCCATCAGTAGACGTTCCTACGTGCCCCCTCCCACCTTTCTTCCCGCGCACGGGAGAAAAACCCTGCGCTTTCCAGAGCCTGCCTCACCCCCCCCTGACGCAGCTTCTGTTGCGGCCTTGTCTCTCGTCCCCAGCCCATATAACATTCCCTGCGCGTGCTTGCCCCCCTGTATACAACCGCCATCATACTTCAACCCTCAAATACCCCCACCCTCACAAACCCTCAATTAGAGTCCAACTTTTCAGTTAGTATAAAGGTCCGCGCCTCTTCGGGCGTTTCAAAGTAGTGGTGTTGGCCGTTATATGTGACTCACAGTCGCGCTGGCTGCAACATTCCAAATTTCACTCCTTTCCAATGCAGCACCGCTTTGGCCCGGTTTAAACCCGCTCTCCGCTCAGCGATCTCCGTGCTCCAGTCCGGGTATATTCTGATCTCAGCATTGTCCCAGTTGCTGCTCCGCTCCTTCTTGGCCCATTTCAGGACCTTCTCTCTGTCTGTGAACCGGCGAAATCTCACCACCATCACCCTTGGCGGCTCGTTTGCCTTGGGCTTCCTCGCCAGCATCCGGTGCGCCCCTTCCAGCTCCAGCAACCCCGGGGGGGCCTCCGCGCCCATCAGCGCCCCGATCATTGTGCCTGCATATGCCGCGGCGTCGGCACTCTCCACTCCTTCTGGGAGACCCAGGATCCTCAGATTGTTTCTCCTCGACCTGTCCTCCAGGTCTTCGAGTCTTCCCGCCCATGTCTTGTGTAGCGCCTCGTGTCGCTCCACTTTCACTGCCAGGCCCAAGAGCTCATCCTCATTCTCACTCACTTTTTCCTGGATCTCCTGGATCTTCACCTCGTGGGCTTTCTGGGTTGCCCCAAGTCCTTCCATTATTGCCAGCATAGGCGCCACCATCTCCTTGCGCAGCTCCTCAAAGCAGCGCTTGATGAATTCTTGCATCTCCTCTTTGTCCCCGGCCGCCGCCATTTTGTTTGTTTTCCCCCTCTTCTCCCGCTGCTCCAGTGCCGTTTTTTTGGCCGTTTCGCTGCGAGTCCGGTCCATACAGGTTAGTGGGGGACCTCTCTCCTCTCTTCCCCACGGGTTGGCTATGTAAAAGGTTCCGTTGGGGCTCTTCTATCGAGCCCGAAAGTCCGTCTTCGCGGGAGCTGCCGAATCGTGCGGCTTAGCTCTGCCTAGCCACAACCGGAAGTCTATTCTGAGATTCACTCTCCTTACGGACCAATGGTCAGTAGCCTTCATGTTCAATAACACACAGCGGGGCAAGATCAAAAATGATAAAATCTTGCGGTGGAGAATCGAGCTCTCCACCTATAATTACGAGATCTTGTATCACCCCGGTAAACTCAACGAGCCCCCAGATGCCCTCTCACAAGGTACATGTGCTAGCGCACAAGTGCACCAACTCCAGGCCCTACACGACAGCCTTTGTCACCCGGGGGTCACTCGATTGTACCATCTGATCAAAGCTCGCAATCTGCCCTACTCCGTCGAGGAAGTAAGGACAGTCACCAGGGACTGCCAGGTCTGTGCGGAGTGCAAGCTGCACTTCTACCGGCCAGACCATGCGCGCCTGGTGTAGGCTTCCCGCCCCTTTGAACGCCTCAGCGTGGATTTCAAAGGGCCCCTCCCGTCCAAGGACCGTAACACGTACATTCTCAGTGTGGTCGATGAATACTCCAGATTCCCCTTCGCCATCCCATGCCCCGATATGACGTCTGCCACCGTCATCAAGGTCCTCACCACCACCTTCGCTCCGTTCGGTTTCCCTGCCTACATCCACAGTGACAGGGGATCCTCATTCATGAGCGATGAGCTGCGTCGGTTCCTGATCAGCAGGGGTATAGCCTCCAGCAGGACGACCAGCTACAATCCCTGGGGAAAGGGGCAAGTAGAACGGGAGAATGGGACGGTTTGGAGGGCCGTCCAGCTGGCCCTACGGTCCAGGAACCTCCCAGCCTCTCGCTGGCAGGAGGTCCTCCCTGACGCTCTACACTCCATCCGGTCACTATTGTGCACCGCCACGAATAACACACCCCATGAACGTGTTTTTACCTTCCCCAGGAAGTCCACATCTGGGGTGTCGCTCCCGACGTGGCTCACTGCTCCAGGACCGATCCTTCTCCGTAGGCACGTCCGACTCCACAAGGCGGACCCCTTGGTGGACAGGGTTCACCTGCTCCACGCCAACCCTCAATATACCTACGTTGAGTTCCCCGACGGCCGCCAAGATACTGTCTCACTCAGGGACCTGGCACCGTCAGGTTACACCCCAACACCTCCCCCCCCCCCCCCCCCACCAATGCGCCCCCCCCCACCTCCTACCGCACCGCCAATATTGACACCACCAGACCACCACCCACTCCCCTTTTCCGCACAAGAGGACGAAGAGGACTTCTGCACGCTCCCGGAGTTCCCCGATGACAGGGCAGCATCAGCACCGCCACCACTGCCATCGGTGCCACCTCCACCACCGACTTCGCCGTCACCATTACGCCGCTCCCAACGAAGCACCAAAGCATCGGACCGGCTGAACCTTTGACGGACTTCGGACCGTCAACATGGACTTTTCTTTCCCTACCACTGTACATAATTGCACTAATTGTATATAGTTTCACGTCACCCCCGCCGGACTCATTTTTAACAGGGGGTGAATGTGGTGAACCACTGTAATAGGAAATGTAAGGTAGGACCTACACTACAGGTTCGCAGTAGCTCCTGCCGGCTGACTCCTCCCACGGAGAACTGTATAAATATGCATGACCTCCAGTGCCCTGCCATTTCGCCAGCTGCAGCAGAAGGCAACGCATCTGACTGTAATAAAGCCACAGTTGTACCCAACTTTAGTCTTTGTGCAATTGATCGTGCATCACCATCCTAATTTAGAAATATATTGCCGTTCCTTCACTGCCACTGGATCAAAAACCTGGAAGTCCCTAGTACTGTGAGTGTACTTACACTAGATGGCCTGAAGCATTCAAGAAAGAAGTTCACCACCTTCTCAAGGGAAATTAGGAATGAATGACAAATGCTGTCCTTGCCAGTGACACTCACAAAGCATGAAAGAATATAAATGATTCTTGTTATTTCGTTGAAAGTAATGAAGATGTCTAAAATCTAATGATTCACCCAATGCACTGTGACAGAACTGGAAGATGTGAACACTGAGGGTATATGTAATCTGAAGGAAATTGATGAATGGTCAATGCAATTATCACCTAAAGGGTACACAGAGTTGGATGACAAGTGAAGTCATTGATATAAAGAAAACTCATATTGAGAAATTTGTGTGTCAGTGGAAAAAGAGTCAGACAATAAACTATCAGTAGAGTTAAACGGCAGAGTTAGAAGTGATTTAAGCGAAAAATGCACATAGTTTTGGAATGAGTATATTTATTGTAATTGCTTGAGGGATATTCTGTGCCAGTGTTTGGAGATATCCAAAACATTGTCAGATGATTTACCAGATTACTTGGAGCACAATTCCAGAAAAATATAAGGAGGCTCAATATGGATTCACAGGTAATAGGTAGAATATGTAAGAACCAAATAAAATGGGAAGGACTAGAGATAATTGATATAATTGATACTAGAGACTAATGATAGTTGATTGGCAGTCATTTAAATTCTCCCCAAAAGATTAGCTATGATCTGTATATGTTACCACAGAAGTTTCACTCTGCGTATTAAGTGGAAACATTATCATTTCTCTACTGTATCCAGAATGCCTGGCTCAGATCTATTCAAGTTTTGAAAATGGCGCAGTTGTTTTTCTTGACTGTTGTACCATTAGAAAGTTCTCAGGCACATTATTATAACAAATTGATAGTAGAATTGAGTTACATCAACAAATCAAAAGGATTATATTTTCTGACGGGCATGCGTAGATACAAAATTGGGAGGCCACTACGGTGTAAATGGGGTTGGGGTTGTAACCTGCACAGATCATATTGGGTAACAACAATTGGTTATCCCTTGAATCTTGGGGAATATGAGCTCCCTCGATAAAGGGCCGGAGCAATCGTTAAGCTTTCTCTTGTATAAATAGAGCCGGCCAATTAGGTACCGGCTAGAGAGAAGACCAATAGCCAACCACTGGTGCTGTGTAAATATTAATGTAAATTTACATTTCATTTGACTCACAAACTCATGTTGGACTCTTTGCGGCTCTCACAAAAGTTAGGACTACATGTTGGTTTGATGTGGGTTTTTCACTACTTTCATGCCACATCAACCTGGTATAGATGCTTAGACAGTGTGAAGGCAACGTTAATGCAGAAGCATTTTCAATAGGAAAAGTAGCATTTCATCATGAAAGTTGAGATCTTGAAATCTTTACTCCTATATTTGTTTACCTGTTAAGAGAGCTATCTTATATCGTAAACAATACTCATTTTATTACAGTACCTGACCCATTAATGAGTTTACAATAGAAGTTATGTTTCAGTAAATGTATAATCGTTGATATGCTGTTGGATAAACATCTAATATTGCATTAAATGGAATCATGGAATTGTACAGTGCAATTATGGTCTGTGTAATCATCCTACAATGCAAAATGCCTTTGATGAATACGATTGTGACCATTTAGTGCAGAAAAAGACTCCACACCATCTTTTTGAAATATTATAGTTGAAAGGTTGTATATCACTGCAACAATATTGTCATGTTTCCTTCATTTGGTTCCATGGGACCATTACTGAAGGTACATAGCTGAATGAGCAAACATTTAGTTTGGTAATATTTAGTTCAGTAATATTTACTGAAAGCAATAATAGCTCATTTTTCCACAAAATGATCAATGGCCATTTTAGTATGTTATCAACTGGTTGGTTTAACTGAATTAGGGATTGCTGAACATATGTACACTGAAAGTATCACAGGAAATATTTATTTATTTGTTTATTTTTTAAATTTACAGTACCCTATTATTTTTTTTTCCCAATTAAGGGGCAATTTAGCATGGTCAATCCACCTTTCCTGCACATCTTTGGGGTGTAGGGGTGAAACCCATTCAGACATGGGGCGAATGTGTAAACTCCACACGGACAGTGACCCAGGGCCAGGATTCGAACCTGTGTCCTCAGCGCCGCAGTCCCAGTGCTAACCACTGCGCCACATGCCGCCCCTACAGGAAATATTTATAATCAGACGAAAGTGGAAATTAAAAATATCTGAAAGTGAAAAGGGGTAATAACTCAATGTTTAAATGTGCCATATAGTGTGGTATACATCATTCAGACTAGGAAGTTCCTAGGACTGTGTGACTGGGAGAGAAAGACATGTGGGTTTCCCCAGGGGTCAGTATTAGAATCACTGCCTTACTTAATCTATATTAATGACCTAATCTTGGGTGTGCAGAGTGTCGTGTTGGGTGTTCTGGTCTACAAACAGGTCAACACGGCTGGAGATGTATAACTCTATTTTATTAACAACTCAACTGTAATAACATACTGTAAGCTTGCGTACGTGCATTACCAGCTTATCTGTGGACCCTGTCCTATTACTATCTAGGTGAGGCACTCAGCACATGGTGATTGTCTGAGAGGCAGGCTGTGAGCTCTGTGCTCTGAGCTGGCTGCTGCTAGAATGAGCGGGAACTCTGGTGTCCCCTGTCTTTAAGGTGCAGGTGCTCTCACTGGCGATTGGCTGCGATGTTGTGTATGCTGGTTGGTCTTACTGTATGTCCATCAGTATGTCAGTGTGTGTGTGATTGCACCATGATATGCTGATGTATATCATGACACCCCCCCTTTTCGCAAAGAATATGTGCCTACATGAGAATAAATAAAGTGTATTGAGTGTGTCTGATCATGTGTGTGCATTATTTACATCAATATGTACATGTGGCTATGTTATATACACGGGAAGGTGCCAGGTGCAGAGGAAAACTATGTTACACCAAGAACGAAACAAATGCTATTAGCAAACAATGAAAAACTCTTAAACAATACGACAGAACAAGTCAGTGAGTCCAATAGTGCAAGGTTTATAAATCAAGTCTTTGGGGTGGGCGATGAATTCGGGTTGACTGCCTCAAGGGTGGTTCAGGATCCATCGGCTGAGGAATGGGCCGGGCCACGGTCGAGTGAGGAGGAGGCAGGGTATCCGGAAGCTCAACAAAGTCCATGTCAGGGACAACAGGAGGGCGTGGCACCGGTGCAGAATTTCGTAGCGAGCGTGGAACCAGACGAAGGGCACGCCGATTGCGGCGGTGAATGGAGCCAGCAGGCAAACAAACCATGAACGAGCGGGGAGCCAACTGTCTAAGAACCTCAGCAGTTGCCAACCAGCCACCCTCCGGAAGATGTATGCAGACATGATCTCCAGGCACCAGGGCAGGAAGATCAGTCGCCCGAGCATCATGAGCTGCCTTGTGTTGCTCACGCTCTTGTTGCATCCGCTGAAGTACCAGAGCATGGTCGAGGTCTGGGACGTGAATGGACGGCACAGTGGTCCTGAGGGTGTGACCCATAAGCAGTTGGGCCGGCGATAGGCCCGTGGACTGTGGGGCCGAGCGATAGGCCAGCAAGGTGAGGCAGAATTCAGATCCTGCACAGGAGCCTTTTTACAGAGCCCTTCTCTGCTTTGCCATTTGACTGAGGGTGCAGGGGACTGGACGTCACGTGTGCAAAGTTGTATGCACTAGTGAAGGAAGACCATTCCTGACTCGAGAAGAAGGAGCCATTGTCTGACATCACGGTGAGCTGAATGCCGTGGCGAGCAAAGGTCTCCTTACAGGCCCGGATAACAGCCGATGACGTGGTGTCGTGCAGGCGTATGACCTCAGGATAGCTGGAAAAGTAGTCGATGATGATGTAGTCCCTGACGAGCGCATAGAACAGGTCCACGCCCACCTTCGACCAGGGGGACATGACCAACTCATGGGGCTGAAGGGTCTCACGTGGTTGTGCCGGCTGGAACCGCTGACAGGTGGGGCAATTGAGCACAGTGTTGGCAATGTCCTCATTTATTCCCGGCCAGTATACAGCCTCTCGGGCCCTCCGTCGGCACTTCTCAACGCCGAGATGGCCATCGTGCAGCTGTTCTAAGACAAGCCGGTGCATGCTGTGTGGGATCACAATGCGGTCCAGCTTCAGGAGGACACCGTCCACGACTACCAAGTCATCCTGAATGTTGTAAAACTGTGGGCATTGTCCCTTGAGCCACCCGTCCGACATGTGGCGCATCACACGTTGCAGAAGGGGGTCAGCCGCAGTCTCATGGCGAATGTGGGCAAGGCATTCGTCAGTGGCCGGCAGATTGGCAGAAGTGAAGGCTACATGTGCGCCGACTTGGCCAACGAACCCCTCTGGGTCGGACGGAGTGTCGACTGCCCTGGACAGAGCGTCTGCTATGATCAGGTCCTTACCCGGGGTGTATACAAGTTGGAAGTCGTACCTCCGCAGTTTGAGCAGAATGCGCTGGAGGCGGGGGGGGGGGGGGGAATGTCATTAAGGTCCTTTTGGATGATGCCAACCAGCGGGCGATGGTCAGTCTCCACGGTCAATTGGGGAAGGCCATACACATAGTCGTGGAACTTGTCAACGCCAGTCAACAGGCCTAGGCACTCCTTCTCAATTTGCGCATAGCGCTGCTCTGTGGGGGTCATGGCACGTGACGCATAGGCGACAGGGGCCCACGATGAGGCATCATCTCGTTGCAGGAGAACCGCCCCAATGCCGGATTGGCTGGCGTCAGTCGAGATCTTCGTCTCCCTTGCAGGATCGAAGAACGCCAGAACCGGGGCGGTGGTAAGCTTGATCTTGAGCTCTTCCCATTCACGCTGGTGGGTGGGAAGCCACTGGAATTCAGTTGTCTTCCTGACAAGGTGCTGGAGAGCTGTGGTGTGGGAAGCGAGGTTAGGGATGAATTTTCCCAGGAAGTTGACCATTCCTAGAAAGCGTAGCACCGCCTTCTTGTCTGTCAGCTTCTGCATAGCCGTGATGGCTGCCACCTTGTCGGCATCCGGCCACACACCCAACCGGGAGATGTGGTCCCCCAAGAACTTGAGCTCGGTTTGGCCAAAAGAACATTTGGCTCTGTTAAGGCACAGGCCCTGGTCCCGTATCCGTTGAAAGACGCGTTGGAGGTGACTGATATGCTCCTGTGGTGTGGTAGACCAAATAATGATGTCGTCCACATAGACACGCACGCCTTTGATGCCCTCCATCATCTGCTCCATGATGCGATGGAAAACTTCAGAGGCCGATATGATTCCAAATGGCATCCTGTTGTAGCAGTATCTGCCAAATGGAGTGTTGAAGGTACACAGCTTCCTGCTGGACCGATCCAATTGAATCTGCCAGAAGCCCTTTGAGGCATCAAGCTTGGTGAATATTTTTGCCCGAGCCATCTCGCACGTGATCTCCTCACGTTTGGGTATAGGGTAATGTTCCCTCATTATATTGCGATTTAAGTCTTTCCGGTCAATACAGATCCGGAGCTCGCCGGAAGGCTTCTTGACGCACACCATGGAGCTGACCCATGTAGTTGGCTCTGTCACCCAGGAAAGCACTCCTTGGTCCTGAAGGTCCTGCAGCTGCTGCTTGAGGCGGTCCTTGAGGGGTGCTGGGGCTCTGCGAGGTGCATGAACTACCGGGGTGGCATCCTGTTTGAGCAGGATTTTGTATGTGTAGGGCAGTGTACCCATGCCCTCGAAAGCATCCTGGTTGTGAGAGAGGATTGAGTTTAGTTGCATCCTGTATTCCGCATCTTGGAAGTCAGACGTGCCTTCTGGAGAGAGTGTACTCGCTGAATGAGGTGGAGGAGTTTGCACGCCTGTGCGCCTAGCAGAGAGTCCTTTGAAGAGCCCACGATCTCGAAGGGTAGGATGGCTTTACGCGAGTTGTGCGTCACTTCGAGTTGGCACGACCCCGTGGTGGGGATGACGTGCCATTATAGTCGACCAGTTGACAGATGGATGGAAAAATTGCTGGCTTGACCCTCAGAGTCAAAACTATCTGGTCGCGTATCATGGAGTCAGAGGTGGGCCCATAACTGCAGGACTGCACGAGGATTCATCATAGATTATCATAGAATTTACAGTGCAGAAGGAGGCCATTCGGCCCATCGGGTCTGCACCGGCTCTTGGAAAGAGCACCCTACCCAAGGTCAACACCGCCACCCTAGCCCCATAACCCAGTAACCCCACCCAACACTAAGGGCAATTTTGAACACTAAGGGCAATTTAGCATGGCCAATCCACCTAACCCGCACATCTTTGGACTGTGGGAGGAAACCGGAGCACCCGGAGGAAACCCACGCACACACGGGGAGGATGTGCAGACTCCGCACAGACAGTGACCCAAGCCGGAATCGAACCTGGGACCTTGGTGCTGTGAAGCAATTGTGCTATCCACAAGGCTACCATGCTGCCCCAGGATGCGGAGGTGTGTGAAATAAGACTGGAAAGGCTCGTCCTTATCCTGCAGGCACTGCTGGAACAGGTACCTTTCGAAGCTTTCGTTGACTTCAACGCTGAAGTGTTCATAAAATTTTAGGAGCACCGTCTTGTATTTGGTTTTGTCCTCGCCTTCCGCGAATGTAAGGGAGTTAAAGATGTGGATGGCGTGTTGCCCTGCCGTGGAGAGAAGGGCAATCTTCCTGGTGTCCGATGCATTCTCCCTGTCTGTGGCCTCTAGGAAGAGCTGGAAGTGCTGTTAAAAAAGTTTCCAATTCACCCTGAGATTGCCAGCGATGCGTAGCGGTGGCGGCGGGTTGATGTTCTCCATGCTGCAGGATGGCGGATTGCTGATAAGTTGCAGGTAGATCTCACAGGGGCTAGTATGCATCCACTCCTGGAACCATGTCGTGTTGGGTGTTCTGGTCTACAAACAGGTCAACACGGCTGGAGATGGTGTAACTCTACTTTATTAACAACTCAACTGTAATAACATACTGTAAGCTTGGGTACGTGCATTACCAGCTTATCTGTGGACCCTGTCCTATCACTATCTAGGTGAGGCACTCAGCACATGGTGAATGTCTGAGAGGCAGGCTGTGAGCTCTGTGCTCTGAGCTGGCTGCTGCTAGAATGAGCGGGAACTCTGGTGTCCCCTTTCTTTATAGTGCGTGTGCTCTCATTGGTGATTGGCTGTGATGTTGTGTATGCTGGTTGGTTCTACTGTATGTCCATCAGTGTGTCAGTGTGTGTGTGATTGCACCATGATATGCTGATGTATATCATGACACAGAGCACAATTTCAAAATTTGTGGATGACACAAAACTTCCTATTGTGAACTATAAGGAAGAGAGTGATAAATTTCAAGCTAACATAGACAGGCCAGTGGAATTGGTGGCGAATTAAATTAATGCAGAGAAATGTGAAGTAATACATTTGATAGAACGAACAAGGAGAACCAATACAAAATAAAGTAAAAATAAAGGCTACAATTTTAAAAGGGATGGGGGTATATGAACACAAATCTTTGAAGGTGGTGAGGCAAGAAGGGAAAGTGTTTATAAAGGCATACGAGATCAGAGGATTTGCAAATAGAGGCACAGAGTATCAAAGCAAGGAAGTTGTGCTGAACCTTCAGAAAACACTGGTTTAGCTTCATATAGAATATTGTGCTCCATCACATTTTAAGTAGGATGTGAAAATATGAGGGAAAGTGCAGACAAATTTAGATGAATAGTTCCAAGGATGCGGGACCTCAATTACATTGACAGATTGGATAAATTGGCAGATTTTTCTTAGAGAACAGAAGATTCAGAGTAGATTTGATAGAGGTGTTGAACATCCTGAAGGATCTGAACAGAGCTGATAGGGAGAAACTATTCCCATTGATGGAAGGGTCAAGATCCAGAGTATACTTGTTTAGTTTGAATAGTAAAAGAAGCAAAATTGACATGAAGAAAAAAACGTTCTTACATATTGAGTCATTCGGATCTGGAATGCACTACCTGAGATTATGGTAGAGGCAGATTTGTTATGACCGCCGTGGAGATCAATAATTTTGAATATAGAAATTCAAAATTCCCATCAATAGCTGAAAGCATAACCCAGCCAGATTTCACATCTTGAGACTTTTACTGCAACACAAGACTAGAACTCTATGACTAAGCACTATTTTTGAATGCAACAAACCACAGAAAAGTACTTTTCCTTTTTTACCTTTAGCACAGCCAGAAAAACATATTTCATTGGTATACTTTACACAGTCCTTTAGGTAGATATTCAATTCCTCCTAAACCAGTCCAAGGGGATCCGAAGCCCATCGGGGTTTACTTGTGTCAGCCTAAGTATCTTTAATCCCAGAATCATCAGAGATCCTTCCTCTTGCATGAGTTAGTTGATTCTTCTAATCTCATTTTAACTTTTTTCAATCAGATTGTGAGCTCCCACCTGCATGCATGTGTAGTGAACCTATAACTGCTCTCCTTCACCCAGATCTTGGAAGATTAACTTTGTCTTGAGTTTTCATGGGTATTTTAAACCCTTTGCCTCTCCATGGCAACATGAATCACATGGGCCTTGTATCCAAGTAGGTATGCTGATTAGATTTCCGTGTGACCCCAACTCCCTCTCATCGTGGAACTAAATTGACAGTTTAAAGCACAACTGTTTGCAGCCTGACATATCCATCAGCTTTCTGGGACTCTGGAGATTCACCGTCTATCTACTCTTACCCTAGGGCAGCACGGTGGTGCAGTGGTTAGCACTGCTACCTCAGGCGCCGAGGTCCCAGGTTTGATGCCGGCTCTGGGTCACTGTCTGTGTGGAGTTTGCACATTCTCCCTGTGTTTGTGTGGGTTTCGCCTCACAACCCAAAGATGTGCAGGGTAGGTGGATGGGCCTCGCTAAATTGCCCCTTAATTGGAAAAAATTAATTGGGTACTCTAAATTTATTTTTAAAATAGATCTACTGTTACCCTGCAAGCTGCTGCCATTGTCTCAAAGTGTAAATACCTTGCACCTTCTTCCCAGCAGAACAATCTGGGCCCTCTTAAATCTCTAACAATCATACTACCCAAACTTGTTGTCAGACAAATTTCATAACAAGCCACATGACTCTCTTCATTTTACCTGAAAGATGCAGTCCGAAAATATAATCTTATAAACTCCATAACTCTACTATTCAATTCTGACTTTCAAAAAGTACTGTACAATTATCTAAAGAGAGAAAATTTGCAAGGCTCTGCATTGGGCGGCAGGGCAGCACAGTGGTTAGCACTGTTGCTTCCCAGCTCCAGGGTCCCAGGTTCAATTCCTGGCTTGGGTCACTGTCTGTGCGGAGTCTGCACGTTCTCCCTGTCTGTGAGTGGGTTTCCTCTGGGTGCTCTGGTTTCCTCCCGCAAGTCCCGAAAGACGTGTTGTTAGGTCATTTGGACATTGGAAATTCTCCCTCTGTGTCCCTGTGGTAGTCACCACTGTTGTATTGTACTGTATATATGGGTATTACGGTAAGCCCCTGTACTACAGGTACGGGGGTAGATCCCTGCCTGCTGGCTCCACCCAGGAGGTGGAGTATAAATGTGTGTGCTCTCCAAACAGCAGCCATTGCGTAAGCGGCTTTAGGAGGCCACACATCTCTGCGTAATAAAGCCTCGATTACATTCTACTTGCGTTTCGTTGTAATTGATAATGCATCAATTTATTACACAGAGATTTTTCAGAGATGGACCTCCGCATCAGGCCAGATCGCCTGCAGCTGCATCCTCAAGCAGACAATGGCAAAAAGGACTTCCAACATTGGCGAGCTTGCTTTGAAGCATACATCGGGTCTGCGCCAGACCCAATCTCAGAAGCACAGAAGCTCCAGATTCTGTACATGCGGCTGAGCTCCAACGTTTTTCCCCTCGTCCAGGACGCGCCTACATACGCAAAGGCCATGGCGCTACTGAAGGATAATTATGCTCAGCAGACCAACAAGATCTCCTATCCAGGCGGCACCAACTTCCCGATGAGTCTGTGGAAGATTTCTGGCGTACCCTGCTCGCCCTGGAAAGAGACTGTGACTGCCAGGTCGTTTCGGCCACTGAACATTTGAACCTGCTAATGAGAGACATGTTTGTTACGGCATAGGGTCTGACTACATCCGCCAGCGCCTCTTAGAAGGGGCCACGCTTGACCTCGCGGCGACCAAGAAACTAGCGCTCTCGCTCACGGTTGCCTCACGCAACATACAGACTTATGCCCCTGACCGCACGGTCCACCCCCCTCTGTGCATCGTGGACCCCGCCAGCGGCCACCCCATCGTGGACCCCATCAGCGACCGCCCTTAGCCAACCCCATGCCTGCGTCGCGCGGCAGCCAATCAACCCCGGAGGACCCAGTGCTACTTCTGCGGACAGACAAAACACCCCTAGCAGCGCTGCCCGGCGCGGAGCGTGCTCTGCAAGGCCTGTGGCAAGAAGGGACATTTTGCTGCAGTGTGCCAGGCCCGCTGAATCGCCGCTATTGTCCCAGCACCGCCATCTTGCCTGCCCCAGGACACGTGCGGCCCGTGGGCGCCGCCATCTTACCCACCTCAGGACCCCTGCCCATCAGACTGCTCATCGCCTGCAACCGCCGACGACCAGCCGCGTCTCGCCTCGGTCACGATCGACCAGTCTCGACCGCACAACCTCGCGACCACTTCGACAAAGGTGAAGGTCGACAGGCACGAGGTATCCTGCCTTCCGGACTCCGGGAGCACTGAGAGCTTCATCCACCCTGATACGGTAAGGCGCTGATCCCTCGCGGTGCACTCCGCTAACCAAAGAATCTCCCTGGCCTCCAGATCCGACTCCGTGGCGATCCAGTGGTACTGCATCGCCACCCTCACCATCCAGGGCGTACAGTTCAGCGGCTTCTGGCTCTACGTCCTCCCCAACCTCTGCGCTGCCTTGCTACTCGGCCTGGACTTCCAGTGCAACCTCCAGAGCTTAACCCTGAAATTTGGCGGGCCCCTACCCCTTACTGTTTGCAGCCTCGTGACCCTGAAGGTCGACCCGCCTTCCCTGTTTGCAAACCTCACCCCGGATTGCAAACCCATCGCCACCAGGAGCAGACGGTACAGCGCCCAGGACAGGACCTTCATCATGTCTGAGGTTCAGCGGCTGCTGCGGGAAGGTATCATCGAGGCCAGCAACAGCCCCTGGACAGCCCAAGTGGTAGTGGTGAAAACCGGGGAGAAAAACAGGATGGTCGTTGACTACAGTCAGACCATTAATCGGTACACGCAGCTCGACGCGTACCCCCTCCCAGGTATATCTGATATGGTCAATCAGATTGCACACTACCGGGTCTTCTCGACAGTGGACCTGAAATCTGCCTTCCACCATCTCCCCATCCGTAAGGCGGACCGCCCATACACTGCGTTTGAAGCAGACGGCCGCCTTTACCATTTCCTTCGAGTTCCCTTCGGCGTCACCAATGGGGTCTCGGTCTTCCAACGGGAGATGGACCGAATGGTTGACCGCTACGGACAACAAGTCACTTTCCCGTACCTGGACAACGTCACCATCTGCAGCCATGACCAGCAGGACCACGACGCTAACCTTTCCAAATTTCTCCACACCGCCACACTCCTCAACCTAACTTACAACAAGAAGTGTGTGTTCAGCACAAACCGATTAGCCAATCCTCGGCTATGTGGTTCAGAACAGCGTTCTAGGGCCCGACCCCGATCGCATGTGCCCCCTCATGGAACTCCCCCTCCCCCACTGCCCCAAGGCCCTCAAACGATGCCTGGGGTTCTTTTTGTATTACGCCCAGTGGTCCCAAACTATGCGGACAAGGCCCGCCCACTCATTCAATCCACCGCTTTCCCACTGACAACCGAGGCTCTCCAGGCCTTCAACCGTATCATGGCCGACATTGCCAAGGCCGCGATGCACGCGGTCGACGAGACGCTCCCCTTCAAAGTCAAGAGCGATGCATCAGATGTCGCTCTGGCCGCCACCCTCAACCAGGCAGGCAGGCCTGTGGCATTCTTTTCCCGCACCATCCATGCCTCCGAAATTCGGCACTCCTCCGTCAAAAAGGAGGCCCAAGCGATCGTTGAAGCTGTGCGACATTGGAGGCATTACCTGGCAGACAGGAGATTCACTCTCCTCACTGACCAACGGTCAGTTGCCTTCATGTTTGACAACACACAGCGGGGTAAGATCAAAAATGATAAAATCTTGAGGTGGAAGATCGAGCTCTCCACCTACAATTACGAGATTTTGTATCGCCCCGGTAAGCTCAACGAGCCCCCCCGATGTCCTGTCCCGAGGTACATGTGCTGCGCACAAATGGACCGAATCCAAACCCTGCACGACGACCTCTGTCACCCGTGAGTCACCCGCTTTTACCACTTCATTAAGGCCCGCAATCTGCCCTACTCCATCGAGGAAGTCAGGGCTACCACCAGATACTGCCAGGTCTGCACGGAGTATAAATCGCACTTCTACCGGCCAGACCGTGCGCGCCTGGTGAAGGCCTCCCACCCCTTTGAACGCCTCAGCGTGGATTTCAAAGGGCCCCTCCCCTCAACCGACCGCAACACATACTTTCTTAATGTGGTCGACGAATATTCCCGATTCCCCTTCGCCGTCCCATGCCCCGATATGACGTCTGCCACCGTTATCAAAGCCCTCAACACCATCTTCGCTCTGTTCGGTTTCCCCGCCTACGTCCACAGCGTCCGGGGATCCTCATTTATGAGCGAGGATCTGCACCCGTACCTGCTCATCAGGGGCATTGCCTCGAGCAGGACGACCAGCTACAACCCCAGGGGAAATGGGCAGGTGGAGAGGGAGAATGGGACGGTTTGGAGGGCTGTCCAGCTGGCCCTACGGTCCAGAAATCTCCCGGCCTCCCGCTGGCAGGAGGTCCTCCCCGACGCACTTCACTCCATTCGGTCGCTCCTGTGCACCGCGACCAACAACCCCCCCCCCCATGAACGTCTCTTTGCCTTCCCCAGGAAGTCCACCTCTGGGGTTTCGCTCCCAACATGGTTGGCAGCTCCAGGACCCGTTCTCCTCCGCAAGCACATGCAGCTCCACAAGGCGGACCCATTGGTTGAGAGAGTACAGCTACTCCATGCGAACCTGCAGTATGCCTACGTAGCCGCCAAGACACAGTCTCCCTCAGGGATCTGGCACCAGCTGGGTCCTCACACGCCCCACACCCCCTGCCCCGGCATCACCCTCCCCTCCCCCGGCGCACCCCACCGCAGCCCCCGCTCCAGGATAATCCGTCCTCCCCTTGCTCCCACCCGGGGATGAAGAGGATTTCGACACGTTCCCGGAGTCACTGAAGACCAAGCCGACGCCTGAGTCGCCACCAGCACTGCGGCGCTCTCAAAGACAGATCAAAGCGCCCAATCGTCTAAATTTGTAACCTTCTCTGTAATTTTACAAACAATCTGTATGTATATAGTTTTCCACCACCCCCGCTGGACTCATTTTTAACAGGGGGTGAATGTGGTAGTCACCACTGTTGTATTATATTGTATATATGGGTATTTCGGTAAGGCCCCTGTACTACAGGTACGGGGGTAGATCCCTGCCTGCTGGCTCCGCCCAGGAGGCGGAGTATAAATGTGTGTGTTCTCCGAACAGCAGCCATTTTGTCAGCTGCTGTAGGAGGCCACACATCTCTTGATTACATTCTACTCTCATCTCGTCGTAATTGATAGTGCATCAGTACCTGAACAGGCGCCGGAATGTGGCGACTAGGGGCATTTCACAGTCACTTCATTGCAGTGTTAATGTAAGCCGACTTGTGACAATATAGATTATTATTATTATTAAAAGGTGGAAGCGTTGCATTGCTCTTGCAGAAAGCTGGCACACACACAATGGACTCTTTCTGTGCTACAACCACCCTATTATTTTTTTAATCCAAAGTAGCTGGAATTAAAAGGGACATAAATGGATAGATTAGGTAAAACTGTGGCAGGTGGAGTTCAATCTGGAAAAGTGTGAGGTCATCCTTTTTGAGCAAGTCAAAGTGGATTACTTTCTTAATTTTGAGCAAATGGATCGATGATGGAATAAAGGGATTAAGGTGCCTGGATGTAAATCACCAAATCCTAGCACTCAGACACAAAACGTAATCAAAAAGGTTATTGGGAAGTTGGTCCTTACCTCAAAAGTGAAGCAATGATGCTTAGTTGTACAGAGTTAAATACATTTTCAACACTGAGATCGATAATTCTTTGTCGAACAGCAGTTTCTAAGGATTTGGAGTTCATGTTCCTATGATTCTCATGTAAGATGCACCTGCCCAGAGCCCAACATTGATATTCATGTTAACTATAATTGCATGCTCATCAGCTACTATAGGAATCCAATCATTTCAGAAGGATTATCTATCATTTCAGCCCCCAACATCACTGCAAGAGTTCCTCAGGGCAGTGTCCTAGGCCCTACCATCTTCAGCTGCTTCATCAATGGCCTCCCTTCTATCATAAGGTCAGAAGTGGGGATGTTTGTGGATGACAGCACAATGTTCAGAACCATTTGTGACTCCTCGGATAATGAAGCAGTCTATTAATGATCTGGAGGATGGAACTGAAGGCACTGTTGCTAAGTTTGGGGATGATACAAAGATCTGTAGAGGGGCAGGGAGTATTGAGGAAGCAGGCGGGTTGCAGAAGGACTTGGACAGGCTAGGAGAGTGGGCAAAGATGGAATACCATGTGGAGAAGTGTGAGGTCATGCACTTTTTAAGGAGAAATGGAAGCATAGGCTATTTTCTAAATGGGAAGATGCTTTGGAAATCAGAAGCACAAAGGGACTTGGGAGTCCTTGTTCACAATTTTCTTAAGGTTAATGTGCAGGTTCAGTCGGCAGTTAAGAAGGCAAATGCAATGTTAGCATTCATGTCGAGAGGGCAAGAAGACAAGATCAGGGATGTACTTCTGAGGCTTTTTAAGGCTCTGGTCAGACCACATTTGGAGTATTGTGAGTAGTTTTGGGCCCCGTATCTAAGGAAAGATGTGCTGGCCTTGGAAAGGGTCCAGAGGAGGTTCACAAGAATGATCTCTGGAATGAAGAGCTTGTCGTATGAGGAACAGTTGAGGACTCTGGGTCTGTACTCGTTGGAGTTTAGAAGGATGAGGAGGGATCTTATTGAAACTTACAGGATACTGCATGGCCTGGATAGAGTGGACATGGAGAGGATGTTTCCACTTGTAAGAAAAACAAGAAGCAGAGGACACAATCTCATCTGGCCCAATTAACTTTCTTGAACCAGGACATTTCAGGGGATTACAGTATCCAAAAATCCTGCCAATGGTAATTGTATCAATTTAGTTTACTTACATACAGGTGGAGGGCATAGATTGGGTGGTTAGGTGGTTACCTGAGTACATATAAAGAAACACTTACATGAGTGGAGTCAGGTACACCTGCAATGTTTCACTCTGTGAATAGATCTACTGGAGTAAAGAATGGTTCTAGTTTCTTCCTTCACCAACTGGCTGTCAGTAGTACAACAGCCATCACGAGTTAGCAATATTTTCCATTAGGGTACACTGATCCTACTATAAAGCTACATATGAGGGCTACAGCGGCTCAGTCATGATGTATATTCAAGACAAAGATCGATAGATTTATAGATTTTAAAATTATCAAGCAAATGGGGGAGTGTGGAGAAGTTACATTGTGTTTGATCAGAGCTGAATGGCTGGGCAGGCTCAAGGGGCCAAGTGGCCTATTCCTACTCCTGTGTTCCTAAGTTGAAGGGTAATTAGTGATGGCAGCAAATGCTGGGCTCACACGTGATACCCACGTCTCACTAAAAAGAATTTTTAAACCTGCACTCACCACCACCCACTGTAAGACTTCCTTCCTATTTTCGCATGTTCAACCTCCACTCAGTCATTTGGACTGCTGCTAGACTTCCTTTCTGATATGTGGAAGTTGAACATGTGAGCAGTCATTTTGCCTGTTCTGCTGCAACATGATCTTGTTGGTTGCTCTCCACCTCAATGTTATGAAAGGATTTAGTAGGGTGGACATGGAGATGTTTGCACTTGCAGGGAGATCAAAACCACAGGACATAGATACAAGATAGTAATAAATCCAATAAGAAATTCAGGAGCAATTTATTTAACCAGATAGCGATTTGAATGTGGAACTTTCTTCCATCCGTAGTTGAAGTAAGTAGGATAGATTCATTTAAGGAGAAACAAGAGTGAGAATGAAGAAGACTATCCTCATGTGACCAAATGATGAGAGGAGGTGCGTGTGGAACACAAATATCAGCACTGAATTGGGCTAAACGCCGTTCCCATGCTTTTTATTCTATGTAATCATCAGGTATCCTGAAGGAAGTCTTGTCTTTCAAAAAATAAAGATGAAACTTCTATGTGGACACTGTTGTGAAGTTAAGTGGGCATAATTGAAACTGATTCTTGTCGACCAATTAAATGTGTCTTTGGAAATTAAACCGTAAATTCTCAGGCCAATGTCAATTTCAAATCATGTCATCATATGAACTCAGAATTGGCAGCGATATTGTGCAGCCCATTTTTGAAAGCGCGCGATAATTATAATATTATAAAGGTAATATAAAATATTATATACTCATGCAATTGCTCCTAAATTCTGTGACTAAGATTCACTGGTCAGTGAAGAATAATTTGGTCAATGATGCTCATTTGCCTTCATCCCTAAAACAGTTGCTGACAAATGTCAACTGTACGTTAAGAACTTCGGGCAGAATTAATAAGCAATGGTCGGTCCTTGCGTGTCTCAAGCTCAAAAAGAGCCCACTTTTCCCAAATGTTGGTTCACCTGAGACAAATGCTAATGATGAGACCAAAAGTATTGGATACAATACCTACCAACACATTGAAAAAGAATACAGAATTGCACCAGGTAAAACTCATTCAAGCTCCTGGTGCAGAGGAGCGACTCTTAAAAGGTTTCCTCTGACTGAACATACATTTGTTCATCCCTCGACTGTTCCTAAGGGCGGGGGTGGAGGCACAGATCGCACAGTATTCATGCATGCGATTTTACTCCCAAAGTATTATTTCACAAATGGGAACATCAGGTCAAGTGGTTGCTAACTCGGCATTGAAGACGGGGTTACAAGGACTTGAGAAAAAAATTCACGTTGTAGCTATCTGCCTGCATATTCATTCAGTCGTGTAACCTCGGCGCTGCAACGTTAACATTTGAAAGGTTTTAAGAGATCAATGGGGGTTTGCAACGGCCGTGTGTCTTTTCAGTGTTAATACTGGATTGACTTTGTGCATTCAAGTGGCCGCCTTCGTGTCTTGCAGCTTTGGCGAATTTCTTACCTCGCTTGACGTTTAAAGAAAGGTTAAATTACTGCTGTGGCTCCCCTATAATGGTGTTTACGTCTGGCTGCAATATGTATAGATACACAAGAGACATAAGGGTTTAATAACCGGAAGGTTTTTACATTATTGATCGTGGGTGGGTGATTGCTGGGGAAATCATCACGTTTTACAACACGCGGCAACTTTAGTAAATTATTAAACCACACAGATTTATATTAAAACTATTTTAATCCCGACAATATAAAGCACCGTATTTTAAAAAACTCTTGGCACTATTTTTCGCCTACGTTATAAGAAATTGCTGACTTCGAAAACGTTATGAAAATGAAAATTTCACTTTTTAACAAATTCCTATGAATCTACTACTAACGATCGTACCAAGTTATTTGGCAAACATGTAATCACCGAGAGAGAAAATCCGTCAACGTACATGTTATTCTGCAATTTAACCAAGATTTTCAAAATGAGCAGCAGCCATTTCAGCTCTTAAAAAAAAAACCCAGCCGCTATTAATTCAGTTCCGAACTGGTTTATGGAACCCTGAACAAACAAAAAGACATGTTTCCCCCCCATAATTCTCGTGCATGACCCTCACGCTGATGTAGGAAGGCTTTTTAGTGCCTTTTTGACGAGCAGGTTTATTTTGAAATAACAAAAGGGTTGCTCTCGTGTGTCGCAAAATATAATCGACCTTCTCGAATGTTCTCTCAAGCTGCCGGCTCACACAGGCGGGAAATAAAGAGCCAGTAAGTGTTCGCGCCTGGCTGCTATTTGCAGAGAAAGGCTTCTCCGGAAAAGGTCTGCACAAGCAGCTTGGGCTCTACCACTAGAAAAAGGGGCCTCAGGAGGGAAAGGGACATGTTACTAGTTGATCATTAACCATTCGCCTTTTATTTAAAACAAAATCAGACGTTACACCCGGATCATGGCAAGGGACGATCAGAGTACGAATAAAGTGCCTTAACACCGGGGGGAGGGGCGAGAAGTGCATTTGATAACAACAAGTGTTGATATTCACCATTTATTGATAACTGCAACATCCTGGTGACATTGTTCAGGATGCTCTCCTTGCGCGAACGAAGAGCCGTCCCCCCAGTAATCGCCTGCAGTGCAGCTGCTGACAGAGAAACCACCCATGAAGATAATCCGTATTATCTAAAAGCACCAGCAGGAGCCATCTTTGGTCCACCCATTGCGCGCGGCACAATCTGCAGTTTGCCTTTATTCATCAATAGGTAATGAAATAAGATGGTTTGCTGAGATCCGACACTTGGAGGTTAGGAATACAGGGCACTGCGGGCTGCTCAGCACCTTCACTGTGAAATAAAGAGATTTTATCGAGAGCTGTAAGAGTGCAGTGGCGTGAATAGTGTTTGTGAAGGAATAATGAATGCAGTTATCTTGTGGCCAAGAGGGGTGTGTTAAAGCGATTTATAACTTCAACAAAATTGGTTCAAACTGAAACCTTTTAAGGCTGCTGAAGCAAGTTGCACTTCCCTCCACCCATCCATAACATATGCCCCCATTTTATGTTCGCTGTTGATAGTCTTGGCAGTCCTAAATCAACGCGTTTATAGTCTTATAACCTCGCGAGAAACCACCAGCAGCAGCAATTCCGCGCCTTGCCCCCCGTGCACCGAACGTAACCGAGTCTCCTTTGTGGAAATGCATCGCAACCTTAAACACAATTCGAACATAAGTTCAATAGAGAACTTTATTTCTGAAGCGACTTTGTCTCCCACTGAACGGGACAAGATGAGCTCCCCCCCCCCCCAAACGCACACAAGGAATTAGAAAAACAGAAGTTCGATCACATCTCTGTCCCCACGCCGAACCCTCCACTCCGTGTGTGCACAATATAAGAGAGGAATGGTGCAATGGAGGCAGCATTTCAGCACTCACTGCCATTGGCTGCCATGAGGGGTGATTTATACCGGCTCTTTATATGGACTTCGTAGCTGGTTTACGCCCTGCTTTGTCGAGGCTACAATGTGGAAGGACTAGACAAGGAGAACAAGCCGCTCCCCCATTGCCCCGGGACGCTGTAGCGCCAGTCTAAGCTGCGGGGTGTGTTGCTGTGGGGGTGGGGTCAGTGTGGTGTATTTGCTGTAAGGGGAGTCACTGGGGTGTGGTGTATTTTAATGGGGGGTGGTGGGGGAGGGGTGGGGGCAGTGGCTGTATTGCTGTAAGAGGGGGTCAGTGGGGTGTATTGTAAGTGGGGGGTCGGTGGACTGTTGTAAGTGGTGGGTAGGTGGGGTGTATTGCTGTAAGTGGGGGGTCGGTGGAGTGTATTGTAAGTGGTGGGTAGGTGGGGTGTATTGCTGTAAGTGGGGGGTCGGTGGAGTGTATTGCTGTAAGGAGGGATCGGTGGGGCGTTTTGTTGTAAGTGGTGGGTCGGTGGGGTGTATTGTCAGGTGGATCGGTGGGGTGTATTGTCGGGTGGATCGGTGGGGTGTATTGTAAATGGTGGGTCGGTGGGGTGTATTGTAAGTGGTGGGTCGGTGGGGTGTATTGTAAGTGGTGGGTCGGTGGAGTGTATTTTAAGTGGGGGTAGGTGGGGGGTGTATTGCTGTAAGGGGGGGGTCGGTAGGATGTATTGCTGTGGTGGGGTCTGGGGTGTATTGTGGGGGGATTGTTGGGGTGTATTGTAGGGCGGTCGGTGGGGTGTATTGCTGTAGGGGGAGCTGGGTGGGGTGTATTGCTGTAAGGGGGGTCAGTGGGGTGTGTGTATTCCTGTGGGGTGGGGGTCATGTGGTGTATTGTAATGGGGGGGGGGTCAGTGGCTGTATTGCTGTAAGAGGGGGTCGGTGGGGTGTATTGCTGTAAGGGGGGGTCGGTGGGATGTATTGCTGTGGTGGGGTCTGGGGTGTATTGTGGGGGGATTGTTGGGGTGTATTGTTGTAGGGCGGTCGGTGGGGTGTATTGCTGTGGGGTGGGTCGGTGGGGTGTATTGCTGTGGGGTGGGCCGGTGGGGTGCATTGCTGTGGGGTGGGTCGGTGGGGTGTATTGCTGGGGGGGGGGTCGGTGGGGTGTATTGCTGTAAGGGGGATGGAGTTGGTGGGGTGTATTGCTGTAGGGGGAGCTGGGTGGGGTGTATTGCTGTAAGGGAGGTCAGTGGGGTGTGTGTATTCCTGTGGGGTGGGAGTCGTGGTGTAATTTAATGGGGGGGGTCAGTGGCTGTACTGCTGTAAGAGGGGGTAGGTGGGGTGTATTGCTGTAAGGGGTGCTGGGTGGGGTGTATTGATGTAAGGGGGGTCGGTGGGTTGTATTGCTGTAAGGGGGAGGGGTTGGTAGGGTGTATTGCTGTAAGTGGGAGGGGTCAGTGGGGTGTACTGCTGTAAGGGAGCATTGCTGTGGGGGGATTGTTGGGGTGCATTGCTGTGGGGGGATTGTTGGGGTGCATTGCTGTGGGGGATTGTTTGGGTGCATTGTGGGAGGACTGTTCGGGTGCATTGCTGTGGGAGGACTGTTGGGGTGCATTGCTGCGGGGGGATTGTTGGGGTGCATTGCTGCGGGGGGATTGTTTGGGTGCATTGTGGGAGGACTGTTCGGGTGCATTGCTGTGGGAGGACTGTTGGGGTGCATTGCTGCGGGGGGATTGTTGGGGTGCATTGCTGCGGGGGGATTGTTGGGGTGCATTGCTGTAAGGGGGGAAGGTTCGGAGGGGTGCATTGCTGTAAGGGGGGAAGGTTCGGTGGGATGGATTGCTGTGTGGGGGGGAGTCACTGGGGTGTATTGCTGTGGGGGGATTGTTGGGGTGTATTGCTGTGGGGGGGTCGGTGGGGTGTGTTTCTGTGGGGGAGTCGGTGGGGTGTATTGCTGTGGGGTGTATTTTGTAGGGGGTCGGTTGGGTGTATTGCTGTAAGGGGGAGGGGTCAGTGGGGTGTATGGCTGTAAGGGGGATAGAGTCGGTGGGGTGTATGGCTGTAAGGGGATGGTGTCGGTGGGGAGTATTGCTCTAAGGGGGATGGAGTTGGTGGGGTGTACTGCTGTAAGGGGGGCTAGTCAGGGTGCATTGCTTTAGGTGGGGTCACTGGGGTGTATTGCTGTGGAGGTCGTTGGGGTGTAAAGCCCTGGGGGGGGGTCGTTGGCGTGTATTGCCTTGGGGGAGATCGTTGGCGTGTATTGCCGTGGGGGGGATCGTTGGGGTGTATTGCTGTGGGGAGGATTGTTGGGGTGTATTGCTGTGGGCGGGTCGGTGGGGTGTATTGCTGTAAGGGGGAGGGGCCGGTGGGGTGTATTGCTGTAAGGGGGACGGGGATGGGTCTGTGGAGTGTATTGCTGTAAGGGGGATGGTGTTGGTGGGGTATACTGCTGTAAGGGAGGCTGGACGGGGTGCATTGCTGTGGGGTTGCTCGGTGGGGTGCATTGCTGGGGGTGGGTCAGTGGGGTGCACTGCTGTGCGGTGGGTCTGTGGGGTGCATTGCTGTGGGGTGGGTCTGTGGGGTGCATTGCTGTGGGGTGGGTCGGTGGGGTGCATTGCTGTGGGGTGGGTCGGTGGGGTGCATTGCTGTGGGGTGGGTCGGTGGGGTGCATTGCTGTGGGGTGGGTCGGTGGGGTGCATTGCTGTGGGGTGGGGTGGGTCGGTGGGGTGCATTGCTGTGGGGTGGGTCGGTGGGGTGTATTGCTGTAAGGGGGATGGAGTTGGTGGGGTGTACTGCTGTGGGGGGGGGGGTCAGTGGGATGTATTTCTGTGGGGAGATTGTTGGAGTGTATTGCTGTGGGGGGGCGTTGGGTGTAAAGCTGTGGGGGAGTCGTTGGGGTGTATTGCTGTGGGGCGATTGTTGCGGTGGGGTTATTTGGGTTGTATTGCTGTGGGGGGGGTCAGTGGAGCAAGTTGCTGTGGAGGATTATTGGGGTGGAATGCTGTGGGATGTATTTGGGATGTATTTGGGGTGTATTGCTGCAAAGGGGGGGGGGGGCGGTGGGATGTATTGCTGAGGGGGGAATGTTGTGGGGTGTATTGCAGTAAGGGGGGTCGGTGGGGTGTATTGCTGTTTGGGGTGGGTATTTGGGGTGTATTGCTGTGTGGGGGGGCGGTGTTTGGGGTGTATTGCTATAAGGGAGGGTCGGTGGGGTGTATTGCTGTGCGGGTGTATTTGGGGTGTATTGCTGTAAGGGGAGGGTGTTTGGGTGTATTGCTGTAAGGGGAAGGTGTTTGGGGTGTATTGCTGTAAGGGGAGGGTGTATTGCTGTAAGGGGAGGGGTCGATGGGGTGTATTGCTGTAAGGGGAGGGTGTTTGGGGTGTATTGCTGTAAGGGGAGGGCGTTTGGGGTGTATTGCTGTAAGGGGAGGGTGTTTGGGGTGTATTGCTGTAAGGGGGATGGAGTTGGTGGGGTGTACTGCTGTGGGGGGGGGGGTCAGTGGGATGTATTTCTGTGGGGAGATTGTTGGAGTGTATTGCTGTGGGGGGGGCGTTGGGTGTAAAGCTGTGGGGGAGTCGTTGGGGTGTATTGCTGTGGGGCGATTGTTGCGGTGGGGTTATTTGGGTTGTATTGCTGTGGGGGGGGTCAGTGGAGCAAGTTGCTGTGGAGGATTATTGGGGTGGAATGCTGTGGGATGTATTTGGGATGTATTTGGGGTGTATTGCTGCAAGGGGGGGGGGCGGTGGGATGTATTGCTGAGGGGGGAATGTTGTGGGGTGTATTGCAGTAAGGGGGGTCGGTGGGGTGTATTGCTGTTTGGGGGGGGGGGTATTTGGGGTGTATTGCTGTGTGGGGGGGCGGTGTTTGGGGTGTATTGCTATAAGGGAGGGTCGGTGGGGTGTATTGCTGTGCGGGTGTATTTGGGGTGTATTGCTGTAAGGGGAGGGTGTTTGGGTGTATTGCTGTAAGGGGAAGGTGTTTGGGGTGTATTGCTGTAAGGGGAGGGTGTATTGCTGTAAGGGGAGGGGTCGATGGGGTGTATTGCTGTAAGGGGAGGGTGTTTGGGGTGTATTGCTGTAAGGGGAGGGCGTTTGGGGTGTATTGCTGTAAGGGGAGGGTGTTTGGGGTGTATTGCTGTAAGGGGAGGGTGTTTGGGGTGTATTGCTGTAAGGTGAGGGTGTTTGGGGTGTATTGCTGTAAGGGGAGGGTGTTTGGGGTGTATTGCTGTAAGGGGAGGGGTCGATGGGGTGTATTGCTGTAAGGGGAGGGTGTTTGGGGTGTATTGCTGTAAGGGGAGGGTGTTTGGGGTGTATTGCTGTAAGGGCAGGTGTCGATGGGGTGTATTGCTGTAAGGGGAGGGTGTTTGGGATGTATTGCTGTAAGGGGAGGGTGTTTGGGGTGTATTGCTGTAAGGGGAGGGTGTTTGGGGTGTATTGCTGGGAGGGTGTTTGGGGTGTATTGCTGTAAGGGGTGGGTGTTTGGGGTGTATTGCTGTAAGGGGAGGGTGTTTGGGGTGTATTGCTGTAAGGGGAGGGTGTTTGGGGTGTATTGCTGTAAGGGGAGGGTGTTTGGGGTGTATTGCTGTAAGGGCAGGGGTCAATGGGGTGTATTGCTGTAAGGGGAGGGTGTTTCAGGTTTATTGCTGTAAGGGGAGGGTGTTTGGGGTGTATTGCTGTAAGGGGAGGGTATTTGGGGTGTATTGCTGTAAGGGGAGGGGTCGATGGGGTGTATTGCTGTAAGGGGAGGTTGTGTGGGGTGTATTGCTGTAAGGGGAGGGTGTTTGGGGTGTATTGCTGTAAGGGGAGGGGTCGATGGGGTGTATTGCTGTAAGGGGATGGTGTTTGGGGTGTATTGCTGTACGGGGAGGGTGTTTGGGGTGTATTGCTGTAAGGGGAGGGTGTTTGGGGTGTATTGCTGTAAGGGGAGGGTGTTTGGGGTGTATTGCTGTAAGGGGAGGGTGTTTGGGGTGTATTGCTGTAAGGGCAGGTGTCGATGGGGTGTATTGCTGTAAGGGGAGGGTGTTTGGGGTGTATTGCTGTAAGGGGAGGGTGTTTGGGGTGTATTGCTGTAAGGGGAGGGTGTTTGGGGTGTATTGCTGTAAGGGGAGGGTGTTTTGGGGTGTATTGCTGTAAGGGGAGGGTGTTTGGGGTGTATTGCTGTAAGGGGAGGGTATTTGGGGTGTATTGCTGTAAGGGGAGGGTGTTTGGGGTGTATTGCTGTAAGGGGAGGGTATTTGGGGTGTATTGCTGTTAGGGGAGGGTGTTTGGGGTGTATTGCTGTAAGGGGAGGGTGTTTGGGGTGCATTGCTGTAAGGGGAGGGTGTGTGGGGTGTATTGCTGTAAGGGGAGGGTGTTTGGGGTGTATTGCTGTAAGGGGAGGGTGTTTGGGGCGTATTGCTGTAAGGGGAGGGTGTTTGGGGTGTATTGCTGTAAGGGGAGGGTGTTTGGGGTGTATTGCTGTAAGGGGAGGGTGTGTGGGGTGTATTGCTGTAAGGGGAGGGTATTTGGGGTGTATTGCTGTAAGGGGAGGGTGTTTGGGGTGTATTGCTGTAAGGGGAGGGTATTTGGGGTGTATTGCTGTAAGGGGAGGGTATTTGGGGTGTATTGCTGTAAGGGGAGGGTGTTTGGGGTGTATTGCTGTAAGGGTGCTGGGAGATGTGGTGCGGGCGCGCTATTGTCTCCCTGGCTGCGCGCGGTGGCTCGCTCGGGCGGGCGGACGGACGGGAGGGGTCGACAGCCTCTCTGTGTCGGGTGCTGACTTGGCGCAGCGACATTGAAGAGCTGCGAAGTCAGTGGGTGGGCTGCCATGGTAACCGGCTGCAGCCTTTGATGTCACGGAGTTTCCATAGCAATGAGCCTGGATTTCATGTCACCGCATTGAGGTCAATGTTTCCATGGAGACGTGCTGGGTGTGCGCTCATCCCGCTCTTTATGCATTGTGTGCATTTTGCGCAGGGGAGGGAGGGAGAAGGATGCATAATTAATATTTATTTTTGAAAAAAAAAAAGACGCCCCGCCCTTTTTTTCTGTGCGAAATTGTCTTTTGTTGGCAAGGGGAGTCGAGCTGCGTCAATTCTTTGCCCTGTGGAAGAGCCCCGTTTTTAGTGCAGAGACGGGGTTGTCAAAGGAAGACACCAGGGTTCGCCAAACCGAGTCACCGCTTGCACACGATGCTCCACAAAGACAAATAGAACCCCTCAACAGCGCCGACCCTTTTCACATCTGTTCACCCTCCAAATAATACCGTTCACATCAAAACATTTATTTTTAGTATTGAGGCTTTATTGATATCCAAGCACACATTTATGCATTGAAGCAGCGAGGAGTCAGTCGCCAGAGCGGATGTTTGTGTGATTCTATAAGCGTGTTGAAAGCCAAACCTCTGTACACAAGTCTTTCTTTGATTCTAAATGTATTCTGCGGAATGCACATAATTTAACCTATCGGAAAACACCAGCGACCCGCACAAAAGTACTGCTCTTTGTTTCGCTAACAGAAGCTTCCAGTATGTTTTTACAAATTGCCTGTGTTTGCTGCCACCTGGTGTCTTGGACACTGAGTTTAATTAATTGCATTCTTGAATGGGCGGGTTCTGGGGTTGCTGCACAGAGTGAATTTACCAAAGGGCATTGCAGTCAACTAATTACTTTTGAAGTGCAGTCACTTTTTCCGAGGCAAAAATAGAAACATGCACACAGCAACAAGATAATTGGAATCAGATCCTTAAAAAAAAATTAAAATTTAGAGTACACAATTATTTTTTTTTCCAATTAAGGGGCAATTTAGCGAGGCCAATCCACCTACACTGCACATTTTTGGGTTGTGGGGGTGAAACCCACGCAGACACAGGGAGAATGTGCAAACTCCACACAGACAGTGACCCAGAGCCCGGATTCGAACCCGGGTCCTCAGCGCCCTAGGTCCAGTGCTTGCCACGTGCCGCCCTAGAATCAGATCCTTTTTCAAACGTGTATATTCTGGGCATATCTGTCAAGGGCAAGAATTTCTTCCCCTTCCAAACTGACCATTGAGAAGGTAATGGTGAGAAGCCTTCTTGAACTGCTGCAGTACATGTAGTGTAGTTACCCACACTACAATGCTGTTAAAGGGGGAATTACAGATTTTTGTCCCAGGGACAATGAAGGAATGGTGATATATTTTGTCCTTCTAAATAGCAGGTGTCCCATATTTTGAAGGTTCTGTCAAAGACACTAGATCAAGGTTTTTCAAACTGCGGGTCGTGACCCATGCGCCGGTGTCGGGGGTCGCAGAGCGATCAGCCATGGCGTTCGGGAGAAGGGCCCAAAGGGCACAACTGGCTTTTAAGTACGTTGATATGTCAGTGCATAGGCCTGAGATCTGAGGCCCTCTTCCTCCTGTCTCTGTTCACCCACTCAGCCATTTCGCTGCCCTCCCCAGCAGTCTGTCCTGTTCACTGTCCTTCCCGGCACACTCGGTTCTCAGAGCCGCAATTCCGCTCACCCTACTCCCCACGGCTTCCGTGTATTCCTCCATAACCCGGAGAGCGGCGTGGAGCCCAATGTAGTCAGTCATCTTCACATATAGAATAATAATCTTTATTATTGTCACAGGTAAGCTTACATTAATACTACAATGAAGTTACTGTGAAAATCCCCTAGTCGCCACACTACGGCGCCTGTTCGGGTACACAGGGAGAATTCAGAATGTCCAATTCAGCTAACAAGCACGTCTTTCAGGATTTGTGGGAGGAAACCGAAGCACTTGGAGGAAATTCACACAGACACAGGGGGAACGTGCAGACTACGCACAGACAGTGACCCAAGCCAGGAATCGAACCGGGGTCCCTGGTGCTATGAAGCAACAGTGCTCACCACTGTGCTATAGAAAAAAGAATGCCGGTCGCAACCAGCTTTTAAGTTGAGAATGCCTGCTGCGACCGGCCTTCAAATACAAATGGTGGAGTCTTCCTGCCAGAAAAGGGGTGAGCCTTGCGGGAGGGGCAAGCGTGTGTGGGAGGCAGGGAGTGAGGCGAATATGTGAGAGAGACAGAAGGGGGGGGGGGCGAGTCTGTGAGGGAGAGCAGGGCGAGTGTGTGAGGAAGGCAGAGTGGGGACGAGCATGTGAGGGAGGGATAGGGACGGGGATAGGAGAGTGAGTGGCGAGAAGGTGAGGGAGGGATGGGGCGAGAGTGGGGGTTGAGAGTTTGTGGGAGGTGGGGGGGGGTTGAGCGTGAGAGGGAGGCAGAAAGGGGTGAGCGTTTGAGGGAGTGTGAGGGAGCGAGAGGGGCAGCGAATGTGTGAGTGAGGGAGAGGGGGTGTCGAGCGTGTGAGTGAGGGGGGAAGCGTGTGAGGGGGGGATGGAAGCGTGTGAATGAGAGAGAGGGGGTGAGTGACATGAGAATCAGCTATTCAGCATTGCTCCTACCATTAAAAATGACAAAAGCCAAGAATTAAGTATATTTTATAATAAGTTAACTTTTTAATTATTCCCAGATTTCCCACTCCTAAAGTGGCTACGTCATTCAGAGGTTAATGTGACGAGGCCATGTAGCTGGTGAATATATGAATGACTGTGCCTTTTTCTAATTGCTAATATACGCACAGCTATGGCTAGACAATAATTGTATACATTTTATTTCTGTGTTCGCACCTATTTCACTGCAAAAATTGGGAGTCGACATTATGAGAATGTTTGGGGTTCCCTGATTCTTTTTGGAGGTCAGCAGTTGTAATGTTTGGGAACCCCTGTGCTAGCTAAAGCCGCATATCAGCCAGACTGGGAAAAGAGGAGAAATTTATTTTCCTGAAGGTGATCCAGCTGGGCCTTCGCAACAATTGCTAATAGCTGTCATGGGGGGTATTGAGACTAGTTTTATATTTCCAGGTTTATTAACTGCATTTAAATTCCACCAACTCGGGGGCAGCATGTGGTGAAGTGGTTAGCATTGGGACTGCGGCGCTGAGGACCCGGGTTCGAATCCCGGCCCTGGGAGACTGTCCGTGTGGAGTTTGCACATTCTCCCCATGTCTGCGTGGGTTTCACCCCCACAACCCAAAGAAGTGCAAGTTGGCCGCGCTAAATTGCCCCTAAAAAAATTGGGGAAAAAATAATTGAGAACTCTAAATGTATATTAAAAACAATTCCACCAACTCCTGTGGTGAGATTTGAACCCATGTTCCCAGGCCGTGAGCCTGAGTCTCTGGATGACTAGTTCAGTGATAGTACCACCATGCATGGAAGTACGACAAAAATGCTGCTTCTCGTTTGCGTTGTGTGTGGAAAGGTTGATTGATTGGATTGGATTAGTTTATTACCGAGGTACAGTGAAAAGTGTTGTTCTGCATGCAGCTCAGACAGATCATTCCGTATATAAAAATAAAAATACAGTGGTTAGAACTGCTGCCTCATGACGCTGAGGGCCCAGGTTCGATCCTGGCCCCGGGTCACTGTCCGTGTGGAGTTTGCACATTCTCCCTGTGTTTGCGTGGGTCTCACCCCCACAACCCAAAAGATGTGCAGGCTAGGTGGATTGGCCATGCTAAATTGCCCCTTAATTGGAAAAAAACTAATTGGGTACTCTAAAATGAAATAAAAATTATAAAAACAATAAAAAAGAAAATACATAATAGGGCAAACATAAAATACACAATGTAAATACATAGATACAGGCATTGGGTGAAGCATACAGGAGTGTAGTGCTACTCAGTAGAGAAGATGTGCGAAGAGATCAGATCAGTCCATCAGTCCATAAGAGGGTCATTTAGGAGTCTGGTAACAGCGGGGAAAACGCTGTTTTCAAATCTGTTGCTGTGTGTTCTCAGACTTTTGTATCTCCTGCCCGATGGAAGAAATTGGAAGAGGGAGAAAGCCGGGTGGGAAGGGTCTTTAATTATGCTGCCCGCTTTACCAAGGCAGTGGGAGATGTAGACAGAGTCAATGGATGGGAGACGGGTTCATGTGATGGACTGGACAGACTGGATTGTTGCTGCTGGAGTTTAGAAGAGCGAGGGTGACTTAATTATGGAGTAATTTTAGCAAGGCCAAGCTACCTACCCCACACATCTTTGGATTGTGGGGTGAGACCCACGCAGATACGGGGAGAACGTGCCAATTCCATACGGATAGTGACTGAGGGTCCTTCGCGCCGTGAGGCAGTAGTGCTAACCACTGTGCCACTCTGCCGCCCCAGAGTGAGGGTGATTTGATTGGTGTGTATAAGATACTGAACGGTCTTGATTATTTCTTTCAAAAATGGTGAGAGTGCGTGGCGACTCTCTGCGAGCTCTCCCCTACAGATCTTCTTACATCTTTCATTTTTAATTTAAATTAAGAGTGTCCAATTCATTTTTTCCAATTAAGGGGCAATTTAGTGTGGCCAGTCCACCTACCCTGCACATCTTTGGGGGCGAAACCCACGCAAACATGGGGAGAATGTGCAAACTCCACATGGACAGTGACCCAGAGCCGAGATCGAACCTGGGACCGCGGCGGCGTGAGGCAGCAGTGTTAACCACAGCTCCACCGTGCTGCCTGCTTACATCTTTTATAACCGTTATTTATAGTAGATCATAGAATTTACTGTGCAGAAGGAGGCCATACGGCCCATCAAGTCTGTACCGGCCCTTGGAAAGAGCACCCTACTTAAGCCCACATCTCCACCCCATCCCTGTAACCCAGTAACCCACATAACCTTTTTGGACATTAAGGGAAATTTAGCATGGCCAATCCACCTAACCTGCACATCTTTGGACTGTGTTTTTCATGTATGGAGCAATCTACTTGGACCGTAAGCAGAACAATAATTTTCACTGTACCTTGATACACATGACAATAAATAAATCAAATCAGAAGCAGCGGCAGAGAGCAAGTCACAAGCCCGGCTCATACACTGACATCATGTGCTCTGAACATCCACACCTTTGGCACAAAATCACGGAGCAGAGCAAGCAAGGCAACAGGAGAACTGAAGATGGATTGTTTTAAAAAAGAAAAAAAGTGAAATTGGGAACAAAGCAGTATAAAGATGATTTCTTGAGGTATGGCTTTGTCAATTGTGCCCATGCAAATCAGAATGCAAAGCCCATGTATGTTATATGCAGGAAAATACTGGCAAATGAGAATTTTAAACCTACAAAACTTGAACTGTGGGCCAAACAGGCTTACCTATTGCATTTAAAGTGAGTAAAAACGGTGTGTCGCGAAGGTCGGCTGGCGTGGGTCGATAAGGTTGGCTGCTGTGAGTCCCAAAGATCGGCCGGTTGGTAAAAGTGGGTCCCGGGAGAAAAAGTTTGAAAAACACTGGACTACATGGTTCTGATGCCAGCTCATCAAGCTGAAGAATTAACTTTGTTATCTCTCCACAGATGCTTCCTGACTATTTCCAACATTTTCTGTTTTTATTTCCAACATTTTCTGTTTTTATTTCCTCCAACATTCACAGTATTTTGCTTTTGTTTGGTAGAATGCACACACAGGTAGCTTGTAGATGGTAAATACTGGACCCATATTGTGCCATAAGTGAATGTTTAAGGGGGTGGATGGGGTGCCGATGAGGTAGACTATTATGACTTGAATGGTATCAAGCTACTTGAGTGTTGTTGGAACTGTACTCATTCAGAAAAGTGAAGAGCATTTCATCACATTCCTGACTTGTGCCTTGCAGATGATGGGCAGGCTTTGGGGAGTCAGGAAGTGGGCAACTCACTGTAGAATATGTAGCCCATCTCTTTTATACTATTTTACACATAGCCAATAGTCCTGAAGTCTTGTGCTTCAGAACTTGCTGCGTCCCTAGCAAAGCTTTTCCAGTACAGCTACAACACTGTCATCTGTCCGGCAATGTGAAATATTGCCCAGGTATGTTCAGTACAAAAAAAGCAGGACAAATCCAACCAGGCCAAATACCACCCTACCAGCTTATCTCAATCATCATTAAAGTGATGGAATGGATCATCAATAGTGCTATCAAGCGACACTTAGCAATAACCTGCCTACTGACGCTCAGTTTGGGTTTCGCCAGGGTCACTCAGCTTCTGACCTCATTGCAGTCTTAGTTCAAAAATGGACAAAAGAGATGAACTCCAGAGGTGAGGTGAGAGTGACTGCCCTTGACATCAAGGCAGAATTTGATGGTGTATGGCATCATGGAGCTCGAGCAAAACTGGAGTCAATGGGAATCAGGCAGAAATCTCCACTGGTTGGAGTCATGCCAAGCACAAAGGAAGATGGTTGTGGTTGTAGGAGGTCAGTCATCTCAGTCCCGGGACATCACTAGGAGTTCCTCAGGGTAGTGTCCGAGGCCCAACCATCTTCAGCTGCTTCATTAATGACCTTCCTTCCAACATAAGATCAGATGTGGGGATGTTCACTGGTGATTGTACAATATTCAGCACCATTTGTGACTCCACACACACTGAAGCAGTCCACTTGCAAATGCAGCAAGAACTGGACAATATCCAGGCTTGGGCTGACAAGTGGCAAGTAACATTTGCGCTACACAAGTGCTCGACAATGACGATCTCCAATAAGACAGTAGCAAACCATCACCCCTTAACATTCAATGGTCTTACCATCACTGAATCTCACACTATCAACATCCTGGAACTTACCATTGACCAGAAACTGAACTGGATTAGCCATGTAAATACTGTGGCTGCAAGAGCAGATACGAGGCTTGAGCTCCTGCAGTGAGTAACCCACTTTCTAATTCCCCAAAGCCTGTTCACCACCTACAAGGCACAAGTCAGGTTTGTGATGGAATACTCCTCACTTGTCTGAATGAGTGCAGCTGCAACAACAATCAAGAAGCTCGACACCATCCAGGACAAAGCAGTCCACTAGATTGGCACCCCTTCCACAAACATTCACTCCCTCCACCACCGGCGAACAGTGGCAACTCTGTGTACCATCTACAAGACGCACCGCAGGAACTCACCAAGGCTCCTTCGGCAGTACCTGCCAAACGCACAATCGCTACCATCTAGAAGGACAAGGGTAGCAGATACATGGGAACACCACCACCTGGAAGTTCCCCTCCAAAGTCATTCACCATCCTGACTTGGAAATATATCGCCGTTCCTTCTCAGTCGCTGGGTCAAAATCATGGAACTTCCTCCCTAACAGCACTGAGGGTGTACATACACCACTTGGACTGCAGTGGTTCAAGAAGGCAGCTTGCCACCACCTTCTCAAGGGCAATTAGGGATGGCCAACAATGCTGGCCTAGCCAGCGAAGCCCACACCTCGTAAAAATGAATTTAAATGAAAAGTATTTATGTGGCTGCTGCAGTTTGGTTTCTGGTCAATTATGACATATCTCCTTCCCCCCCCCCCCCCCCCCCCCCCCCCCCCCACCTCTTCCAGGATGGTGATGGTGGGGATTCAACAATGATAATGCCATTGAATGTTAAGGGAAAGTTATTATACTTGTTGAAAGTTGTCATTGCCTGACGTAATGTTATTAGCCCAATCTCACATGCAGACACAAACTGTATCATTATCTGAAGAATTGTGAATGGAACTCAAAACTGAAATAATCAGCAAATGCATCCACATCTGGTCTTATGATGGACGATGGTCAATGATGAAGCAGCTGAAAATATTTAGGTCTAGGCACTGCCTCAGGGAAACCTGACAGCAATTTCCTGGAGCTGAGATAATTGGCTTCCAATAACCATAACAATCTTCTTTTGTATTAAGTATGATTCCAGCCATACTCATGAAAGTTTTCTCATGTTTATCCAATTATTCTCTGAAAGTTATTACTGAGTTTACTTTCACCACCTTTTCAAGCACGCATTCCAGATCATCAATAACAATTTCCTCATCTTGCCTCTGGTTCATTTGTCAATAATCTGAAACCTGCGTCCTTTGGTTATTCACCCTTGTGTCACTGAAAACAGTTTGTACTTGTTTACTCGAATGAAACCGTTTTTGAGTTTGAACACCTCTATTAAAACGTCTCGTAAACATCTCTCAAGATGCCTGGTGTCTTTATTTTCTCGTTCTTGGGATGTGGGCATCACTGACTGCGCCAGCATTTGTTGCCCATCCTTAATTGTCCTTGAACTGAATGACTTGCTTGACCATTTCAGATGGGGTCAGTTAAGAGTCAACTGCATCGGGGCAGCACAGTGGCACAGTAGTTAGCACTGCAGTCTCACGGCGCCGAGGTCCCAGGGTCGATCCCAGCTCTGGGTCACTGTCCGTATGGAGTTTGCACATTCTCCCCGTGTCCGCGTGGGTTTCGCCCCCACAACCCAAAAAATGTGCAGGGTAGGTGGATTGGCCATGCTAAATTGCCCCTTAATTGGAAAATATGAATTGGGTACTCTAAATTAAAAAAAAAAAAGATTTGTGTAGGACTGTTGTTTCTTGTTGCCCCTCCCCAGTGAAATTGTGCCCTCGAGTCAGTCATTTTCAAACCCAGGGTTGTGACCCGCGGGCAGGTAGTGGAGCCATGAGTCGTGGCGTTCCCGATCACGGGAACATGCCCAATGACGCAACCAGCTTTTTAAAATGCTGGCCACGACCGTCTTTCAGAATGCCGGCCATTTGCGCATGCGTGCCCCCAGCGGGGCAGACCGCCTCCTCCTGATGCCAGCGCACTGACCCAGGAGCAGATTATTTTTAAATCGCGGGAATCTTCCTTCCTGGAGCGGCGGCAGAGATCAAGTCACGCGCCCCATGCACTGACGAGACGTATTCTGGCGTGAGCAAGATTCCTCCATTTTGCAGCTGCTTCAGCAGGTCTGCTGAGAACTCCAGGGCCTCTGGTGAACAACCCATGAAGTAGAAGTTGAAATCAGGAACAATGAAATGAAAATCGCTTATTGTCACAAGTAGGCTTCAATGAAGTTACTGTGAAAAGCCCCTAGTCGCCACATTCCGGCGCCTGTTCCAGGAGGCTGGTATGGGAATTGAACCGTGCTGCTGGCCTGCTTGGTCCGCTTTAAAAGCCAGCAATTTAGTCCAGTGTGCTAAACCAGCCCATGCTGAACAAAGCAGCATAGAGATGATTACTTGAGGTGTGAGTTATTAATTGTGCCACAGCAAATCAGGATTCAAAGTTCATGTGTATTATATACAGGGAAGCACTGGCAAATTAAAGTTTAAACCCCTCAAAACTTCAAAGACGTTTGAAGACTAAGCATAGCGAGTTCGAGGACAAGCTTCTTGATTTTTTTTCAACAGATGCAGTGAGAACTTAAAACATCAGCTGTCATTATCAGAAGTGTAACATTGAATAACAATGATGTGGAGATGCCGGCGCTGGACTGGGGTGAGCACAGTACAAAGTCTTACAACACCAGGTTAAAGTCCAACAGGTTTGTTTCGATGTCACTAGCTTTCGGAGCGCTGCTCCTTCCTCAGGTGAATGAAGAGGTATGTTCCAGAAATATACATCAGAAACATGTTTCTGGAACATACCTCTTCATTCACCTGAGGAAGGAGCAGCGCTCCGAAAGCTAGTGACATCGAAACAAACCTGTTGGACTTTAACCTGGTGTTGTAAGTCTTCGTATTGAGCAATTGAGATTGTGAGGACCAAGCAAGCTCACCTGTCACATTAAAGGTATGTGAAAATGGTGGGGTGCGAAGTTCGGATGGCGAGGGAAGCGAAGGTCGGCCAGCATGGGGCGTGAAGGTCGGCTGGTGTGAATCCTGAAGGATGGCGGTTGGTAAAAATGGGTCCCAGGCAAAAAAGTTTGTAAAGCACTGCTCTAGTTTATATCCCCTCTCACGCAGTACTTCATGCTTCTCTGCTCAAAATTGCAACTGTCATGATCTTTCCGTCTATGACCTCCTGAACTCTGTTCCTAACCACCTCACTGTTTACGACATTCCCTTAGCCAGTTTCATATCCAAGCTGCCACTGCCTCTTTAATTCCATGGGCTTCAATTTTGCTGACAGGTCTGTTATGTGGTACTTTATCAGACATCTTCTGAAAGTCCTTATGCACGGCATCAACTGCACTATGTTCACCAACCCGTTCCATTACTTTTTGCAAAAAAGAATTTAATCAAGTCAGTCAAATATGATTGGAATACTGAAATCCACCTGAAATAATGTTACATTTTTTCTTGATCTGGATAACTTTGGATGGGCTCACTGTCTCTTTGCACTAGAAACAACTAGATGATAGATCTTTTTGTTCTTTTTAAGATGCATTCAGGTCACTTGAAACTAAACTAAAGTCATTTGATAGTTTAAAACTTGAATATTGGTGAAATAAAGACATGCTGGACTTGTGTAAAAGTAACAAGCTGCCAAGTAGCATACGATAGATTCGCCCTCACAGCTCACTGTGTCCACGTACGTATGGGCCTTCCAAGACAGAAAAATAATGATGTCCCTTTATGTTCTATCTTAACTATGATTGATTCTGCACAACAATTGTTTGCACGGGCCCATAACAGCTGATTACAGTTCTCGTGCGGGGCGCAGTGGTTGCTGGTTAAGTGCTTTATTTTTACCTGAAGTTGGGCAGTTCCTAAACCCTAGACACTACACTTGTAGCGTCCCCCACCCTTCCACCTCCTCTAACCTAAGGGGTAGAGTGAATAACAGGTCAGCTCTTTTTTTCTTGTTTTATCTAGAGGGGATGGCAGGGAAGGCAGTGCAATGTTCCTCCTGCAGAATGTGTGAGGTGAGGGACGCCGTCAGTGTCCCTGCTGTTTTCACCTGTGGAAAGTGCACCCATCACCAGCTCCTCATAAACCGCGTTAGGGAACTGGAGCTGGATGAATTTCGGATCATTCGGGTGGCAGAGGTGGTCATAGATAGTAGCTTCAGGGATGTAGTTACCCGAAGAATCAAGATAGATGGGTGACGGTGAGAGGGGCTGGGAGGAAGCAGTCAGTGCAGGGATCCTCTGTGGTCGTTCCCCTTAGTAACAAGTATACCGCTTTGGATACTGTTGAGGGGGATGACCTACCAGGGTTAAGCCACGGTGAACGGATCTCCAGCACTGAGTCCGTCCCTGTGGCTCAGAGGGGAAGGAGGGAGAGCAGGAGAGCAATAGTTATTGGGGACTCGATAGTTGGAGGGACAGATAGATGGCTCTGTGGCAATGTAAGAGACTCACGGATGGTATGTTGCCTCCCGGATGCCAGGGTCCGTGACGCCTCGGACCGTGTTTTCAGAATCCTTAAGGGGGAGGGGGAACAGTCACAAGTCGTGGTACACATCGGTACCAACGACATAGGTAAGAGAAGGGACGGGGATTTAAAACAGGAATTTAGGGAGCTAGGGTGGAAGCTGAGAGCCAGGACAAATCATGTTGTCATCTCTGGTTTGTTGCCGGTGCCACGTGCTAGTGAGGTGAGGAACAGGGAGAGAGTGCAGATAAACACGTTGCCGCAGGGATGGTGTAGGAGGGAGGGTTTCAGTTACGTGGATAATTGGAGCACAATCTGGGGAAGGTGGGACCTGTACAGACAGGATGGTTTGCACCTGAACCAGAGTGGCACCAATATCCTGGGAGGGAAATTTGCTACGGCTCTTCGTGGGGGTTTAAACAAATTTGGCAGGGGGATGGGAAAACGAGCTGGAGTCCAGAAGCCAGTGTTGAGAGTAGTGAGGTACTGAGGAGGGTATCAAGGTCGCAGGAGTGTACCGGCAGTCAGAAAGGTGGGTTGAAGTGTGTCTACTTCAATGTAAGGAGCATCCGGAATAAGGTAGGTGAACTTGGAGCGTGGATTGGTACTTGGGACTACGATGTTGTGGCCATTACGGAGACATGGTTAGAACAGGGACAGGAATGGTTGTTGGAAGTTCCGGGGTATAGATGTTTCAGTAAGAGTAGGGAAGGTGGTAAAAGAGGTGGAGGAGTAGCATTGTTAATCAAGGATAGTTTAACGGCTGCAGAAAGGCAGTTCAAAGGGGATCTGCCTACTGAGGTAATATGGGCCGAAGATAGAAATAGGAAAGGAGCGGTCACATTGTTTGGAGTTTTCTGTAGGCCCCCCAAATAGTAATAGAGATGTGAAGGAAGAAATTGCAAAACAGATTATGGATAGGTGTGGAGGTCTCAGGGTAGTTGTCATGAGTGACTTTAACTTTCCAAATATTGATTGGAACCTCTATAGGTCGAACAGTTCGGACGGGGCAGTTTTTGTACAGTGTGTGCAGGAGGGTTTCCTGACACAATATGTGGATAGGCCGACAAGAGGGGGGGCCACATTGGATTTGGTACTGGGTAATGAACCGGGCCAAGTGTTAGATTTGTTTGAGCACTTTGGAGATAGTGACCACAATTCGGTGTCTTTCACTATTGCAATGGAGAGGGATAGGGCCATATGGCAGGGCAAGGTTTATAATTGGGTAGGGGTAATTATGATGCGATTAGGCAAGAATTAGGGAGCATATATTGGGAACAGAAACTGTCAGGGAAAGGCACAAATGAAAAGTGGAATTTATACATGGATTTTAGTAAGACGTTTGATAAGATTCCTCATGGTCGGCTGATGAAGAAAGTAAGGAGGTGTGGGATAGAGGGAAATTTGGCCAATTGGATAAGTAACTGGCTAACACATAGAAGACAGAGGGTGGTGGTAGATGGAAAATTTTCAGACTGGAGACCAGGAGGAGGTGTTAGCAATTCTGGAAAGGGTGAAAATAGATAAGTCATCTGGGCCGAATGGGATTTATCCTAGGATTCTCTGGGAAGCTAGAGAGGAGATTGCTGAGCCTTTGGCCTTGATCTTTAAGTCATCTTTGTCTACAGGAATAGTGCAAGAAGACTGGAGGATAGCAAATGTTGTCCCCTTGTTCAAGAAGGGGAGTAGAGATAACCCCGGTAACTATAGACCAGTGAGCCTTACTTCTGTTGTGGGAAAGATTTTGGAAAGGTTTATAAGAGATAGGATGTATAATCATCTGGAAAGTTATAATTTGATTAGAGATAGTCAACACGGTTTTGTGAAGGGTAGGTCGTGCCTCACAAACCTTATTGAGTTCTTTGAGAAGGTGACCAAACAGGTGGATGAGGGTAAAGCAGTTGATGTGGTGTATATGGATTTCAGTAAAGCGTTTGATAAGGTAGACTTATCATGGTAGGCTACTGCAGAAAATACGGAGGCATGGGATTCAGGGTGATTTAGCAGTTTGGATCAGAAATTGTCTAGCTGGAAGAAGACAAAGGGTGGTGGTTGATGGGAAATGTTCAGACTGGAGTCCAGTTACTAGTGGTGTACCACAAGGATCTGTTTTGGGGCCACTGCTGTTTGTCATTTTTATAAATGACCTGGAGGAGGGCGTAGAAGGATGGGTGAGTAAATTTGCAGATGACACTAAAGTCAGTGGAGTTGTGGACAGTGCGGAAGGATGTTACAAGTTACAGAGGGACATAGATAAGCTGCAGCGCTGGGCTGAGAGGTGGCAAATGGAGTTTAATGCAGAAAAGTGTGAGGTGATTCATTTTGGAAGGAATAACAGGAAGACTGAGTACTGGGCTAATGCTAAGATTCTTGGCTGTGTGGGTGAGCAGAGAGATCTCGGTGTCCATGTACATAGATCCCTGAAAGTTGCCACCCAGGTTGAGAGGGTTGTTAAGAAGGCGTACGGTGTGTTAGCTTTTATTGGTAGAGGGATTGAGTTTCGGAGCCATGAGGTCATGTTGCAGCTATACAACACTCTGGTGCGGCCGCATTTGGAGTATTGCGTGCAATTCTGGTCGCCGCATTATAGGAAGGATGTGGAAGCATTGGAAAGGGTGCAGAGGAGATTTACCAGAATGTTGCCTGGTATGGAGGGAAGATCTTATGAGGAAAGGCTGAGGAACTTGAGGCTGTTTTCGTTAGAGAGAAGAAGGTTAAGAGGTGACTTAATTGAGGCATACAAGATGATCAGAGGATTGGATAGGGTGGACAGTGAGAGCCTTTTTCCTCGGATGGTGATGTCTAGCACGAGGGGACATACCTTTAAATTGAGGGGAGATAGATATAAGACAGATGTCAGAGGTAGGTTCTTTACTCAGAGAGTAGTAAGGGTGTGGAATGCCCTGCCTGCAACAGTAGTGGACTCGCCAACACTAAGGACATTCAAATGGTCATTGGATAGACATATGGGTGATAAGGGAATAGTGTAGATGGGCTTTAGAGTGGTTTCACAGGTCAGCGCAACATCGAGGGCCGAAGGGCCTGTACTGCGCTGTAATGTTCTATGTTCTATGTTCTAGTTACCAGCGGTGTACCACAGGGATCAGTGCTGGGTCCTCTGCTATTTGTGATTTTTGTCAATGACTTGGAGGAGGGGGCTGAAGGGTGGGTCAGTAAATTTGCTGATGACACCAAGATTGGTGGAGTAATGGATGAGGTGGAGGGCTGTTGTAGCTGCAAAGAGACATTGATAGGATGCAGAGCTGGGCCCAAAAATGGCAGATGGAGTTTAACCCTGATAAGTGCGAGGTGATTAATTTTGGGAGAAAAAATTTGAATGCGGATTACAGGGTCAACGGCAGGGTTCTGAGGAATGTGGAGGAACAGAGAGATCTTGGGGTTCATGTCCACAGATCGCTGAAGATTGCCACTCAAGTGGATAGAGCCGTGAAGAAGGCCTTAGGAGGCTTCAGTTTAAGAGCCACGGGGTTATGCTGCAACTGTACATGACCCTGGTGAGACCACATTTGGAGTATTGTGTGCAGTTCTGGTCACCTCACTTTAGGAAGGATGTGGAAGCGTTGGAAAGGGTGCAAAGGAGATTTACTAGGATGCTGCCTGGTTTGCAGGATAGGTCTTATGAGGAAAGGTTGAGGGAGCTAGGGCTTTTCTCTTTGGAGCAGAGGAGGATGAGAGGTGACTTAATAGAGGTTTATGAAATGATGAGGGGGATAGATAGAGTGAACGTTCAGGGACTATTTCCTCGGATGGATGTAGCTGTTACAAGGGACATATCTATAAGGTTCAGGGTGGGAGATATAGGAGGGATGTCCGAGGTAGGTTCTTTACTCAGAGAGTGGTTAGGGTGTGGAATGGACAGCCTGCTGTGATAGTGGAGTCGGACACTTTAGGAACTTTCAAGCGGTTATTGGATAGGCACATGGAGCACACCAGAATGACAGGGAGTGGGATAGCTTGATCTTGGTTTCGGGCCTGTTCTGTGGTGTACTGTTCTATGTTTTTACCAAATGGTCAGGCAACTTGCTACAACCAGTTCTGAGCAAGTGTTCTACACACACAGTGAATGACTCCTTCACCTTTACAAAGACCATACAGGACTTGCAGATTGATTGCAGCGCTGTGCTCGCTCATCTACACGTTCAACAATGCTGGTCTATTCACCAGTGTATTACTCAAGGAAGCTTTTGCAACATGTCACTATACTGTGGCGATCTAGATGCTGAAGGCCGAGCAGGCCTCAGCCGTCAGGGGGAATATAGTGGCTTTGATAAGTGGACGGGCTTTGTCAGAATAGTTGGGGACGCACTGGGCGTAATAGGAGAATAGCCCCAGGCACCGTTTGAGGGCCTTGAGGCTGTGGGGAAGGGGAAGTTCCATGAGGGGGCGCATGCGGTCAGGGTCGGGCCCTAGAACTCCGCTTTCCGCGACATAGCCGAGGATGGCTAGCCAGGTTGTGCGGGAAACGCACTTCTCCTTGTTATATGTGAGATTGAGGGATTGGGCAGTCTGGAGGAACCTCTGAAGGGTGGCGTCGTGGTCCTGCTGATCATGGCCGCAAGTACATAACATTGTCTCCATAAGGTATGGAGCCCGCAGCCCGTACTGGTCCACCATTCGGCCCATCGTTCTCTGGAAGACCGAGACCCCATTAGTGACGCCAAAAGGGACCCTGAAGAAGTGAAAGAGTCGGCCGGCTGCTTCAAAAGCAGTGTAGTGGCGATCCTCCGGGTGGATCGAGAGCTGGTGGTAGGCAGACTTCAGATCTGCCGTGGAGAACACCCGGTACTGTGTGATCTGGTTGACCATCTCCGCTATGCGGGGGAGGGGGCATGCATCAAGTTGCGTGAACCGGTTTATGGTCTGGCTGTAGTCCACAATCATTCAATTCTTTTCCCCGGTCCTGACAACCACCACTTGTGCTCTCCAGGGGCTGTTGCTGGCCTCGATGACCCCCTCCCTCAAGAGTCCTCCGACTTGATAAAAATCATGTCCTGTGCACTGCTCCTGGTGGCGACGGGCTTACAGTCGGGGGGTGAGATTCGCAAAGAGTGAAGGGGGGGTGACCTTAAGGGTCACGAGACTGCATACAGTGAGAGGGGGTAATGGTCCGCCGAACTTTGGGGTCAGGCTTCGCTGACTGCATTGGAAGTCAAGTCCAAGCAGTAGGGGGGCGCAGAGGTGAGTGATACAGTTTAAAATGAGCGTACTCAGCGCCCTGTATCGCGAGGTTTGCGGCACAGTACTCCCGGATCTGTACCGAATGGGATCCGGAGGCAAGGGAGATTGTCTGGGACGTGGGATAGATGTGGAGGGATCAGCGTCTTACCGTGTCGGGATGGACGAAGCTCTCTGTGCTCCCGGAGTCGACAAGACAGGGGGTCTCGCGCCCATTGACCCAGACGGCCATCATCGAATTCTTCAGATGTTCTGGCCACGACTCGTCGAGGGTGACTGCGCCGAGCTGCGGGTAGTCTGCGCGGTCAGAGGTATCGGAGTCACAAGATGGCGATCCCACGAGTTGTACGTGTCGGGCTGAGTTGAAGATGGCGACCAAGCTGGCCGCCCCCATGGGTCGCATGTGTCGATTGGTGTTGAAGATGGCGGCCAATATGGCCGCTCCCATGGGTCGCAGTTGTCGGGCTGAGTTAAAGATGGCGCCCCCCACGAGCTGCACGAGGCAGGTGACGCGTCTGAAGTGGACGGTATCGGCAGGCACGCAGCCACATTGTGGCATCGTGGGGTCTGTGGGCCTGTGAGTCCGTGGATCGGGCCTGGTAAGCTTTTGACTTCGGGGCTTTGGGATCGGTCCAGACAGACTCTGGCAAAATGTCCCTTTTTGCCGCAGTCGCTGCATGTCGCGGTGCGGGCTGGGCAACGCTGCCGGGGGTGTTGGCCCTGACCGCAGAAGTAGCAAGATGGTCCCCCGGGCTGAACGGGCAGCCGCGCGGCACAGGCCTTGGACGTAGTCGGGTCTGGTGAAGGCCGCGTCTGTGGTGCCCAAGAGGGGTTCACTGGGTCTGCTGGGAACGCGCTGACGCTCTGGTAGTCCACCACTAACGAGGTGGCTAGTTTTACCGTGTCCGGTAGCTCAGTGGTACCGTTTTCCAGCAGTCGCTGACGGACGTAGTTAGACCGGACCCCAGCCACGTAGTTGTCCCGGATCATCAGCTTCATGTGCTCATCGGCCTTCACATCCCTGTAGTTGCAGTTGCGGGCGAGTAGTGTCAGGTTCTCTAGATACTCGTCTAGCGATTCTCCGGCACGTTGACGTTGGGTAGTGAGGAGGAGCCGCGCGAACACTTCGTTCACGGGCTTCACAAACTGTCTCTTTAGAATCGCGACCGCTGCTTCGTACGTGACTGTGTCCTCAATCATACCCGAGATTCGGTGGCTCACCCGGGCGTGGAGGAGGCGCAACTTGAGGGCGTCGGAGGGAGGCGTTTCAGAGGAGTCGAGGTAGGCCTCAAAACAGCGGAGCCAGTGGGATAAGATTTCCTTAGCTTCTGCTGCTCGTGCGTCGAGTTCCAGTTTATCAGGCTTCAGAGCGGCTTCCATAGTGATGTCTTTGGATAATAAATTGATGTACCATCAATTCACGACAAGACGATGAGAACGAGTGAACATAGGCTTTATTATCCAAGAACCTGCCTGCCTGTGACTGCTGTAACAATGAGCGCCGCCAACAGGTGGCAGGTCTATATACCACTCGGGGGCGGGGGGTTGGGGGGGGGGGGGGGTGCCAGAGGCAGAGCCCACCAGGATGCCAGTACAATACATGGAAGGAGATCATATTACCCTTCTCTGGCCATAGGCCACAGTACTATTCAGACAACTTATATTATGGTGAATACATTCACCACAAAGCCGTGTCCTTAATGGCATTCCTGCTGAGGCCTTCAAAGGTGGTAGGCTTTGCTCACATCAAGATTCCATGCACTCATCCTCTGGATTTTGAAAAAGAACTACCTCCCCTGACTTCAGGAATGAGACAATTGTAACTATATTCAAGAAGGGAGATACATCATGCTATGGAATCGTTTGAAGTATTTCCCTCTTGTCCATAGCAGAGAAAATTCTGACACACATTCTCCTGATATGCCCACTTCCTGTGACTGAGGAAATCCACCCAGACATACAGTGTGGTTTTAGAATTCCCAGAAGAGGGCAGCACAGTGGCGCAGTGGTTAGCACTGCTGCCTCATGGTGCTGAGAACCCGGGTTCGATCCCGGCCCAGGGTCACTGTCCATGTGGAGTTTGCACATTCTCCCCTTGTCTGCGTGGTTTCACACCCACAACCCAAAAAGATGCGCTGGGTAGGTGAATTGGCCAAGCTAAATTGCCCCTTAATTGGGGAAAAAAAAATTGGATCCTCTAAATTTATTAAAAAAAAAGAAATCCCAGAAGAACCGTGGGCAGCATGGTAGTATAGTGGTTAGCACTATAGCTTCACAGCACCAGGGTCCCAGGTTCGATTCCCAGCTTGGGTCACTGTCTGTGCGAAATCTGTACGTTCTCCCTGTGTCTGCGTGGGTCTCCTCCAGGTGCTCCGGTTTCCTCCCACAAGTCCCAAAAGATGTGCTATTAGGTAATTTCGACATTCTGAATTCTCCCTCTGTGTTTCTAAACAGGCGCCGGAATGTGGCGGCTAGGGGCTTTTCACAGTAACTTCATTGCAGTGTTAATGTAAGCCTACTTGTGACAATAAAGATTATTATTATTAATATGAACCTGTAAGAAGGAGGACATGGTCTTCATTGCCATGAAAAATGTTGAGAACAAAGTCAGGAACTCTTCATTGCATCAACCGGACCAAACCATTTGACTCAGTAAATTGCAAGACTCTGTGAATTGTGCACCAAAGATTTGGATGTTCACAATTCTGCAATTGCTTCATGATAATATGACTGCAGCTATCTTGAGCGGGAGATCTAAAAAAGTCATCAAAATCTGGATCAGGGTCATGCAAGGCTGCGTGATAGCTGCATACTATCTGCAATATATGTGAGAGTGGCTATTCATTTCTTCAAAGACCAAATGCCCTCTGGTGTGAGTATTAAAAAACTCTTCAACAGAAAACTCTTTAACCTCAGTTGCCTCCATGCTGAAACAAAACTGACCACCATTGACATACATGAGGAACAATTTGCAGATGACTGCAGGGGCGTTGCTCACTTTGCGCCAGATTTGCAAACACTCTTTATCTCTCAAATACTACATACAAGAAACTTGGCCTGTCTTTGAATTTAAAAAAATAAATTTAGGGTACCTAATTATTTTTTTCCAATTAAGGGGCAATTTAGCATGGCCAATCCATCTAGCCTGCACATCTTTGGGTTGTGAGGGCAAAATCCACGCAAACACAGGAAGAATGTACAAACTCCACACGGGCAGTGACCCAGAGCCGGGATCGAACCTCGGCGCAGTGAGACAGCAGTACTAACCACTGCGCCACTGTGCTGCTCTAGGCCTGTCTTTGAATGTTACCAAGACAAAACCCATATATCAATCCACACCCGGTCTGCCAAATATTTCATCTCCCATATATGCTGGAGGAGATGTCTCATTGTGAAAGGTGGTTATTGTGAAAATTAAATCATAGGATCTTTACACATTGAAAAATCAATTTTTGCTAGGTCTCTCGCTGATAGAAAAATATCCAGCAAAATACTTTTGACAAAAAGCCAAATTGATTGCAAATAAAATAATCCTCCTCTAGAGGTGGGAAATTACTCAACCAGGTTGATATTAACTCTTTGAATAGAGTGACTGTTGCAGATTTCACTTTAAAAAAAATAAATTTAGAGTATCCAATAATTTTTTCTCCACTTAAGGGGCAATTTAGCATGGCCAATCCAACTAACCTGCACATTTTTGGGTTGTGGAGGTGAAACCCACGCAGACATGGGGAGAATGTGCAAACTCCACAGAGACAGTGACCCAGGGCCGGGATTCAAACCCGGGTCCTCAGCGCTGCAGTCCCAGTGCTAACCACTGTGCTACATGCTGCCCTTGCAAATTTCACTTCAACAGTAAATGCATTATGTAGTACACAGTCCTCGCGTAGGATTTCAGTCAGGCCTTAAAGGCCTTAAAGGGAGGTTGCATTCACTCATCGAATATTTCTGTTGTACCACCCAAAAGAGGTGATTGTGAGAAATGGGCCAAAACCAAGCAGCAAGTTCTCTGACACCTCCCTACAGACCCCACTGGAAGAGATGAGGGGAAAAAGGCAGATTCTCTTTCCAGTGAATGGAAAGAAGATAGTAAAGGCCTATATCTGAACAGGTTTGGAGAGATGTGGAAGAAGTTGTCAGTTCAAAGACCACCTGCACAGCTGAATATCGAAATCCAGAAATCAGTGATTCTGCGTTTCTCCAATGGGTGTGCTGTTGACGTCCCCACAGATTGCAATCAATTAGAAATCACCAAACTTAAAGGAACACTATAATATCATTGTTAACATCCCTTGCAAAGGTTATGCCTTGTTAATGAGTAATAACCAGGTTTTAATGGTATACTTTCGGCTTTGGGATTTTGACTAGGATTCCTTTTGTGGATTCCTCTCATGAAGCTTCCTTTGGAATTTAGCCTGCTGGTAGGATCATTAGCTTCTCCAGGCAAGCCTGGGTACTGGTGTGGGGCACGACGTGAATGCTGATCCATTGCGTATCATTACTGGAACACCACACCCTTGGTCCCTGTCCTGGCAAACATCAGTCCTCCACTTATTGCTAACTTGCAACAACCCACAAAATGATAGGAAAAGTTTGCAATGACCGCCCCCCCCCCCAACTGCCACTTAGAACATAGAACAAAGAAAAATACAGCACAGAACAGGCCCTTCGGCCCACGATGTTGTGCCGAACCTTTGTCCTAGATTAATCATAGATTATCATTGAATTTACAGTGCAGAAGGAGGCCATTCGGCCCATTGAGTCTGCACCGGCTCTTGCAAAGAGCACCCTACCCAAAATCAACACCTCCACCCAACACTAAGGGCAATTTTGGACACTAAGGGCAATTTAGCATGGCCAATCCACCTAACCTGCACATCTTTGGACTGTGGGAGGAAACCGGAGCACCCGGAGGAAACCCACGCAGACACGGGGAGGATGTGCAGACTCCGCACAGACAGTGACTCAAGCCGGAATCGAACCTGGGACCCTGGAGCTGTGAAGCAATTGTGCTATCCACAATGCTACCGTGCTGCCCCTAAGAACAAATAAATCTACGCTATATCATTTTACCGTAATCCATGTACCTATCCAAGAGCTGCTTGAAGGTCCCTAATGTTTCCGACTCAACTACTTCCACAGGCAGTGCATTCCATGCCCCCACTACTCTCTGGGTAAAGAACCTACCTCTGACATCCCCCCTATATCTTCCACCATTCACCTTAAATTTATGTCCCCTTGTAATGGTTTGTTCCACCCGGGGAAAAAGTCTCTGACTGTCTACTCTATCTATTCCCCTCATCATCTTATAAACCTCTATCAAGTCGCCCCTCATCCTTCTCCGTTCTAATGAGAAAAGGCCTAGCACCCTCAACCTTTCCTCGTAAGACCTACTCTCCATTCCAGGCAACATCCTGGTAAATCTCCTTTGCACCTTTTCCAAAGCTTCCACCTCCTTCCTAAAATGAGGTGACCAGAACTGTACACAGTACTCCAAATGTGGCCTTACCAAAGTTTTGTACAGCTGCATCATCAACTCACGGCTCTTAAATTCAATCCCTCTGTTAATGAACGCTAGCACACCATAGGCCTTCTTCACAGCTCTATCCACTTGAGTGGCAACTTTCAAAGATGTATGAACATAGACCCCAAGATCTCTCTGCTCCTCCACATTGCCAAGAACTCTACCGTTAACCCTGTATTCCGCATTCATATTTGTCCTTCCAAAATGGACAACCTCACACTTTTCAGGGTTAAACTCCATCTGCCACTTCTCAGCCCAGCTCTGCATCCTATCTATATCTCTTTGCAGCCGACAACAGCCCTCCTCACTATCCACAACTCCACCAATCTTCGTATTGTCTGCAAATTTACTGACCCACCCTTCAACTCCCTCATCCAAGTCATTAATGAAAATCACAAACAGCAGAGGACCCAGAACTGATCCCTGCGGTACGCCACTGGTAACTGGGATCCAGGCTGAAAATTTGCCATCCACCACCACTCTCTGACTTCTATCGGTTAGCCAGTTCGTTATCCAACTGGCCTACCATGGGGAACCTTATCAAATGCCTTACTAAAATCCATGTACACTACATCCACTGCTTTACCTTCATCCACATGCTTGGTCACCTCCTCAAAGAATTCAATAAGACTTGTAAGGCAAGACCTACCCCTCACAAATCCGTGCTGACTATCCCTAATCAAGCAGTGTCTTTCCAGATGCTCAGAAATCCTATCCTTCAGTACCCTTTCCATGACTTTGCCTACCACTGAAGTAAGACTAACTGGCCTGTAATTCCCAGGGTTATCCCTATTCCCTTTTTTGAACAGGGCACGACATTCGCCACTCTCCAATCCCCTGGTACCACCCCTGTTGACAGTGAGGACGAAAAGATCATTGCCAACGGCTCTGCAATTTCATCTCTTGCTTCCCATAGAATCCTTGGATGTATCCCGTCAGGCCCGGGGGACTTGTCTATCCTCAAGTTTTCAAAATGCCCAACACATCTTCCTTCCTAACAAGTATTTCCTCGAGCTTACCAGTCTGTTTCACACTGTCCTCTCCAACAATATGGCCCCTCTCATTTGTAAATACAGAAGAAAAGTACTCGTTCAAGACCTCTCCTATCTCTTCAGACTCAATACACAATCTCCCGCTACTGTCCTTGATCGGACCTACCCTCACTCGAGTCATTCTCATATTTCTCACATATGCGTAAAAGGCCTTGGGGTTTTCCTTCATCCTACCCGCCAAAGATTGTTCATGCCCTCTCTTAGCCCTTTCTTCAGTTCCCTCCTGGCTATCTTGTATCCCTCCAGCGCCCTGTCTGAACCTTGTTTCCTCAGCCTTACATAAGTCTCCTTTTTCCTCTTAACAAGACATTCAACCTCTCTTGACAACCATGGTTCCCTCACTCGCCCATCCCTTCCCTGCCTGACAGGGACATACATATCAAGGACACGTAGTACCTGTTCCTTGAACAAGTTCCACATTTCACTTGTGTCCTTCCCTGACAGCCTATGTTCCCAACTTATGCACTTCAATTCTTGTCTGACAACATCGTATTTACCCTTCCCCCAATTGTAAACCTTGCCCTGTTGCACGCACCTATCCCTCTCCATTACTAAAGTGAAAGTCACAGAATTGTGGTCACTATCTCCAAAATGCTCTCCTACTAACAAATCTATCACTTGCCCTGGTTCATTACCAAGTACTGAATCCAATATTGCCTGCCCCTCCTCTGGTCGGACAATCTACATACTGTGTTAGAAAAGCTTCCTGGACACACTGCACAAACACCACCCCATCCAAACTATTTGATCTAAAGAGTTTCCACTCAATGTTTGGGAAGTTAAAGTCACCCATGACTACTACCCTGTGACTTCTGCACCTTTCCAAAATCTGTTTCCCAATCTGTTCCTCCACATCTCTGCTACTATTGGGGGGCCTATAGAAAACTCCTAACAAGGTGACTGCTCCTTTCCTATTTCTGACTTCAACCCATACTACCTCAGTAGGCTGATACTCCTCGAACTGCCTTTCTGCAGCTGTTATACTATCTCTAATTAACAATGCCACCCCCACCTCTTGTACCACCCTCCCTAATCTTATTGAAACATCTATAACCAGGGACCTCCAACAACCATTTCTGCCCCTCTTCTATCCAAGTTTCCGTGATGCCACCACATCGTAGTCCCAAGTACCGACCCATGCCTTAAGTTCACCCACCTTATTCCTGATGCTTCTTGCGTTGAAGTATACACACTTCAACCCATCTCCATGCCTGCAAGTACTCTCCTTTGTCAGTGTTCCCTTCCCCACTGCCTCATTACACGCTTTGGAGTCCTGAATATCGGCTACCTTAGTTGCTGGGCTACAAATCCGGTTCCCATTCTCCGGCCAAATTAGCTTAAACCTTCCCGAAGAGTACTAGAAAATCTCCCTCCCAGGATATTGGTGCCCCTCTGGTTCAGATGCAACCCGTCCTGCTTCAGTTCCCACCTTCCCCAGAATGCGCTCCAATTATCCAAATACCTGAAGCCCTCCCTCCTACACCATTCCTGCAGCCACGTGTTCAGCTGCACCCTCTCCCTATTCCTAGCCTCGCTATCACGTGGCACCGGCAACAAACCAGAGATGACAACTCTGTCTGTCCTGGCTTTTAACTTCCAGCCTAACTTCCTAAACTCATTTATTACCTCCACACCCCTTTTCCTACCTACGTCGTTGGTACCAATGTGCACCACGACTTCTGGCTGCTCCCCCTCCCCCTTAAGGATCCTGAAGACACGATCCGAGACATCCCTGGCCCTGGCACCCGGGAGGCAACATACCTTCCGGGAGTCTCGCTCGCGACCACAGAATCTCCTACTATTCCCCTAACCATTGAATCTCCTACAACTATTGCTTTTCTATTCTCCCCCCTTCCCTTCTGAGCCCCAGAGCCAGATTCAGTGCCAGAGACCTGGCCGCTAGGGCCTTCCCCTGGTAGGTCATCCTCCCCAACAGCATCCAAAATGGTATACTTGTTTTGAAGGGGAACGGCCAAGAGGGATCCCTGCACTGTCTGCCTGTTTGTTTTTTTTCCCCTGACTGTAAACCAGCTATTCTTGTCCTGTACCTTGGGTGTGGTTACCTCCCTGTAACTCTTCTCTATCACCCCTTCTGCCTCCCGGATGATCCGAAGTTCATCCAGCTTCAGCTCCAGTTCCTTAACACGGTCTTTGAAGAGCTGGAGTTGTGTGCACTTCCCTCAGGTATAGTCAGCGGGGACACCGGTGGTATCCCTCACCACCCACATCCTACAGGAGGAGCATGCAACTGGCCTAGCCTCCATCCCCTCTTATCTTACAGAATATAGCTGCCCTGTGGACCAACTGGGTCTCCGCCCTCCGACTCTGCTCCCAGTCAGCTGCACTCTCTGTAAACTCCTGGCTCTCTTCTCACTCTTTGCGGAAATGTAGGAAACAAAATGAAAGGAGCACCTTACTCCCTCCTCACCTAACTCACCTTACTCCCTCCTCACACTTCATGCTGACCTATTCAGCCCATCCAAGGTACGACTCCCATCAAGAAGGTCGATCTGGAAAAACCCTCCTACCCAGGACTTCAACACAAATTCCACCTGGACAAATGAATGGGAATCATTGGACATGACAAACAAGTACCTGGTCTCAAATCCAATCCAAGAGTTACCTGGTTTGAACATTTCAAGGAAAGATTGGTCCACCCTTAAGAAGTTCAGGACCTGCCACGGCCCCTGCTTGCCCAACTTCCATTAGTGGAGCATTGGTGCCAGCACCCTATGTGCCTATGGGAGACAGCAATCTATGCACCACATCATAGAAGAATGTCCAATGCGTAGACTCAGCGAGCCTCTCCACACTCAACACAGAAGGAATGGAAGGAACTGCTTTTTAAAAAAAAAACATTTTATTCAGGCATTTATGATTTTATAACGATAAACAAAACAAATACATCCACCATTGTTCCCGTCTACTCCAAACACAAAACTGACAGTTTTTTCTCCGAGGAAGTCGATAAACGGCTGCCACCTCCAGACGAACCCTAACGTTGATCCTCTCAGGGCGAACTTAATTTTCTCAAGTCTCCAGCCATGTCACTAACCCAAACCGCTGATTTTGGGGGCTTCGAGTCCCTCACGCTAATAAGATCCGTTTCCGGGCTACCAAGGAGGCAAAGCCTCTCTCGCCCCCTGGACTCCTGGATCGTCCTACACTCCGAAAATCGCCACCTCTGGACTCGGTGCCACCCTTGTTTTTAGTACCGTGGACATGACATCCGCAAATACCTGCCAGCATCCCCTAAGCTTCGGGCATGCCCAAAACATATGGACATGGTTTGCTGGCCCTCCTGCACACCTCACACACTTGTCCTCTATCCCAAAAAACTTGCTCATCCGGGCCACTGTCATGTGTGCCTGCTGAACCACTTTGAATTGTATCAGGCTAAGCCTGGTACATGATGAGGACGTGTTGACTCTGCTTAACGCATCCTCCCACAGACCCGCCTCTATCTTCCCTCCTAGCTCATCTTCCCATTTACGCTTTAGCTCGTATCTGAGTTTCTTTCCACTCCATGAGTTCTTTATAGATATGCAAAACCTTCCCCTCCCCTACCCCCATTTTAGAAACTACCTTGTCCTGTATCCCCTGTGGCGGTAGAAGTGGAAAGGTCGCAACCTGCCTTTGCACAAAATCCCTTATCTGCAGATATCGAAACCCATTCCCTCCCGGCAATTCAAACTCCTCCTCTAAATCCTCTAAACATGGAACGTTCCCATCAATAAATAGATCTCCCAGCCTCTCAATCCCTGCTGGAGGAAACTGCTTGACTTTGAAACTTATCACTCGCGAAATAAATAGTACACTAAGTCATAACTGCTGATGAAGAACCTCTCTACCTCTGGAAAACTATTTTCATATTTGTGTAATGTCAAATGGTTGCACGTAGTGGTTAGCACTGCTGTCTCACGGTGCCAAGGACCCGGGAATGGTCCCGACTCCGGGTCACTGTCTGTGTGGAGTTTGTACATTCCCCTCATGTCTGCGTCGGTCTCACCCCCCACAACCCAAAGATGTGCAGGATAGGTTGATTGGCCACAATAAATTGCCCCTGAAGGAAATGATGGGAGCAGTGAAGGTATTGGTGGAGGATGCGATAGCCCTAGTGAAGGCGGAGGTGCCAAAGACATCGGCCGAAGTGCGGGAGCAAGGAGAGAAGCTGAAGGGGGTGGAGGAGGCTTTGTCACAACATTGAGGCCAGTTCACTTCAATGGGTGAAGAGCTGTGGAGGGCAACAAAAGACTGAGAGCGAAGGTGAAGAACAAGTCTAGGCAGCCGAACCTAAGAATTGTGGGTCTGCGCGAAGGGATGGACGGCCCGAGGCTGACTGAGCACTTTGCCAAGATGTTGGCAGAGTTGCTGGCAGAGGGGGTGCCATATACAGTCACCAGTGCCACCAACCTCCCCTCCAATGCCCCTGTTACATTCTACAGTGATTTGTGATTGTAACAGGGGCATTGGAGGGGAGGTTGGTGGCACTCGCGAGTGTATATGGCACCAACTGGGACGAGGCAGGGTTTGCAAAGAGGGTGCTGGGGCCATCCCGGACTTGGACACACATGAGCTAATAGTAGGAGGGTATTGGAATAGGGTGCAAGAACCGAGGATGGACAGGTCACAGCCATATTCGAGGATAGACTATTTTGTGGTAGGGAAGTGTTACTGGCTGGAGTTAGGGGAGTATTCGGTGATAGCGATCTCGGACCATGCGCCATATTGGGTGGATGGGGTCCTGGAGAGGGGGGTTAGCCCAAATGCCGGGATGGAGAATGGATGCGGGGTTATTGGGGGACCAAAGCTTTTGTGATAAGATCAGGAAGGTGATTGAGGAGTCTGTAGAATTTAACTGTACAGGGGAAGTATCGCAGGTGATATGGGAGGCCCTGAAGGCAGTAGTGAGGGGGGAGGTGATTAAGGCCAAGTTGGATAAAGAGGGAGGAGCATCAAAGGCTGGTAGAGGAGATGTTGGAGGTGGACAGGAGGTATGCGGGAGATGCAGATCCGACCCTTCTGGACAAGAGGAAGGAGCTTCAGGCTAAATTTGACCGGTTGTCTATGGGAAAGGCTGTGCGCCAACTGAGGTGGGCGAGGGGAGCAGTTTATGAACATGGGGAGAAGGGGAGGAATATGCTGGCAGGCCAGCTTCGGAGGGAGGCAGAGGTGAGGGAGATAGTCCAGGAGCGGAATAGGTCGGGGAATTTGGTGGCTCCGGAGGTCAATATAATTTTTGAGGAGGAGTTTTACGAGAAGCTGTATAGGTCGGAGCCACTGGGAGAGGAACAAGGGAGGAGGGAATTCCTGGACGGGCTGGAGTATCCAAGATTGGGGAAGGCGCTTAGGGCTAGGCGGGAGGGGTCGGTGGGAGAATAGAAGGTGAAGGAGACAATTGGGAAGATGCAATCGGGGAAGGCGGCTGAGCCGGATAGGTTCCCAGTGGAGTATTATAAGAAGTTCAAAGACGAGTTGGCACCACTGATGGTGGGGATGTTTGAGGAGACGATAACGAGGGCTACTACCACAAACGTCAGGACAAATTTCGATCTCCCTGTTATTAAAGAAGGACAAGGACCCATATCTTTATTGAATGTGGATGCCAAGATACTGGCGAAGGTGCTGGCGGCTAGGCTGGAGGGGTGCCTCCCGAAGATGATAGGGGAAGACCAGGCAGGGTGTGTGGAAGGAAGGCAGCTATTCTCGAATGTCAGAAGGTTATTAAATGTGATCATGACACTGGCTGAGGGAAGTGAGACGGAGGTGGTGGTGGCGCTAGATGCGGATAAAGTGTTTGATCAGGTAGAGTGGGGATACTTGATGGTAGTCCAAGAGAGATTTGGGATTGGGCTGAGGTTTACGGAGTGGGTACGGTTACTGTATAGGGAACCGATGGCATGTGTCTGCACAAATAATATGAGTTTTGGGCACTTTGCTCAGCACCGGCAGGATTGTCCTATGTCCCACCTGCTATTTGCATTAGCAATAGAGCCATTGGCCATTGCTTTAAGGAGTTTGGGACTGTGGAAGGGGGTAGTGCGAGGGGGGATGGAACATAGGGTATGCTTGTACGTGGGCGATTTATTGCTGTATATTTCAGAACGGAGAACGTCGAGATAAGGGGAGTGCAGCAAATGTTTACCAGGCTGATTCCTGGGATGGAGGGACTGACATATGAGGAGAGATTGAGTTAGTTATAATTATATTCACTGGAATTCAGAAGACTGAGAGGGTATCTCATAGAAACCTAGAAAATTCTTACAGGATTAGACAGGGGTGCAGGAGGGATGTTCCCGATGGTGGGGCGTCCAGAATCAGGGGTCAAAGTGTGAAGGATACTGGGTAGGTCATTTAGGACAGAGATGAGGAGAAATGTCTTCACCCAGAGAGTGGTGAGCCTGTGGAATTCACTGCAACAGAAAACAGTTGAAGCCAAATTGTACGTTTTCAAGAAGGAGTTACATAGAGCTCTTGTGTCTAAAGAGAGCAAAGGATATGGGGGGAAATTGGGAACAGATTATTGAGTTGGTTGGTCAGCCATGATCATAATGAATAGTGGAGCAGGCTTGATGGGCTGAATGGCCTACTCCTGTTCCTATTTTCTATGTTTCTTTGTTCTCCTCTAAGGTGGGATATTCTTACCTTGCAGGGGGTGCAAAGAAATTTTACTAGGTTAATTATTTGGATTGAGTAGAATAGACCTTTAGTCTCAAAAACCTAATAGTATGAGAGATAATCTCATTGAGATATATACCATTCTTAGAGGCTTGACATTGTAAATTCTGAGAGACTGTTTCCCATGGCTGAAAATTCCAAAACTTGATGTCATTTTGTCAGGATGAAGGGGTCAACCGTTTAACACGGAGATGAGCGGGATTTCTTTCATTCAGCGCTTTGTAATTCTCTACCCTGAGATGACTGTGGATGTCTAGCTGATGAGTATATTCAAGACTTAGATTTTAGGGCAGTAAAGCAATCAAGGAATATTGTATAGTAATAGGGTGGGAAAGTGAAGTTGATGTAAAAGATCAATCGTGGTGCTATTGAATGGGAGATCAGGCTCGAGGAACCATGTGGCCCACTCCTACGCCTATTATGCATTTCTTAGCCAAAAATCCGAAGGAACACTGTGGCACCTTTTTTATTCATTCCCAATTTCTCCGTTTTTGTTTGCTGTCTTCACAACAGGTATTAACAACTTTCTGTTCTCATAATTGCAATTCAAAACAAGGAAGTCTTCTGATAACTCGTTTCTCCTTTCACACTCCAGCCACTTGAACATCACCTCACATACTTGCAACATACAGCATCTCACTTTCATCATGTGCATTACGTGAAGGAACCCGATAAGTACCAATCCTTCAAGCAGGAGGATTCGAGTAAACGAGTCGGGATATCTTTTTTTTTCTATAAATTTTGAGTACCCAATTAAGGGGCAATTTAGCGAGGCCAATCCACTCACGCTGCACATCTTTGGGTTGTGGGGATGAGACCCACGCAGACACAGGGAGCATGTGCAAACTCCACATGGACAGTGACCCGGGCCCAGTATCGAACCCGGGTCCTTGGCGCCGTGAGGCCGCAGTGCTAACCACTGCACCACCGTGCCACCCAGGAGCAGGGGTGTCTTGCTGCAGTTATACAGGGCTTTGGTGAGACCACAGCTGGAATAATTAGTGCAGTTTTGGCCTCCTTATCTGAGGGAGGGTGTTCTTGCTATAGAGGGAGTGTACAGCAAAGGTTTACCAGGTTGATTCCTGGGATGGCGGGACTGACATATGAGGAGAGATTGAGTCAGTTAGGATTATATTCGCTGGTGTTTAGAAGAATGAGTGGGGAATCTCATAGAAAACCTATACAATTCTACCAGGACTAGACAGGTGTGATGTCACAAGGGGTTAGGTACTGGTGGGGCGGTATTTACAATACTCACTCCTCTACATTATTATTACTTTCTGGATCGCATCGGTCACTCACTCAACATGGCTGCCGAGTACAGACAGACCTTACAGAAGATGACCGTCTGTGATCCCAGAAGGTACTGGCGACGTTCAACCCACAAGTGTGTTCATGTCAGTCTTGGAGATGAGGTTCAGCTGCAAACTTATACTGATGGACTATATAAGTAGATCACCGAGCAATAATAAAATGTGGAAGGGTATGAGGTGGAAGCGAGGAGGATGTTTGATTCCTGTGAGAAATTACTTGCTGTGTGCTTTATGTGTTATAAACCTGTTTTGAAACCTGACTACAGACTGTATGAGAACCTGCCTTCGTAACTTGAGCGCATTCATATGACCATGAACTTGGCGACGTGTCTTCACTTGTGTCCATTAATAAATTGTTTATTGATTTGACTTGGTCTTCTGGTTGCTTACCTTGTGTCTCTAAACCCGACCTATATCGTCACCCGACCCCTTGCAATTGGTGGAGAATGTGGGCATAGGTTGTGGGTTGGTAACAGAAACCAAAGAGACAAGGATACTCTTATCCAGCAGCTCGCCCAGACAATGCTGACTCATCAGGAGGTAACCATGGTACAACAAGAAGCGGCGTGGTGATACAGTGGTTAGCATTGCTGCCCCACAGCTCCAGGGACCCGGGTTCAATTCCGACCTCGGGTGACTGTCTGTGCAGAGTTTGCACTTCCTCCCCATGTCTGCGTTGGTTTCCTATGTGTGCTCCGGTTTCCTCCCACAGTCCAAAGATGTGCAGGTTAGGTGGATTGGACATGCTAAATTGCCCCTTAGTGTCCAAAAAGGTTAGATCGGGTTATTGGGTTTACGGGGATAGGGTGGAGGCGTGAGCTTCAGTAGGGTACTCTTGCCAAGGACTGGTGCAGACTCGATGGGCTGAATGGCCTCCTTCTGCACTGTAAATTCTATGATTCTATGAACTCAGATACAAGACACTACCAACCAGTTGCTTTGGAAGAGCAAAGACGGGGTGAAGAGCAGCTCTGGGTGGAGCTCCAGGAACTCACCGGAATGCTCTCCAACCCCTCTCCACAAACTCCACCTGGCATGTCTGGGGATGTCAGGTTACAGAAGATGACAGACACACAGATGATGTAGAGGCATACTTGAGAATCTTTGAGAGAACTGCTAACTGGTAAACCTGGACTAAAACACAGTGGGCTGGCATCATTTCTCCTTATATAACCGGTGAAGCACAGAATGATTTGGGAGAGGCAGAGAATGGTTCGCCCCACGCTGAGGAGCCCTTGGAAGGTGGGACAAATGGGGAGGAGAAATGATATCATCGACCATAGATTGAACTACCAGAACTGAAGGTAAGGGAACAACAGGGTGAATTTGGGATGGCCCGGTTGGAGGACTCAAAATGTAACTGGACCTGGGCCAAGTGCAATTGATTCACGGGGAATGGAAGGAACCAACCACACCTCAGAAGCTGGAGAAGCAATTTAAAACTTGGAAGATTGAAAAGAGCCGCATTCTGACCTGGCTGAAGACACCAGAGGAGAAAGCACAGAGAGGAGCTGGCCAGAGAGAAGCTCCGAAGCAAGATTGGAAGCTGAAGGCAAAAATAAAACTTTTCAGTCAGCAGCACTCAGAGTTGCTGTCTTAAAACACACCCCAAACAGTCCCGATCTGGCACCTGACCACATGATAGTGTCACAAACCACGTTAATGATATCTGCGAAGGTATCCCAAGAACTACCGGTTCGTGGGCGTGTATAGTTTTGTTTTTGGAATGGTGTGACAGGGTTTGTGAAACTCCAGTGAGAATAACCAGCTTACTTAATGTGTAACCATTATTAAAGGCTGTTTATTAAATTAAAGGCAACTATACATGAACAGGATTACAGCACTCTCGGACAATTAAGTGTATGAATCACTAAACACACACACACAGTCTATGTAAAATGTACTCCTTGTTCCAAAATATATCTAACAATCCTGAACTCCTTAAGACTTCCCCTTTCCCTAAACAACATTGAAATTAAATAAATCTAAAAGTCGAATCCAGCTTATAGTTACCACACAATTCAGGGATGATAATCAAGTCTGGGAAATGTCTTTTCCTGGTCCAGTGGAGATATTTAAATAGCCTTTTGAAGGTTTCTGCACTGCCTTGGCTCTAAGACCGTGATTTAAAACTAGCCTCCTGGCTGGAGGTTGTGGACTCATCTCTCAGGCTGTTACATGTAAACTGGCCTTCCAGACTGTTGGATCTAAACTGGCCTGTCTGCTTCTGAGGGGGCTGACAATTGTACTTTAATTCTGCATTCTGCGTTTTTGGCTGTCTGCCTCCCTCAAATTCCTTTCCTCCAGAAATTAACATGTGAATGCCTGATCTCTCATTCATCTAGGTAAGCTGTTTCTACTAATAGTGCGATGTACACCTGATTCTGTCTAAATGCCTGCTAATCTCATTACTGGGGCAGTCACGTCTCATCATGCCTTTTGAATGTTGGATAGTGCTGTCACGAGGAAGATTAAAAGTTGTTTGGCAGATCGCATTCTATTATGCCTTGTTAAATTTGATTATTGCTGTAACTATGCAGATCCGTGACATCAACCAAGCTCGCTCAGATCAAAGAAAAATATGCAGTATTGAATAAAAAAGAATCGGCAGTTGGAAGATGCAAAAAAAAAATCCCAGCATCTATGGTTTCACAACCCTAAAATACTTAGTTACTGTGGGGAACACGAAGAAAGATCGATCCAGGTAGTCATTGCTGACAATTTAAAACACAGAAATCACAAACATAATTTCTGCGGGAAACCATCAAAACTGGCAGGCATGGGGAACCTCATTGAAATGAGGGGACAACAGTGCCATCTTGGATTTCTGAACAGCATTTCGAACTGTACACACCTTTATTTTTAAATGACGATGGGTCAAAAGTCTACCTTACCAGACTGGATTTATGCAAGGGTCGAATCCAGTGCAACCTGGAGAAGAAACATGTAAAATTACCCAAGTACATCAGGTCTAAGTAGGAAATCAAAAGAAGTCCAGATTAATATGTTTTTATACTTGTTTGGCGAACTAGGTGATGAAGTAATCCTAATGAAGTGCATTGATGAATCTTCAACCAGCTTTGTTGAGATATTAAAAGCCTTTGACAAATACTTTAACCATAAGGTGGGGAACGCACAGAGCTTAAAAAGAGAGATTTAAAAAAAATCCAGTAAAGCTCCTAAAGGAAAAAAGTAAATTCTCAAGCAAACCACACAATGGTGCCAGAGAGATAGAGAACTTCTCAGAAGCCTTAAACATAAGTTTAAAAAAAAAACTTTCGACATATCAGCCAAACTGGAACAGCAGGTGGTGGGCTGAGCCATCTGACTATGATTGAAGAGAAAGTAATAGAGTGCTCCAAATTGCAGGCAGATAAAGAAAAACGGCATCAAGGTAACAGATTTGGAGCTAAACACTAAGAAATGAAAAGAAACACCGGGGGCAGGATTCTCCATTGGCTGACGCAAAAATCACGAAATGTGATTGGGCGGAGAATAGGTTCCGTCCCTAAAATTGCAGCGGGCACCGATTTGACGCCAAATCGCAATTCTGAAGGGTCGGCTGGGGTCAGAGGACACCTACGGGAGTGGCCTGGGGGGACACCTATATGACCCGTGGCCCTAAGTTCACAGTGGGCTGTTAGTGATGTGCGCATACGGCAACGGAGAATCCCACCCCAGATACGTCAAACTAGTTACCTCGACAGCGGCGTCAATGCGGTCCTGAATGCACATACAGTAAACATCGTCTGCAGATCATTAGTGGCCCCGACCCAGTATTCTCTGGGACCTCCGCCTCTGATGGGTCGAGTTCACGACGGCGCAGTTCACTTGTGCTTTTAAAAATCGGGAAGCCGGTGTGGCAGCTGCTGAGGGAGAGAGAGGAGATGCGGAAAATGTTCAACTTTGTCATTGTTTGCTGACAGTTGTGCCACTGGCCGGGGGCGCTCCTGCCAGGGATGGGGGGAGTAGCGGGGGGTGGCCACGAGGTGGGCTGTGGGGTGGATGTGGACGGGCACGGAACACCATTTCCGCAGTCAGCAAGGCAGCCATGCAGCTGTGCACGCCACTAACAGGGTCATATAGGTGTCCCCCCAGGCCACTCCCGTAGGTGCCCTCTGGCCCCAGATGACGCATCAGTTGTGTGGGCGCGCTCCAGCAGAACCAGTGCCATCTTGTTGGCTGGGATGGGTGTGTATGGGGATTGTAATGTGTATATGCGGCTGCAGCTTGTCAGCCTCCTGAGTGTCAATCGCAGATCCGGCGAAACCCGCACCGTCTTTCATTGGAACCGATTGTGTTAATCTCAGCCCCTTAGTCTCAGAAACGGAGAATCCCACCCCAGATACGTCAAACTTACTGAGAACCACCGAAACGTTATAAAGTGAAATGGCTGAAACAGAAATCAAGAATGTAATTCTCACAAAGGACTATGAAGAGTCACAGAAACAATTGTCAGAGGTGCAATTACAGAATATGAGCTTGAGGATAGCACAGAGGAATGATGCTCTGCTAAGGAAAAACTGACCATTGCAGAGAACCAACTATCATGTATGAAAGGTGAGTTTGATAATAAAAAACAAGAACTAAAGGGAACACTAGAATGTTGCTTACAGGAAATAGAACAGTTGAAACAGGACTTGAAACACCTGAATGATAAACTTGTCGAAACTAATTCAACAAAGGTAAATCTTCAGTTTCAACTTGATGAATTTCAAGCATCAAAAGTCTCTGGTAAGCATTGTGGAAAATTCTTGGAACAGGAGAAAGAAGTGCTGAATGAGCTCTACAGACACGCAGAGAGTGTTGCTCTTTTTTGCAATGATGCTCTTTAGAGTCGCCAGGTATCAAATTATACCACCACAAGGCTTTACCGGATATTGATCAAAGGACCACACAACCAGTTAGTCAGTTCAAGTTCAAAGATGGTTTATTTACACACAAGGATTACTTCGACATGCAACACAAAACACTACAAGTTAAACTACACCTAACAACTACAATAACCTATACTTAACTTCAGGGCAACCGGCTCTTTGCAGATGGACAAGGCCTTTGTCCGAATCTTGCGTGGCTGGGTGGAAGAAGTGGCTCTGTTTCTGCTGGGCTCATCCGTCTGGTAGCAATCGTTGGTCTTGAACTTGTCTGTCTGGTCGTTATGCTGCACTTGGGTTGGCATAGGCCGGATCCAAGAGAGACCGAATACATGGCTGTGTCTCGTCTTATCCCTCTGGGATTTTGCGCTCTTTGCGGCGGTCCTTAACTTGGACCCAATAATTCGACAGGCTTCGATCACTGCCTTCGATTTTGGCCAATAAAGGGGCGGGTACCTTGATGGCTGGGCGTGTCCTTAGCGGTCATTGACTTTGGCTGTTTGGGCTCCCTGAGTTAAGAGAGTGACGCCGATTAGTCTGTATCTGTATCGGTTACCTGAGTACAGTTCTTTTGTTCTGGGGAAATGGGCCATTAGAATGCAAATAAGCGGGGGTTTCGATCGTGTCTAGCTATCTGGGTTGCAAATACACACACAAGCTCTGAGTCTGTCTGAGTCCTGGGTTGGCCATAATTTCCATGGCCCTTTGCAGGTGGCCATCTGAGATGGCTACAAAAGTTCCTTTTTTCTGTAAGGAATGAGGTAAACCAAGGACCATCGCAAATATCAGATGGGGAGTTGAGAAGGAGTGGTTCAACTTCATAGAATGAGAAAAGACAATTAAGCTCAACCAACCAAATGTCAGAATGATCACATCCAAACCAACCCCCTATTCATCAGGTTTTACGCAGTACAATATGTGGTATTATCAGCATTGCAAGGGTTAATGTAGTGTTGAGAGTAGCCACTAGAGGGAGCTACAGTTACAACTATGTAATGCAGTGATGCTGGGCCTTAGGGGAGGAGTGTATGCAGGAGTTAGCTAGTGAAGGTCAAAAGAGCAGATAGTGCAAATGAGTATAGATCATAGTTTAAACCAGTAGTGAGATTAGCTATAGATGAGTGTAATTAGATGTTATTTATCAACTGTGTATTCTTAAGGAGCACATGGCAAATCCAAGTTAGTAGTGTAAATAAATTCAAAGCTTTGTTTAAGTCAAAGCTATTTTGTGGTCTTTGTAAACATTACGCCAACCATCCTGAAATAAGCAACACAAAGAACATCACACAAAAGAGTCAACCACTCCTCCAACTGTTGCAAAGACAAGATCGGGAAGAATTATAAAGACTGCAGACAACCTGAACCTGTAAACACAGAAACTTAAAGGAGGGGGTGGCGGAGCTGGTAGAAATAACATAAATATGTTGGCTAAACAGGAATGTATTGTAAATATGTTGGATAAGGACTTGGGAAGGTGTAGCATATGGGTCTGGCATGGAAAAGATTAATGTGAAACTATGTCTAGTATAAGGGCCTGGCATGGAGTTAACGTGGAACGTGGTACAGTACCACCCATAGTGTCATGTAAAGGAACACATGACCCAAGACTTGTATGGGACATAGATGTGTGTAGAGGCAAACATGGAGATAGCTCCTAGATTAGACCGTACACTATATATATGTATATAGTTATGACCAGCTGATAAACAGTTACTATTAAACGACACAAGACTCAAAACCACTTTGTGACACCTACCAAACTGCACACATCTTACAACAAACCTGAAGCTTCATGTTGTGCTGCATTTGAGGTCTGTCAATTGCTACTGTTCAGCCTCTTACATTTCTCACGCTTGGCCTGGAGAACGGATGGGCTGGGTCCCATGAAAGGAGTGTTGGCAAGTATTGTTGAAAGAGGACTATACTCATTCTTTCTGGCCTTGTGAGATTATATTGAATCTCCTCCTATGCTGAAACCAGCTCCTTGGGGGCCTCGAGTGATGGGTGATACTGTTGGTACTGACCCGTTCAGCTAGCCCTGCTTAGATAGTTGTGCTAGAGATGCTCCTGCAGGTGCTGGTAAACAATACTTCTCTTCTTGTCCTGACCTCCTTCATAAGCATCTCTGAGCAGGTAACAGAAAACTTGGGGCCATTGCTGTGAATCACAATGGCAACAATTCTGTCCACACAGTTGTACAATAAATCTTGTAACAGAGAATTAAATCTTATCTTATGAAGTGTATTCCCACTTACATAGGCTTTGAGTGGCTCATCAGAAATAATACATGACAATGACCAGTCAGCCTACCTGGAGGCCTAGCAATTCCATCACAATGACACTTTGGAATTAAAATAGCTTGAGCCTCACAGTGCTTGCTGCTTTGCCCACTCTCCGCCTGTTCGATTCCTGCCCTGAATGAATAACAGGCATCTGTACTTTATGTAGCATATAATTCACCAAGTATTGCATACTATCTAGTACATGCCATCTAGCGTTCTGTCATATGGACAGCAAAATGTAACTAATAGTTCATGAAGTGTGTACAGATAATGAATAATTTAGAAAAACGTACACCCACTACTAGTTCCACTATCGGTCGACCTGTGATGAAATGGGGCTTTGACATATCTGATGCATTTAGCTACAGTAGTGTTGTACTGTGAGACAATTCTCTTAATGCACATGTTAATTAATAAGTTAATAGAGTGGTATCTGGCTTTAGCAAAATACTAATTTAACAACTATAGGTCAAAGTTGAATTGGAGAAATGGCTACAATATCATCAAACCCACTGAATCTTCATAACAGCCTTTCAGAAGAAAAATTGGAAGTATAACTACAGCAGTATGCTACCAAAGTGTCTTTATTAGAACACACAATACAGCTGTTCCACTATATGCTTTCTGGAACATAAAGGCAGATAAAGTGATAAAGCCCAATTTGCAGATTTTATTGTGGATTGTTTTGTACAATTGTTATGTATTGTGTCAAAACTGAAATGTGTAACATGAATTATCCAGGATAATAGTGAAACCATGGGTATCTCTGACAGTTCCTGACAGTTCAGCAGGAATAGTTTACATTGTTACAAAACAAAATGCAAATTTGTTTAAGCTAAAATAATATATAGTTGGCAATAATTGAAGGATCTCGACACTATTTTGTTCTCTTGCTACTGTTTTATTTAAAGAACATTTGAATGAAGAATTTTAAATGGACTTTTTAATTTACTGAAGTAGCATAACTAATGGATATTATGCTAAATAATTAAATGCTAAGTAAAAACACCCATTTTAAATCATCAGCAGATTAAACACAATTAGTTCTCTCTTTTGTTCTAATTGCTCATTTTAAGAAGACAACAGAAACCTTCATTCATAGATAAAATCATCCACAAATAGTTATTATCATTCTTAAATAAATATTTTTCATGTGTGAATTTCTGAAAGAAAAAATGTTGGGCACAATTTAATGGGAAAAGTTCGAAGTATCAAATCAGGCGCAACTTCCCAAATGCTTGACGATGGCCAAGCCGGCGAGACCACAGCCCGTATTTAATGGCAATTAGTGCTGAGAAAATGATCCCACGAGCTTCACGGCGGAACTGGCTGCCCTGCCAGCTGATTCACCGGAACCACGTCCGGCATCAACCCACTAAGAAGGCAGAGCTGCTCATAAACGATCCCTCTGAATCCACTCCCAGGCAGAACATTACCATGACACCACATAGATCTGCTCTACGCCTTCTGGATGCCAACCTGGCCAGGCTGCTGGACACCTTGGAGGCGAGATGAGACACTGTGTTCCCCCGAGGGCATCAGAGGACCAACAAGAGCACCGTCAATGCCGCCTGGGAGGCAGTGGCAGCGGCCGTCAGTTCGGGCAGCATGACCAGGATGACCACTGTCCAATGACGGAAGACGACCTCCACCGGGCCGCAAGGGTAAGTTAACAACGGTCCCATGACATCAGTCCCGCCTGCCACCCCCCTGACCTCCGACATCACCCCCCACCCCCAAGACGTAGACGGCTGGCACCTCGCACCCTCTCCAACATCCCCCTGCCCAAACCAACAGCATATCACAGCGCTTGTGCCCCAGCACACCCTGGCATGCACCAGTGCAAGCCCCCCATGCCCAGGAGGCGTGACCACACATGCCAACTGCCATAGACCCCTCAGATGCATCAAGCATGCAACTCATAATGCCTGCTCTCTGTCCCCGCAGGAGAAGTTGGCCTATAACAAGCGGAAAAGGGCCCAGAAGGGCAGCAGTGTTCCAGGAATCAGAGTTCTCATCACCTGTGAGGAATGGGTCCTGGAGATCATGGGATTCGCTGAGGAGAGAGTGATCACCAACAGCGAGGTTGGCCTGTGTCGCAAAAGTGATGATTCACTGCCCCTTCACCCAGATGACCTGTTGCAAGTGAATTGTTCATGTCAAACAAAATGATCCTTCCCTCTCACTGACCGCAGATCCATTCACTCGCAGAATCTCCAACTGATGGGGCCCGGCCATCCAGAACACCTTGGAAGACTGCTCCAAGGATACTACCATCGGCATCATAGCTACCAATCCCACCTTCCACCGGCGCAGGGACACACATCTCGGCGGGCGACATTAGGGGACAGACTGCTGGGGTACAATCCGGTGAACATGACATAGTTGCTGATGCACATCAGGTGAAGGCAGGAACATCCAAGGGAGTCAGTAATCGGCTCTCTGCCAACTTCCCCATCCGAGGGCTACCGTGTTCAATTTTCCTGAATAGTACCCAACTGGCCTCTGTTGATCCCCATGTTTCTGGGCTGTGATTGCTGTCATGTATACCTCTCTCACAACTGAGACTTGGGCCAATTTCAACCTGGATGTGTTCGTAAGGGCTGCGTAGGAAGTCACCCGACTTTAAACGGTCGCAGAAGTGAGGGTCTCTCATCTCGGTTCTGCCGATGCGCTGCCCAATGCCTTAGTGTGGTGTTCAGTCTCTTCCTCCGAGCACTCCTGGCTGGCTCGCCTAATGTTGGAACTCTTGTTTTACTTTCTTCCAATAAGAGTCAATTGTCCGGTTGATTGGAGGTGCCGAAAATACAACTTTATTGCTAATTATTCACTTTAATACACTCACATAAGAACTGAATCAAAACTTAGAAACAAATATCAAGCAATACATAAATGGGTCAAATATATGGCAAAAAAGCATTGAACATAAAAGCATAAAGAAATCACTTTAAAACAAGCTGATAGATGATGCAAGAATTCAGGAAGGTAGAAATTCAGGAACGAGATCTCGACCACGAGGTCTTACTATAAGGGAATCCTTATATATGGTCTAATCCCTCGTTTACTCTCATTGGTTTCTAATTCTCAGCAGAGACCTCCTGATTTGTTCAAATGGATGTCTGTTAAGATTGGCCAATACGTAAGATTGACTGGTGTCCATCAAAGTTAGTTCAGTGTCTATGTGCACAGTCTCATGAAAAAAGGTTTCTTAAGCCAATGCTGACGATAGATATTGTTGTAACTAATTAGTTGATACATTCTTATTGCTAAATCCACTGAAGCACAATAGTCAATTCATTATATGAAACATTCACTGAAACAATATCTACATTTCCACAGACAAGACAGGAAGAGAAGGAGGCAATTCAGTCGCTATAGTCTGTTACACATAAACAGGAGGAAGAGGAGGTCATTTAGTCCCTTGAGTCAGTTACACCATAGTAAGAGGAGGAGAGGGCCTCAATAGTTGATTTATCATCTAAAACAATGACTGTATTTTCACAGTAAAGGCATTTTTAATAATTTCACTCTTTAGCTATGCATTCAATGAGCACTTAAAACCATGAATAAATCAATGAATCAAAAAATCAATAATCTATCAGTCAGATGCTGAACCTCTGGGAAAGGTTATCCCAGAGCTGATGCAGACGCTAGAGCACGGACGTGAAATTCAGGAGGGGATGTCAGTGACACTCTCCCCGGAGAGTACATAGCGTTGGAGGAGTCCCACGGCTATGGGACATGAAATGAAGTCAGAATATATGGCACTGAGGCGCACACTGCTTGGGTAGTGGCCGCGGTGGAAAACATGGAGCACAACATCAGCATCATGAGTGGCAGTGTTCAAGGCGTGGCTCAGTTAGCATCGACCATAGCTGACGGCCTCAACATAATGTTCCAGTTGCTGAGGGATGCGTCCCAGATGCAGGTGGACATAATAATAATGATAATCCTTATTAGTGTCACAAGTAGGCGTGCAATGAAGTTGCTGTGAAAATCCCTTAGTTGCCACACCACAGCGTCTGTTCGAGTATACTAAGAATTCAAAATGTCCAATTCACCTCACAAACACGTCTTTCGGGACTGGCAGGAGGAAATCGGAGTACCCGGAGAAAACCCACGTAGACACGGGGAGAATATGCAGACTCTGCACAGACAGTGACCCAAGCCGGGAATTGAATCTGGGACCCTGGCACTGTGAGGCAACAGTGGTAACCATTGTGCTACCATGCCGCCATTGTCGAGGCACTGCCGAGTGTGGGCTAGTCACTGAGGGATTGCTGAGGGCATCAACACTATAGTGCAGACAACGGGAGATGCCAGGACCGGCAGAGCTGGAAGATGTAAGGGTCTCTGGAGCTCACTCCAGCTGCCTCTCAGTCCCATGGAGACCCCCCAGGACACTGTTCGGGAGGAGGGAGCACTGGAGGCTGACCTGGGGCCTGCCACCAGGAAGATGACAGCTCCTTCCTGACACCGGTGCGTCTGAAGGTCAGCAGGCAGAACAGGGTGGCACGGGGCTGCCAGTGACACCAGTAAGTCATCCAAGGCTCTCTGGCTCCAGGTCACCCCGGAGGACGCTCGCCAAGGGCATCAAAGGCCACAGGTCATGAGAAGCAGCAGGCTGCATCCACCTCTGTTGTGCATGCTGGGGATGCACCGAGACGTAGATGAAGATGATTGAAGATAACTGAGCGGGCAATGGCTGCTCACAGCCACAGGGAGTTAAAGTGACCATCAGCATATAACCATGACCAGGCTATGTCCTGGAAGTGTTTGGTAAGACAGACAGGCTGCAGTTCTTGTTACCCCAGTTCTGGGTATGTACAATGTAGGAGGATAATAATAATCGCTTATTGTCACAAGTAGGCTTCAATGAAGTTACTGTGAAAAGCCCCTAGTCGCCCCATTCCGGCAGCTGTAGGATGACCTGTAGGCCGCAGACACTAGCCCCCCCCCTCCCCACCCGAGGGCGACCCCCGATATATGCCGCCCCCCCCAAGGCTGAATGCCGGGGATATTGGAAAGACTACTCACCTCCACAGCTCCCCTCAGCAGCTATTGCGCTAGCTTCTTGTTTTTATATAGTACTGCTAAACGGTGCCTGCACGACCACTCACTGGGGAGCCAGTTGGTGGCCTCATTCTTGACACTGATATAATATTGACAATGGTGATGCAATTGTTTGGGGAAACAACAGAAGAGTACATCTGCGACAGAATATTTGTTATCCTCAGAGTACAGCAGCATTTCACACAAAGCTGGTGACTATATATGTACATAAAGTGTGATTTTGTTAACCAGTAAAATGTAATAAAAAGCACAAAATTTGACCAAACTGATAAAGCTTGCACTTTTTAAAGAGTAATGTTTCTTTTTTTAATGTTAACTACTATTTTTTCCGCACTGTTAAATAATAACTTTTTCTTTGATAGTATAAGGTTTCTTACTGATCTGCTCAGGTTTCTGCAACACATTTGTGGTTATATTCTGGAGCCCCCTGCTGATTTGTGAAAGAACTACAGGTGCTTTTTGAACATATTATTGAAGCAAGGCACAAATACACATTGACTCTTGATCAGGAGCAATAGAACAATGTCAGTGAGAATGGGTCAATATAACATCACTCTAGCATGTGCCCATGCACACATTAAGTTCTTCCTTCAGTAGAACGAGAGTAGACATTTAAAATGGGTTTATGGTGACTAAATAAACCAAATTTCACTTTTATCACATGGCATTCTGCCACTTTTACCAATGTTTTATCAATTAACTTCTGTGCAGTTTTTGATGAAAACTTTAAATTAATAGTCTTGTGGGTGGCACGGTAGCACAGTGGTTAGCACTGTTGCTTCACAGCTCCAGGGTCCCAGGTTCGAATCCCGGCTTGGGTAACTGTCTGTGCGGAGTCTGCACGTTCTCCCTGTGTCTGCGTGGGTTTCCTCCGGGTGCTCCGGTTTCCTCCCCCAAGTCCCGAAAGACATGCTGTTAGGTGGATTGGACATTCTGAATTCTCCCTCAGTGTACCCGAACAGGTGCCGGAATGTGGTGACTAGGGGATTTTCACAGTAACTTCATTGCAGTGTTAATGTAAGCCTACTTGTGACAATAAAGATTATTTGATTTGATTTGATTTATTGGCACATGTACCGAAGTACAGTGAAAAGTATTTTTCTGCGGCCAAGGGAACGTACACAGTACGTACATAGTAGATGTCATAATATACACCAGTATATCATGGTGCAGACACACACTGATGGACACACAGTGGGACCAATCAACATACACAGCACCGCAGCCAATCACCAGTGAGAGCACATGCACTATAAAGACAAGGGACAGGAGAGTTCCCGCTCATTCGAGCGAGCTAGGAGCACAGAGCTCACAGCCTGCAGCACAGATCTTCACCATGTGCTGAGTGCATCGACTGATTAGGACAAGGCAGAGGTCTTTAGTTAAAGCTAGTATTATATTAACCCACAGTCTAAGTATGTTTAAATAGTTAATGATTCAATAAAATAGTGTTGCACTATTTCAAGTGTTGGTGACCTGTATGTGATCCAGAACACACAACACATCACGATACCAGGAGTGGTGGGATACTAGCACATCTTAGACCTACCTGCAAGTGATCTGCCTTCCGCTAGCATTCCGTCATCCTGCAACATGGACAACATCAGCCCGCCGCCGCCGCTCCGCATCGCCGGCAACCTCGGGGCCAACTGGAAGATTTTCAAACAACGCTTCCAGCTCTTCCTCAAAACCACGGACAGGGAGGGCGCCTCGGACACCAGAAAGATTGCTCATCTCCTCTCCACGGCCGGGGACCATGCCATCCACATTTTCAACTCTCTCACCTTCGCAGATGATGAAGATAAGACGACGTTCAAGACGGTTCTCCTCAAGTTTGACACTCACTGCAGCGTAGAGGTGAATGAAAGTTTCGAACGCTATGTGTTCCAGCAGCGTTTGCAGGGTAAGGAGAACCTTTCCAATCCTTTCTCACGCACCTCCGCATCCTTGCGCAATCTTGCAGCTACGGGCCCACCTCCGACTCCATGATACGCAACCAGATCGTTTTCGGTGTTCAGTCGGACCCCCTACGTCAGCAGCTCCTCAAAGTAAAGCAACTCACCCTAGCGACCGGCATCGAGACCTGTGTCTTACATGAAAACGCCACGAGTCGGTATTCCCATATACAAGCGGCTGAAACGGCGCGGCAAGGTCCCCACGAGGCGGAACGGGTCCGTGATTGAGCACCTCCAGGGCCTCAGCCTGGATGAGGGCAGCCATTTTGTGCGCTTGTACGCACCAAACGAGGGAATGGCGATGCTGAGGAACGTAATGCGCAAGCGCGCACCACGCACGACTTCACGCACATGCGCGGTGGCGCAGCGAACGTGCTGACGTCACAGCGTGCGACAACTGTGGCTCCGCCCTTTTAAAGCGGCAATGCCCCGCAAAATCTCGACAATGTCTACGATGTAGAAGACTTGGCCACTATGCTGCCTTCTGTCGAGCAGCTCAGTCTGCCAACTCCCATCACTTCAGCCAGCCTCACAGGAATGTTCGGGCAATTCAACCCACGGGCACCGAGTCCGATATGGACCTCCCTCACAGCAGTGACACCGAGGACCCGAAGGCGCCTTTTCGAGTCGGTGTCGTAACGAAAAACAGGGCTGTCCCCGAAGCAAAGACACCAGCCGCTGACGGTACACAGCATCGATCCAGACGATGAGTGGTGTGCCACCCTAACAGTCAACCGGTCCCAAATACGATTCCGCCTGGACACTGGTGCCTCCGCCAATCTCATGGCATGGTCTGCTTTCCAAAGCCTTTGTGTCAAACCAGCCATCCTTCCATCGGCCTGCCAGCTATTGGACAACAATGGCAACATCATTCCTGCTACCGGCTCGTGCCAACTTGAAGTGATGCACAAGTCACGGAAGGCTATCCTTCCTTTCAAGATTGTGGGCTCCTCGAAGGACTCCCTGCTTGGCGCACAGGTGTGCAAGCTGTTGAACCTCGTTCAAAGAGTTCACTCTCTCCCTCCTGATGACATGCCTGCCTTCCAGGATGCTGACTTCAGGGCGCAAATCGACACCATCATCGACCAGCACCGCGATGTCTTCGAGGGCATGGACATGCTCCCATATACTTACAAGATCCTACTCAAACAGAACGCCACGCCTGTGTGCATGCACCTCGCAGAGTCCCAGCGCCCCTCAAGGACCGCCTCAAGCAGCAGCTGCAGGACCTCCAAGACCAAGGAGTGATCTCAAGAGTTACGGAACCAACCGACTGGGTCAGTTCCATGGTGTGCGTAAAAAAGCCTTCCGGCGAGCTGAGAATTTGCATTGATCCCAAGGATCTGAATCGCAATGTCATGAGGGAGTATTATCCAATTCCCAAGTGCGAAGAGATCACATGCGAGATGGCTCGCGCCAAGCTCTTCACCAAACTTGACGCCTCGAAAGGATTCTGGCAAATCCAGCTCAACAAATCCAGCAGGAAACTGTGTACCTTTAACACCCCCTTTGGCAGATAGTGTTACAACAGGATGCCGTTTGGGATCATATCGGCTTCAGAAGTGTTCCACAGGATCATGGAACAAATAATGGAAGGCATTGAAGGTGTTCGCGTCTATGTCGACGACATAATCATTTGGTCCATCACCCCGCAGGAGTATGTCAGTCGCCTCCAGCGTATGTTCAAACGCATACGGGAGCAGGGCTTACGCCTCAACAGAGCCAAATGCTCCTTTGGTCAGACGGAACTCAAGTTCCGAGGGGACCACATCTCCCAGTTGGGTGTACGGCCGGATGCGGACAAGGTGGCTGCTATCACAGCCATGAAAACGCCAGAGGACAGGAAGGCGGTCCTCCGATTTCTGGGCATGGTCAACTTCCTAGGGAAGTTCATCCCTAACCTTGCCTCTCGTACCACGGCTCTCAGGAACCTGGTCCGGAAGACGACAGACTTCCAATGGCTTTCTGCCCACGAGCGCGAATGGAGAGAACTCAAAACCAAACTCACCACGGCCCCGGTCTTAGCCTTTTTTGATCCAGCGAAAGAGACAAAGATTTCGACCAATGCCAGCCAATCTGGCAATGGGGCAGTGCTCCTGCAACGCGATGAGGTCTCATCATGGGCCCCCGTTACATATGCGTCACGCGCCATGACCCCCACGGAACAGCGCTACGCACAGATAGAAAAGGAGTGCCTGGGCCTGTTGATCGGTGTCGTCAAGTTTCATGATTATGTGTACGGCCTTCCCCAATTCACCGTCGAGACCGACCATCGCCTACTGGTCAATATAATACAGAAAGACTTGAACGACATGACGCCACGCCTCCAGCGTATTCTACTCAAGCTCCGGCAATACGACTTCCAGCTGGTATACACCCCGGGCAAAGACCTAATCATTGCCGATGCTCTCTCCAGAGCAGTCAACATTCCGTGTGACCCAGCGGGATTCGTCTGCCCGGTTGACACCCATGTGGCCTTCGTGGCCTCCAATCTACCTGCCACGGATGAATGCCTCGTCCAAATCCCCCACGAGACAGCGGCTGACCCTTTGATACAGCGTGGCATGCGCCACCTAACAGACGGGTGGCTCAAGGGCCATTGCCCGCAGTTCTACAACATCAGAGACGATCTGGCGGTAGTCTATGGTGTTCTCCTGAAACTGGACCGCATTGTCATCCCGCATAATACGCACCAGCTCGTCTTGGAACAGCTGCATGAGGGCCATCTTGGCGTGGAGAAGTGCCCCCGACGGGCCCAAGAGGCACTGTACTGGCCCGGCATCAATGACGACATTGTCAACACAGTGCTCAACTGCCCCACTTATCAGTGGTTCCAGCCGGCCCAACCACGTGAGACCCTACAGCCCCATGAGTTGGTCACGTCCCCTTGGTCTAAGGTCGGCATTGACCTGTTCCACGCACTGGGCAGGGACTATGTCCTGATTGTAGACTACTTTTCAAACTACCCGGAGGTGGTACGTTTACATGACATCACATCGTCTGCAGTCATCCGTGCCTGTAAGGGCACCTTTGCTCGACACGGTATCCCACTCACTGTGATGTCGGACAATGGCCCCTGCTTCGCAAGCCAGGAATGGCCCAACTTTGCCAGCAGGTACAACTTTGTGCATGTGACATCCAGTCCCCTGTACCCCCAATCCAACGGCAAAGCGGAGAAAGGAGTCCACATAGTCAAATGGCTCCTCTGCAAGGCTGTCGATACTGGGTCCAACTTCTACCTCGCCCTGCTGGCCTATCGCTCGGCCCCACTGTCCACTGGCCTGTCGCCAGCCCAGCTGCTCATGGGTCGCACCCTGAGGACGATGGTGCCATCCATTCATGTCCCAGACCTCGACCACGTTCGAGTCCTTCGACGAATGCAACTGTCTCGTGCACAGCACAAGGCGGCTCATGAGACTTCCGGGTGCGGCGATGACCAGCTGAGTCGCACGTTTCGGCAGCTCCCTGTGAAATGGACTTTTGGGCTCTTGATAGGAGCCCCAACAGCAATTTTGACGGCTAAAAACACTGTGCGGTAAACCAGAAGGGAATCCCCCCTGGATACGGATGGAAAAAGGAGGAGAGAGTGGCCAGATTGCAGTGGATCCTTTAGAACAGCGGCAAGGAAGGCAAGCAAAAACCAAGATGGCGTCGGAAGGTGGCAGTTTAACATGGGGCCCTGAACAACAAGAGTTCTTGAAATGCTGTGTGGAAGAGATCAAAAAGGAAATGAAGAAAGAGCTGTTGGCCCCGATACTACAGGCGATCGAAGGGCTAAAGGAGGAACAAAAGACCCAGGAGCGGGAGCTTCGGGTCGTGAAGGCAAAGGCAGCCGAGAATGAGGACATTATACAGGGCCTGGTGGTGAAGACGGAGACGCAGGAGGCACATCAGAAACGATGTGTGGAAAGGTTGGAGGCACTGGAAAACAACGCAAGGAGGAACAACCTGAGGATTCTTGGTCTTCCTGAAGGTGTGGAGGGAGCGGACGTCGGGGCATATGTGAGCACGATGCTGCACTCGTTAATGGGAGCGGAGGCCCCGGCGGGTCCGTTGGAGGTGGAGGGAGCATACCGAGTGATGGCGCGAGGACCGAGAGCAGGAGAAATTCCCAGAGCCATAGTGGTGAGATTCCTCCGTTTTAAGGATAGAGAAATGGCCCTTAGATGGGCGAAGAAAACTCGGAGCAGTAAATGGGAGAACGCGGTGATCCGTGTTTATCAAGACTGGAGTGCGGAGGTGGCGAGAAGGAGGGCGAGCTTTAATCGGGCCAAGGCGGTGCTTCATAAAAAGAAGATAAAATTTGGAATGCTGCAACCGGCAAGACTGTGGGTCACATATCGAGGGAGGCACCACAACTTTGAGACGGCGGATGAAGCGTGGACTTTTATTGTGGAAGAAAAACTGGAATGAGCGGGTTATTAAAAAGAACGTTCGAACAAAGTGGTGGGGCGAATGTGGGGGGCAAAGAGGGGTTTTATGTACTAATCCTGCGATGTGGTAACTTTTCTCTCTCCCACAGGTGGTGATGGGGGGAGGAGGGGAGGTGGAGGAGATGGGGCGTTGGCCATTGGGGGCGGGGCCAAGGGAGAAGCGCGGGCTTGGTTCCCGCGCTATGATAATCATGGCGGGAATAGAGAAGCAGGAAGGAGGGGGCGTCGCACGGTGCGAGCCGAGGTCACGGGGGGAAGCCGAGGTCAGCCAGAGTTTGCTGACTTCTGGGAGCAACATGGGGGGAGTAATTACGCTAGCGGGGGATCTAGCGGGGGGGGGGTGGGAGGGGGGAATTACTGGGTTGCTGCTGTTGGGGAGAGGGGGGAGCTGGTATGGGAGAGGATGGGCGGGGGGGCACCGCCTGGGGGAGATACAGCTGCGTGGGAACCGGGTGAGGAGCTGGAAAAAGGTGATGGCTAATCGACAAGGGGGGGGGGGGTAGGAAGCCCCCCAACTCGGCTGATCACGTGGAACGTGAGAGGGCTGAACGGGCCGATAAAGAGGGCACGGGTACTCGCACACCTTAAGAAACTTAAGGCAGATGTGGTTATGTTACAGGAAACGCACCTGAAACTGATAGACCAGGTTAGGCTACGCAAAGGATGGGTGGGGCAGGTGTTCCATTCGGGGCTAGATGCGAAAAACAGGGGGGTGGCTATATTAGTGGGGAAGCGGGTAATGTTCGAGGCAAAGACTATAGTGGCGGATAACGGGGGCAGATACGTGATGGTGAGTGGCAAACTACAGGGGGAGACGGTGGTTTTGGTAAACGTATATGCCCCGAACTGGGATGATGCCAATTTTATGAGGCGGATGCTAGGACGCATTCCGGACCTAGAGATGGGAAAGCTGATAATGGGGGGAGATTTTAATACGGTGTTGGAACCAGGGCTGGATAGGTCGAAGTCCAGGACTGGAAGGAGGCCGGCAGCAGCCAAGGTACTTAAAGATTTTATGGAGCAGATGGGAGGTGTAGACCCGTGGAGATTTAGCAGACCTAGGAGTAAGGAGTTCTCGTTTTTCTCCTATGTCCATAAAGTCTACTCGCGAATAGACTTTTTTGTGCTGGGTAGGGCATTGATCCCGAAGGTGAGGGGAACGGAGTATACGGCTATAGCCATTTCGGATCACGCTCCACACTGGGTGGACTTGGAGATAGGGGGGGGAAACAGGAGGGCGCCCACCCTGGAGAATGGACATGGGACTAATGGCAGATGAGGGTGTGTGTCTAAGGGTGAGGGGGTGCATTGAAAAGTACTTGGAACTCAATGATAATGGGGAGGTCCAGGTGGGAGTGGTCTGGGAGGCGTTGAAGGCGGTGGTTAGAGGGGAGCTGATATCAATAAGGGCACATAAAGGGAAGCAGGAGAGTAAGGAACGGGAGCGGTTGCTGCAAGAACTTTTGAGGGTGGACAGACAATATGCGGAAGCACCGGAGGAGGGACTGTACAGGGAAAGGCAAAGGCTACATGTAGAATTTGACTTGCTGACTACAGGCACTGCAGAGGCACAATGGAGGAAGGCACAGGGTGTACAGTACGAATATGGGGAGAAGGCGAGCAGGTTGCTGGCACACCAATTGAGGAAAAGGGGAGCAGCGAGGGAAATAGGGGGAGTGAGGGATGAGGAAGGAGAGATGGAGCGGGGAGCGGAGAGAGTGAATGGAGTGTTCAAGACATTTTATAAAAAATTATATGAAGCTCAACCCCCGGATGGGAGGGAGAGAATGATGGGCTTCTTGGATCGGCTGGAATTTCGCAAGGTGGAAGAGCAGGAAAGGGTGGGACTGGGAGCACAGATCGAGGTAGAAGAAGTGGTGAAAGGAATTAGGAGCATGCAGGCGGGAAAGGCCCCGGGACCGGATGGATTCCCAGTCGAATTCTATAGAAAATACGTGGACTTGCTCGCCCCGGTACTGACGAGGACCTTTAATGAGGCAAAGGAAAGGGGACAATTGCCCCCGACTATGTCTGAAGCAACGATATCGCTTCTCTTAAAGAAGGAAAAGGACCCGCTACAATGCGGGTCCTATAGACCTATTTCCCTCCTAAATGTAGATGCCAAGGTCCTGGCCAAGGTAATGGCAATGAGAATAGAGGAATGTGTCCCGGGGGTGGTCCACGAGGACCAAACTGGGTTTGTGAAGGGGAGACAGCTGAACACGAATATACGGAGGTTGTTAGGGGTAATGATGATGGCCCCACCAGAGGGAGAAACGGAGATAGTAGTGGCGATGGATGCCGAGAAAGCATTTGATAGAGTGGAGTGGGATTATTTGTGGGAGGTGTTGAGGAGATTTGGTTTTGGAGAGGGGTATGTTAGATGCGTGCAGCTGTTGTATAGGGCCCCAGTGGCGAGCGTGGTCACGAATGGACGGGGATCTGCATATGTTCGGCTCCATAGAGGGACAAGGCAGGGATGCCCTCTGTCCCCATTATTGTTTGCACTGGCGATTGAGCCCCTGGCGATAGCGTTGAGGGGTTCCAAGAAGTGGAGGGGAGTACTTAGGGGAGGAGAAGAGCACCGGGTATCTTTGTTTGCGGACGATTTGCTACTATACGTGGCGGACCCGGCGGAGGGGATGCCAGAAATAATGCGGATACTTGGGGAGTTTGGGGATTTTTCAGGGTATAAATTGAACATGGGGAAAAGTGAGTTGTTTGTGGTGCATCCAGGGGAGCAGAGTAGAGAAATAGAGGACCTACCGTTGAGGAAGATAACAAGGGACTTTCGTTACCTGGGGATCCAGGTAGCTAAGAATTGGGGCACATTGCATAGGTTAAATTTAACGCGGTTGGTGGAACAGATGGAGGAGGATTTCAAGAGATGGGATATGGTATCCCTGTCAATGGCAGGGAGGGTGCAGGCGGTTAAGATGGTGGTCCTCCCGAGATTCCTCTTTGTGTTTCAGTGCCTCCCGGTGGTGATCACGAAGGCTTTTTTTAAAAGGATTGAAAAGAGCATCATGGGTTTTGTGTGGGCCAGGAAGACCCCGAGAGTGAGGAAGGGATTCTTACAGCGTAGCAGGGATAGGGGGGGGGCTGGCACTACCGAGCCTAAGTGAGTATTATTGGGCCGCTAATATTTCAATGGTGAGTAAGTGGATGGGAGAGGAGGAGGGAGCGACGTGGAAGCGATTAGAGAGGGCGTCCTGTAGGGGGACTAGCCTACAGGCCATGGTGACAGCCCCATTGCCGTTCTCACCGAGGAACTACACCACAAGCCCGGTGGTGGTGGCTACACTGAAGATTTGGGGACAGTGGAGACGGCATAGGGGAAAGACTGGAGCCTTGGGGGGGTCCCCGATAAGAAACAACCATAGGTTTGCCCCGGGGGGAATGGATGGGGGATATGGAATGTGGCAAAGAGCAGGAATAACGCAACTGAAAGATCTGTTTGTGGATGGGAAGTTCGCGAGTCTGGGAGCGCTGACCGAGAAATATGGGTTGCCCCAAGGGAATGCATTCAGGTATATGCAACTGAGGGCTTTTGCGAGGCAACAGGTGAGGGAATTCCCGCAGCTCCCGACACAAGAGGTGCAGGACAGAGTGATCTCAAAGACATGGGTGGGGGATGGTAAGGTGTCAGATATATATAGGGAAATGAGGGACGAAGGGGAGACTATGGTAGATGAACTAAAAGGGAAATGGGAAGAAGAGCTGGGGGAGGAGATCGAGAAGGGGCTGTGGGCAGATGCCCTAAGCAGGGTAAACTCGTCGTCCTCGTGTGCCAGGCTAAGCCTAATTCAGTTTAAGGTATTACACAGGGCACATATGACTGGAGCACGGCTCAGTAAATTTTTTGGGGTGGAGGATAGGTGTGCGAGGTGCTCGAGAAGCCCAGCGAATCATACCCATATGTTTTGGTCATGCCCGGCACTACAGGGGTTTTGGATGGGGGTGACAAAGGTGCTTTCAAAAGTAGTAGGAGTCCGGGTCGAACCAAGCTGGGGGTTGGCTATATTTGGGGTTGCACAAGAGCCGGGAGTGCAGGAGACGAGAGAGGCCGATGTTTTGGCCTTTGCGTCCCTAGTAGCCCGGCGCAGGATATTGCTAATGTGGAAAGAAGCCAAGCCCCAGGGGGTGGAGACCTGGATAAATGACATGGCGGGGTTTATAAAGCTAGAGCGGATTAAATTCGTCCTAAGGGGGTCGGCTCAAGGGTTCACCAGGCGGTGGCAACCGTTCGTCGAATACCTCGCAGAAAGATAGACGGAATGGGAAAAAGAAGGCAGCAGCAGCAGCCCAGGATCGGGGGGGGGGGGGGGGGGGGGAGGAGGGGTGGGGTGGGGGAGGAGGAACCAGAAGGACTCTCAGGGTTGTTAATATATACTGTATAGTATGTATAGGTCGTTGCTACAGATAATTATATATTGGACTGTTAAATTATATTTTTGGAGAGTGTTACTTGTGACAAGGCAGTTGCCAATTAGGGCTAGTTTTCATTTTTGTTATTTATTATTTATTCATTTTTTGTTTATAAAATAGGTCATTGTTATTTGTGTTGTTATAATATTGTGTAAAGGATGCACAATGTACTGTGTTGGTTGACCAAAAATTTTCAATAAAATATTTAATTAAAAAAAAAAAGGCGGCTCATGACACCCGTGCAGCTGATCTCCCTGCTCTGGCTCCAGATGACAATGTCCGCATCCATCTTCCGGATGGTGGCTGGTCTGCAACCGCTGTGGTTCTTCGGCAGGTGGCTCCCCGCTCGTTCCTGGTTCGTCTACCGGATGGCTCCAGTCTGCGCCACAATCGATGTGCCCTTCATCTCGTTCAACGCTCACTACGTGATCCTCCACCATTGCCACGCCCTCCTGTTGACCCTGACCTGGACTATGCAGAGATTCCGGTCACTCTGCATCCTCCTCACTCTGACGCAGTCCAGCCCGCTCCTCAGCCGGCGGCTCCCGACCCACCCTTGAGGCGGTCAACCAGAATTCGTCGCCCACCTCAGAGACTTAATTTGTGAACTTTTCTGGACTTTCTGATTTGTTCTGTTCTTCCGTTTAATCGTTCAAGTGGTTTGTATATAGTGTTCATCTCGTTATTCTTGTGACACACTGTTTTTTCTGTACCAGGCACCTTCCCATGTAAATAGCTTAGTTTTTATTTACATACTCCTGTAAATATTTTGCACACACGTAGTCAGGAACATTCACAATCACTATTTATTGCCACGCAGGTACATTTTTTTATAAAAGGGGGGATGTCGTAATATACACCAGTATATCATGGTGCAGACACACACTGATGGACACATAGTGGGACCAATCAACATACACAACAACGCAGCCAATCACCAGTGAGAGCACACGCACTATAAAGACAGTTCCCGCTCATTCGAGTTGCAGCTAGCTAGGAGGACAGAGCTCACAGCCTGCAACACTGACATTCACCATGCGCTGAGTGCATCGACTGGTTAGGACAAGGCAGAGGTCTTTAGTTAAAGCTAGTATCATATTAACCCACAGTCTAAGTATGTTTAAATAGTTAATGATTAAATAAAATAGTGTTGCACTATTTCAAGTGTTGGTGACCTGTATGTGATCCAGAACACCCAACACATCAGTAGACAAAAGAATAATCAACAGAGAGCATTGATAAATGGTACATCGACAAACAGTGATTGGTTACAGTGCGGAACAAGAGTCCAAACAAAGCAAATACATGAGCAAGAGCAGCATAGGGTGTCGTGAATAGTGTTCTTACAGGGAACAGATCAGTCCAAGGGGGAGGGAGAGTCATTGAGGATAATAATAACATTATTATTTTAAAATATATATTCTGTTACCAGCTGAATTGCCTCTTGTTACATGTTTGCAATGAATTTTTTGATGTAAGTCACATTGCAATTTAAACTTCAGGCTGCAAACATGTTTCTTGAATAAAATACCATTATTATTACCTATGTGCTCAGTATATGAAGTTGTGATGGGCTCGATATATTGCAACCACCGCTCCAATTCAACTATTGTGTGACTTTTGTCATCAAATTAGTCTTGTGAATATATTTGGATACCACTCTATTATCTTATTAATTCACCTGAGGAAGGAGCAGCGCTCCGAAAGCTAGTGACATCGAAACAAACCTGTTGGACTTTAACCTGGTGTTGTAAGACTTCTTACTGTGCTTATTAATTAGCACATGAGTTATGAGAATAGTCTAACAATATTACAATACAGAAGCTAAATGCATCAGATATGTCAAAGCAGTGTTTCACCAGAGGTAGACCTATAATGCAACTGGCAGTGGATGCATGCTTTCCTAAATTATTGTTCCTTCTCCATATTCACTTTGTAATCTCTTAGTTTTTAAAAAGCGCAAGAACACTGTAAGCAAAATGTTCTATATTCAGGGTGTAGCACCGTCAATATGACGCGAGGCAGGTTGAGGTAATGTCAATTGAAGGCTTTATTAAGCAGAACTTTATCCCCAGCAGCGTGGTTACAGAATGCAGCTGCTGAGGGAAATGGAGGGAAAAGCTGGGTTCTTATACCGGCATTTCTGGGTGGAGTCCAGTAGGTGGCAGATCCTATCAGGACCTGGCATCCCTCCACCAATAGCCTGTCGACACGTGGTGTACCGTTTTACCCCTAATACATACCACCACATTCGCCCCTTGTTGAAAAAGAACCCGGCGGGATGGTGGTTCGCATGGTGGTAGGGGTTTACAGAGTCGGTACTGTGCCGTAACTTTGAACAAAACACAAAATTATCGCTTCAACTGGGCCAATGGGCCAAACAGTTGATGCCATAACTATAACAAGACACAATAACTGAAAACTGGGCCAACGGGCCAAACAGGGTCGGCATGGTGCCATAACTATAACAAGACACAATAACTGAAAACGTTGAGAGTTAAAGTGATTCGATGAGCCGGATGGGCGCCCTGGTCGTCATTTCTGATCGTCTCGGGCGTGGTGGTGATGGCGCTGGCTCGAGTCCCGTCGACTCTGGGAGCGTAGCGCTGTCCCCTGTGTCCTTACTCCTGGGCGGGTCTGGGAGGAGAACCGAACCCCCCGGGAAGGGGGTGGCTGCGGGATGAACCGGCGGGAGTGAGGAGGTGGTGATTGGCGTTGGGGGGGGGGGGGGTGGGTAGCTCCGGCAGGCACCAGGTCTCGCAGGGAGACCGTGTCCTGTCGGCCATCGGGGTACTCCACATAGGCGTATTGCGGGTTGGCGTGAAGGAGATGCACCCGTTCCACCAATGGATCTGACTTGTGCGCCCACACATGTTTCCGGAGCAGAATGGATCCCGGAGCTGCTAGCCAGGTCGGAAGTGGCGTTCCAGAGGAGGACTTCCTAGGAAAGAGGAGGAGGCGTTCGTGAGGCGTTTGATTCATGGTGGTGCACAGCAGGGACCGGATAGAGTGAAGGGCATCCGGGAGGACATCCTGCCAGCGGGAAATTGGGAGACTCCTAGACCAGAGAGCCAGCAGGTCGGCCTTCCAGACCGTTCCATTCCCCCTTTCTACCTGCCCGTTCCCCCGGGGGTTGTAACTGGTCGTCCTGCCCGAGGCTATGCCCTTGCTGAGCAGGAATTGACGCAGTTCGTCACTCATAAAGGAGGACCCCCTGTCGCTATGGATATAGTCGGGGAAACCGAACAGTGTAAAAATGGTACCGAGGGCTTTAATGACCGTGGACGCTGTCATGTCAGGGCAGGGGATGGTGAAAGGGAAGCGGGAGTATTCGTCAACGACGTTCAGGAAGTACGCATTGCGATCGGTGGAGGGGAGGGGGCCTTTGAAATCCAAACTGAGGCGTTCAAAGGGTCGAGAGGCCTTAACAGGGTGCGCTCTATCTGGCCTGAAAAAGTGCGGTTTGCACTCAGCGCAAATCTGGCAGTTTCTGGTGACTGTTCGGACGTCCTCAGTGGAGTAAGGGATGTTGCGGGCCATAAGGAAGTGGTAGAAACGAGTGACCCCCGGGTTTCAGAGGTCCTCGTGGAGGGCTTGTAGACGGTCCCCTTGTACATTGGCACATGTGCCGCGAGATAGGGCATCGGATGGCTCGTTCAGCTTTCCAGGATGGTACAAGATCTCATAATTGAAGGTGGAGAGTTCGATCCTCCACCGCAAGATCTTGTCGTTCTTGATCTTGCCCCGCTGTGCATTATCGAACATGAAGGCAACCGACCGTTAGTCAGTGAGGAGAGTGAATCTCCTACCGGCCAGGTAATGCCTCCAGTGTCGCACAGCTTCCACTATTGCTTGTGCCTCCTTTTCCACTGAGGAGTGGCGGATTTCTGAAGCGTGGAGGGTTCGGGAGAAGAAGGCCACGGGTCTGCCTGCTTGGTTGAGGGTGGCCGCCAGAGCGACATCCGATGCGTCGCTCTCGACCTGGAAGGGGAGGGACTCGTCGATGGCGCGCTTCGTGGCCTTTGCGATATCCGCTTTGATGCGGCTAAAGTCCTGGCATGCCTCTGTCGACAGGGGAAAAGTAGTGGACTGGATTAGTGGGCGGGCCTTGTCGGCGTATTGTGGAACCCACTGGGCGTCATAAGAAAAGAAGCCCAGGCAACGTTTCAGGGCTTTGGCACAGTGGGGGAGAGGGAACTCCATGAGGGGGCGCATGCATTCAGGGTCGGGGCCTATCACTCCATTACTCACTACGTAGCCCAGGATGGCTAAACGATCGGTGCGGAACACGCATTTGTCTTTGTTGTAAGTGAGGTTCAGGGCGTGAGCGGTCTGGAGGAAGTTTTGGAGGTCGGCGTCGTGGTCCTGCTGGTCGTGGCCGCAGATGGTGACGTTGGCGAGATACGGGAACATGGCCCATAAACCGTGCTGGTCAACCATTCGGTCCATCTCTCGTTGAAAGACCAAGACTCCGTTCGTGACGCCGAATGGAACCCTTAAAAAGTGGTATAACCGCCCGTCTGCTTCGAAGGCAATATAGTTGCGGTCACCGGGACGGATGGGGAGCTGGTGGTAGGCGGACTTGAGGTCCACGGTGGAAAAGACCTGGTACTGTGTAATCCGATTGACCATGTTGGATATGCGGGGGAGAGGGTACGCATCTAGCTGAGTGTACCTGTTGATGGTCTGACTATAGTCGATGACCATCCTCTGTTTCCCCCCGGTCTTAACGACTACCACCTGGGCTCTCCAGGGACTGTTGCTAGCCTGGATGATGCCTTCCTTCAGCAGCCTCTGGACTTCGGACCGGATAAATGCTCAGTCCTGGGCGCTGTACCGTCTGCTCCTTGTGGCGACGGGTTTGCAATCCGGGGTGAGGTTCGCAAACAAGGAAGGCGGTTCAACCTTGAGGGTCGCGAGGCCGCAGACAGTCAGTGGGGGTATAGGGCCGCCAAATTTAAATGTTAAACTCTGGAGGTTGCATTGGAAGTCCAACCCTAGGAGTGGGGGCGCACAGGGATGGGGGAGGACATACAGCTGGTAATTTCAGAACTCCCTCCCCTGCACCATTAGGTTAGTGATGCAGAACCCCGTGATCTGAACGGAGTGGGATCCCGCCGCCAGGAAAACTTTCTGGGTGCTTGGCCGAATTACGAGGGAACAGCGCCTTACCGTGTGCGGATGGATGAAGCTCTCCGTGCTCCCAGAGTCGATGAGACACGGCGTCTCGTAGCCATTCACTAGGACTGTAGTGGTTGCAGTCGGGAGCGTCCGGGGTCGCGACTGGTCGAGGGTCGTCGAAGCCAGACGTGGTTGTTGAAGTTGAGCATCGTAATCAGGCAGTATGTGGCCGTCTGTGTCGGGGTCCTTCAGCCAAGATGGCGGCGTCCACGGATCGAGCGCGGTCGGAGGTGGACAAAATGGCGGCGCCCATCTCTCCCTCGTGGCGTCCGGGGTCCAAAATGGCGGCGTCCATTGGTCGCACGTGGATCGTTGGGCGGGCTGGGTCTGTGGTCCCGTTTCTTCCCCAGAGATAGCGGCGACCCCGCGGGACTTGCACACCGTCGCGTAGTGGCCCTTCTTCTCGCAGCTTTTGCAGGTAGCCGCGCGGGCCGGGCAGCGCTGCTGATGGTGTTTCGGCTGGCCGCAAAAATAGCAGCGGGGCCCCCCCGGTTGGTCTGGTGTTTTGGCCGCGCAGGTTTGCGGGGGTGGGGGGGTGTCGGAGAGTCGACCGCAGCGGGGGTCCACGGAGCCCAAGGGGCTGTAGTGCGGTCGGGGGCGTAGGCACGGGCGTTACGCGAGGCCACATCGAGGGATGCCGCCAGGGCCCGAGCTTCTGTAAGTCCCAGAGATTCTTTCTCCAGAAGCCTCTGGCGGATCTGGGAAGAGGCCAAACCTGCCACACACGCATCGCGGACCAGGAGCTCTGTGTGTTCACTCGCCGTTACCGCCGGGCAGTTGCAGTTTCAACCCAGGATCTGTAGGGCGTTATAAAACTCGTCCAGCGATTCCCCCGGAAATTGCCGTCATGTGGCGAGCTGGTAGCGAGCAAAAACCTGGTTGGCGGGCCGGATGTAGATATCCTTCAGCGCGGCGATGGCACCGGTGAAATCATCCTCATCCTCGATAAGGGAGTAGACGTCAGGACTCACCCTGGAATAGAGGACCTGCATCTTTTGTTCGGCAGTCGGTGTGCCGGGTGCCGTTCGGAGGTAGCCCTCAAAGCATGCCAGCCAGTGCTTGAAAATAGATGTCGAGTTAGCTGCTTGGGGTGCGATGCGCAGGCACTCCGGGGTGATTCGGAGCTCCATGTTCCCACGTCGTTTTCTACAATTTAAATTCTGCTTAATAAATTGTAGCACCGTCAATATGACGCGAGGCAGGTTGAGGTAATGTCAATTGAAGGCTTTATTAAGCAGAACTTTATCCCCAGCAGCGTGGTTACAGAATGCAGCTGCTGAGGGAAATGGAGGGAAAAGCTGTGTTCTTATACCGGCATTTCAATGTGGAGTCCAGTAGGTGGCAGATCCTATCAGGACCTGGCATCCCTCCACCAATAGCCTGTCGACACGTGTTGTACCGTATTACCCCTAATACATACCACCACACAGGGTAGGTAAGTATTTAGCAGCACTTATTGGGAAGGCATAGTGCTTCGCAGCACTGGGGGAGACAGGGTGATCTGGGATTTGATGACGCTGGAGGGTAGTGCTGAAATCTGATGGTATTGAGGATCATTTGCATGGTGGTTGAAAAGTGTAAAGCAGGAAAAAATGGCTTAGCCTACAGATCAAATCCTTTTGCTTACCGCTTTAATGCGTTAGTGGAATTTCTACTCAAGATATAAATTGTCTGATTTTACTTATTTGCCCATTCATTTTTAATAGTAAATAATATTAATTTACACAATTACTGAATAGTTTAAATATAGAATCAGATTTGATGTGATGCTCTATTGCTTTTCCAGAACTGAAGATAGTGTGGAGGCACATGATTGTAAGGCTGGTGATGACGTTGTCAAAGATCCAGGAATTTGAGACTGCACAATAAACGCTGAGTCAGAAACAAGAGATGAAAATCATTGTCAAGATTTGCGGAAAAGGTAAAAAAATTGCAAACTGGGGAGACCTAAGGAGTAACCAGAAAAGGAACAGACTATGCTCTCACTAGGGTTGACTGGCAGATGTTGTCACTTTGTTGCAGATTGAAAAATGTTAGAAGACTAAAAAAAATCCACATGGCTCATGTAACTCATAAACAAGCAGGAAACTATTGATAAAAATGTGAGGTTTTATAAGGTTGTTTTGTTGCAGGACTGTGTTTTTAACTTCAAATAAAACGGAGGAATGAAGGGGGTCATGTGACCTGCCTGGCTTTTGACTGACAACAAGCTTGGATGACTTGGTACAGGTTACAAACCAAGTTCATTTCTGGGAAGGTACAAAATAGTCACACCTGTTAAAAATGGCCCACATATATCACATAGTTTACACTGCAGAAGGAGGCCATTCGGCCCATCGAGTCTACACCAGCCCTGAAAGAGCAGCCTACCTATGCCCACACCTCCACCCTGTCCCCGTAACCCAGCAACCCCACCTAACTTTTTTTGGTCACTATGAAGTAATTTAGCGTGACCAATCCACCTAACCCACACATCTTTGGACTGTGGGAGGAAACCGGAGCACCCGGAGGAAACCCACGCAGACACGGGGAGAATGTGCAGACTCCGCACAGACAGTGACCCAAGCCGGGAATCGAACCTGGGACCCTGGAGCTGTGAAGCAACTGTGATGACCACTGTGCTACCGTGCCGTCCACAGACAGCTAGTCTCCAAGTCTCAGGGAAGTGTTAGGAATGTCAGGTTTTATAAAAAGTTATTTTTTAAACTGTCTATTAAATTCCAAGATTCAATTAAGTTGGGGGACTAGAGGCTAGTTAATTAGCATTTCTATCTTGTCACAGGACCCATGTGATTCTCATTGGCATGAAGATTGAAGATGAGTTTTGAATGGCGAGGAGTCCATCAGAAGTCATTGTACGACTGGATTACAGGTTTTCCTGAAATATCACTGCACCTCGCAGACAGAGTATATCTACAAAAATCCGAGAGTGATGGAAATCATAGAATCATAGAATTTACAGTGCAGAAGGAGGCCATTCGGCCCATCGAGTCTGCACCGGCTCTTGGAAAGAGCACCCTACCCAAGCCCACACCCCCACCCTATCCCCATAACCCAGTAACCCCACCCAACACTAAGGGAAATTATGGACACTAAGGACAATTTAGCATGGCCAATCCACCTAACCTGCACATCTTTGGACTGTGGGAGGAAACCGGAGCAACCGGAGGAAACCCACGCACACACGGGGAGAACGTGCAGACTCCGCACAGACAGTGACCCAAGCGGGAATCGAACCTAGGACCCTGGAGCTGTGAAGCAATTGTGCTAACCACTATGCTAGAGAAAGAATGAAAGCAGAGAGATAGAGGCAGCAAGTGTTTAATATTCATTGTGCAAAATGCAAATAGGAGCTCATGCTTGGATTGAAACGACCAAGGTTGTGAAGGTTCAAACAAAGCTAGAAGATTCGCACAGCTTTAACTGGGTGGGGGGCGGGAGGGGACACAGAGGGAAGCCAGTGTGACCCAAGCTGTGAAAATCAGTTTGGGAATTAGAAGATATCAGGCTGGAAAAGGGGAGAATAAACAAAGAATCATGTTGGACTAGTTCCTAGAGAATCAAGAGTCTGTAGCAACAGGGTTGGGCTGTGAACTCTCCCCTGTAGCCCTCACCCATGACTGTTTCTGCATTTTCACTTCTCCCTCGACCCTCTGTTGGCTCTTGGTTTGTAGCCAGTTTTCAGTGATCCCAATTCTACTGCATTTGCTGTTTGTATTTTCTGATGGGCAAGACATTTAATGGAGCTGGTGTTAGCCAGGTCAATTTTAGGAGAGCAGTACAGTGGGACAGCGAGCCACCCATAAAACATTGCTAAGGGGCAAGATAAACATTATGCCTTGGCAGGACCTGGAATGGGCATAACAAGGAAGAAATGTGGATCAGGCCAGGCCAGGAAGAAGGGCAGCACGGTGGCCTTGTGGATAGCACAATTGCTTCACAGCTCCAGGGTCCCAGGTTCGATTCCGGCTTGGGTCACTGTCTGTGTGGAGTCTGCACATCCTCCCCGTGTGTGTGTGGGTTTCCTCCGGGTGCTCCGGTTTCCTCCCACAGTCCAAAGATGTGCGGGTTAGGTGGATTGGCCATGATAAATTGCCCTTAGTGTCCAAAATTGCCCTTAGTGTTGGGTGGGGTTATGGGGATAGGGCGGAGGGGTTGACCTTGGGTAGGGTGCTCTTTCCAAGAGCCGGTGCAGACTCGATGGGCCGAATGGCCTCCTTCTGCTCTGTAAATTCTATGAAAAAAAAAAATTGAGGCAGACAGTTGAATTGGGCAATACCAGAGCACTGGCTTTTTAAAAAATAACATGCCAGGGAACCAGAATGAATCTCTTGTACAGGCACTCAACAGAGAACATCCATTGAACTGGAGAACATCTGACCAGCCAAGTCCTTCAAAACATGAAAAAGGTACTGAAATTAGAATGGGAGTCTCTCGCGCGTGAATTACCCGGCGCGGGGACTAGTGACAGAGCCCACCCCCCGCGATTCTCTGCGCAAAACTGGCCGAGTTCCCGATGGTGTGGTTCTAACCACCTATTGGCCGTCGGGAACCTCGGGTGGCAGCTGCGGACTCAATCCGCAGCCGCCCTAGTGTGGGGCGGGGGGATCGATCACCGGGGGGGGGGGGGGGGGGGGGGGCTCATGGACGGCCATGGGAGCGATCGGCGTCACGGACCCGCGGGCACCGCGATCTCGGGGGTGGCCTACATTTTTGATGCCGCTCCGCGGTCCGAGTCCGCCATGTCCCATGGGGCGGCCGCTGCAGGCGCGGACTCCCTCCCGGAAGTCCGGAAGTGCCCCGTATCCGCAGCCAGAGCTGCGGGGAGCACTCCGGGGCTCTGCCAGCCCCCTACAGCTAGGAGAATCGCTCAGGACTTTCTTAAGGAAAGTCCAGAGTGAAACGCCAGCGCAAGGCATAGCCCCATTATTAGAGAATCCAGCCCATGATATTTAGATAGATGCTGATCTAACAGAATATTAATTTTGATTCACTTACTTTGTAGTATTCTATAGTCTAACAGGCATAATGCGGGGAATGATTTTCACAGAAACCTACTTCTAATTATGTCTCGCACTATTAATCTACACTTGCTGCACTAGTAACTGCAGGAAAAATGTTTACATTGTCCGGTTGAAATTGAGGTCTTGACAGGGAGAGAGATATGTTCTGCAGGCATGGATACTGGTGGGGGCTGAACTCTCAAATAGTTTTAAATTTATACGGATCAAAAGAAGAGAGGGGAAAATCATTACTCTCTCAATGTTTAATGTCAGGTAGGTTTATATAATCGTTCAAGGGTCCATTGACCTCCTTCTGCACTTTATAAATTAGATTTGATGTGATATTGAGTTTATGCTCGAGTTGGTGTGAAACCAAAGTAGTTTGAAGTGACGCCATCAAGGAGTCCAGTTCATACTCACATTTTATACAAAATTCAAAATGCTTTGTGGAGAATAAATATCAATACAGACTGTATGGATCAAACAGTCGGTTTGATTAATATATAATGCTAAAATGGAATTGTGTTAATACAAACTTAGTTTTGAATATCGAAGGTGGAACTCTATATTGAATTTGAGTCAAATCTCCAGGACAAGTTTGTAACACAAAATATTTAATCATTAATTAAATATGAAAAACGCAACATTTTAGAGAAATAAGTGCTCGTTGTACCACCTTTCGGGTGCTCTGGTTTCCTCCCACAAGTCCCGAAAGACTGTTACTGTTAGGTGAATTGGACATTCTGAATTCGTCCTCTGTGTACCCGAACAGGCGGCGGAATGTGGCGACTAGGGGCTTTTCACAGTAACTTCATTGCAGTGTTAATGTAAGCTTACTTGTGACAATAAAGATTATTAAATTGGAGACTTCCGGGTGCGGCGATGACCAGCTGAGTCGCACGTTTCGGCAGCTCCCGGTGGAACGGACTTTTGGGCTCTTGATAGGAGCCCCAACGGCAATTTTAACGGCTAAAAACACCGTGCGGTAAACCAGAAGGGTGTTCCCCCTGGACACGGATGGAAAAAGGAGAGGAAAGTGGCCGGATTGCAGCGGATCCTTTGGAACAACGGCAAGGAAGGCAAGCAGAAACCAAGATGGCGTCGGAAGGTGGCAGTTTCATATGGGGCCCTGAACAACAAGAGTTCTTGAAACGCTGCGTGGAGGAGATAAAAAAGGAAATGAAGAAAGAGTTGTTGGCCCCGATATTACAGGCGATTGAAGGGCTGAAAGAGGAACAAAAGACCCAGGAGCAGGAGCTTCGGGTCGTGAAGGCGAAAGCAGCAGAGAATGAGAACGATATACAGGGCCTGGTGGTGAAGTCGGAGATACAGGAGGCACACCAGAAACGATCTGTGGAGAGGTTGGAGGCACTGGAAAACAACGCAAGGAGGAACAACTTGAGAATTCTTGGCCTTCCTGAAGGTGTGGAGGGGGCGGACGTCGGGGCATATGTGAGCACGATGCTGCACTCGTTAATGGGAGCGGAGGCCCCGACGGGTCCGTTGGAGGTGGAGGGAGCATACCGAGTTATGGTGCGAGGATCGAGAGCAGGAGAAACTCCCAGAGCCATAGTGGTGAGATTCCTCCGTTTTAAGGATAGAGAAATGGTCCTTAGATGGGCGAAGAAAACTCGGTGTAGTAAATGGGAGAACGCGGTGATCCGCCTTTATCAAGATTGGAGTGCGGAGGTGGCGAGAAGGAGGGCGAGCTTTAATCGGGCCAAAGCGGTACTTCACAAAAAGAAGATAAAATTTGGAATGCTGCAACCGGCAAGACTGTGGGTCACATATCGAGGGAGGCACCACTACTTTGAAACGGCGGATGAAGCGTGGACTTTTATTGTAGAAGAAAAATTGGAATGATTGGATTATGAAAATGAACGTTTGGACAAAGTGGTGGGGCGAATGGGGGGGGGGCGAAGAGGGGATTTATGTTTTAATCCTGCGGTATGGTAACTTTTCTTTCTCCCACAGGTGGTGATGGGGGGAGGTGGGGAGGGAGAGGAGATGGGGCGTTGGCCATGGGAGGCGGGGCCGAGGGAGAGGCGCGGGCTTGGTTCCCGCGCTATGATAATTATGGCGGGAATAGAGAAGCAGGAAGGAGGGGGCGTCGCACGGTGCGAGCCGTGATCACGGGGGGGAAGCCGAGGTCAGCCAGAGTTTGCTGACTTCTGGGAGCAACATGGGGGGAGTAATTACGCTAGCGGGGGGTCTAGCAGGGGGGGGGGGAGGGGGGAGTTACTGGGTTGCTGCTGCTGGGGAAAGGGGGGAGTGGGTACGGGAAAGGATGGGCGGGGGGGCACCGTCTGGGAGAGATACAGCTGCGTGGGAACTGGGTGAGAAGCTGGAAAAAGATGATGGCTAACCGGCAAGGGGGGGGGGGTGGGAAGCCCCCCAACTCGGCTGATCACGTGGAACGTGAGGGGGCTTAACGGGCCGATAAAGAGGGCACGAGTACTCGCACACCTTAAGAAACTTAAAGCAGATGTGGTTATGCTACAGGAAACGCACCTGAAACTGATAGACCAGGTTAGGTTGCGCAAAGGATGGGTGGGGCAGGTGTTCCATTCGGGGCTGGATGCGAAAAACAGGGGGGTGGCTATATTAGTGGGGAAGCGGGTAATGTTCGAGGCGAAGACTATAGTGGCGGATAACGGGGGCAGATACGTGATGGTGAGTGGCAAATTACAGGGAGAGATGGTGGTTTTGGTAAACGTGTATGCCCCGAACTGGGACGATGCCAACTTTATGAGGCGAATGCTAGGACGCATCCCAGACCTAGAGACCGGAAAGCTGATAATGGGGGGAGACTTTAACACGGTGTTGGAACCAAGGCTGGATAGGTCGAAGTCCAGGACTGGTAGGAGGCCGGCAGCAGCCAAGGTGCTTAAGGATTTTATGGAGCAGATGGGAGGGGTGGACCCGTGGAGATTCAGTAGACCTAGGAGTAAGGAGTTCTCGTTTTTCTCCTATGTCCATAAAGTCTATTCACGCATAGACTTTTTTGTGTTGGGTAGGGCATTGATCCCGAGGGTGAGGGGAACGGAATATACGGCTATAGCCATTTCGGATCATGCCCCACACTGGGTAGACTTGGAGATAGGGGAGGAAACAAGAGGGCGCCCACCCTGGAGAATGGACATGGGACTAATGGCGGATGAGGGGGTGTGCCTAAGGGTGAGGGGATGCATTGAAAAGTACTTGGAACTCAATGACAATGGGGAGGTTCAGGTGGGAGTGGTCTGGGAGGCGTTGAAGGCGGTGGTTAGGGGGGAGCTGATATCAATAAGGACACATAAAGGGAAGCAGGAGAGTAAGGAACGGGAGCGGTTGCTGCAAGAACTTTTGAGGGTGGATAGACAATATGCGGAAGCACCGGAGGAGGGACTGTACAGGGAAAGGCAAAGGCTGCATGTGGAATTTGACTTGCTGACTACAGGCACTGCAGAGGCACAATGGAGGAAGGCGCAGGGTGTACAGTATGAATATGGAGAGAAGGCGAGCAGATTGCTGGCACACCAATTGAGGAAAAGGGGAGCAGCGAGGGAAATAGGGGGGGTGAGGGACGAGGAAGGAGAGACGGAGCGGGGAGCGGAGAGAGTGAACGAAGTGTTCAAGACATTTTATAAAAAATTGTATGAAGCTCAACCCCCGGATGGGAGGGAGAGAATGATGGATTTTTTGGATCGGCTGGAAATTCCCAAGGTGGAAGAGCAGGAAAGGGTGGGACTGGGAGCACAGATCACGGTAGAAGAAGTGGTGAAAGGAATTAGGAACATGCAGACGGGAAAGGCCCCGGGACCGGACGGATTCCCAGTTGAATTTTACAGAAAATATTTGGACTTGCTCGCCCCGCTACTGACGAGGACCTTTAACGAGGCAAAGGAAAGGGGACAACTGCCCCCGACTATGTCAGAAGCAACGATATCGCTTCTCTTAAAGAAGGAAAAGGATCCGCTACAATGCGGGTCCTACAGACCAATTTCCCTCCTCAATGTGGATGCCAAGGTCCTGGCCAAGTTAATGGCAATGAGAATAGAGGAATGTGTCCCGGGGGTGGTTCATGAGGACCAAACTGGGTTTGTGAAGGGGAGACAGCTGAACACGAATATACGGAGGCTGTTAGGGGTAATGATGATGGCCCCACCAGAGGGGGAAACGGAGATAGTAGTGGCGATGGATGCCGAGAAAGCATTTGATAGAGTGGAATGGGATTATCTGTGGGAGGTGTTGAGGAGATTTGGGTTTGGAGAGGGGTATGTTAGATGGGTGCAGCTGTTGTATAGGGCCCCAGTGGCGAGTGTGGTCACGAATGGACGGGGATCGGCATATTTTCGGCTCCATAGAGGGACAAGGCAGGGATGTCCTCTGTCCCCATTACTGTTTGCACTGGCGATTGAGCCCCTGGCGATAGCGCTGAGAGGTTCCAAGAGATGGAGGGGAATACTTAGGGGAGGAGAAGAACACCGGGTATCTTTATATGCGGATGATCTGCTACTATATGTGGCGGATCCAGCGGAGGGGATGCCAGAAATAATGCGGATACTTGGGGAGTTTGGGGATTTTTCAGGGTATAAATTGAACATGGGGAAGAGTGAGCTGTTTGTGGTGCATCCAGGGGAGCAGAGTAGAGAAATAGAAGACCTACCGTTGAGGAAGGTAACAAGAGACTTTCGTTACCTGGGGATCCAGATAGCTAAGAATTGGGGCACATTGCACAGGCTAAATTTGACGCGGTTGGTGGAACAGATGGAGGAAGATTTCAAGAGATGGGATATGGTAGCATTGTCAATGGCAGGGAGGGTGCAGGCGGTTAAGATGGTGGTCCTCCCGAGATTCCTCTTTGTGTTTCAGTGCCTCCCGGTGGTGATCACGAAGGCTTTTTTCAAAAGGATAGAAAAGAGTATCATGGGTTTTGTTTGGGCCGGGAAGACTCCGAGAGTGAGGAAGGGATTCTTACAGCGTAGTAGGGATAGGGGGGGGCTGGCACTACCGAGCCTAAGTGAGTATTATTGGGCCGCTAATATTTCAATGGTGAGTAAGTGGATGGGAGAGGAGGAAGGAGCGGCGTGGAAGAGATTAGAGAGGGCGTCCTGTAGGGGGACCAGCCTGCAGGCTATGGTGACAGCCCCATTGCCGTTCTCACCAAGGAACTATACCACGAGTCCGGTGGTGGTAGCTACACTGAAGATTTGGGGACAGTGGAAACGACATAGGGGAAAGACCGGAGCATTGGGGGGGTCCCCGATAAGAAACAACCATAGGTTTGCCCCGGGGGGAATGGATGGGGGATATGGAATGTGGCAAAGAGCAGGTATAACGCAATTGAAAGATCTATTTGTGGATGGGAAGTTCGCGAGTCTGGGAGCGCTGACTGAGAAATATGGGTTGCCCCAAGGGAATGCATTCAGGTACATGCAATTGAGGGCTTTTGCGAGGCAACAGGTGAGGGAATTCCCGCAGCTCCCGACACAAGAGGTGCAGGACAGAGTCATCTCGAAGAAATGGGTGGGGGACGGTAAGGTGTCGGATATATATAGGGAAATGAGGGATGAAGGGGAGACTATGGTGGACGAACTAAAAGGGAAATGGAAAGAAGAGCTAGGGGAGGAGATCGAGGAGGGGCTGTGGGCAGATGCCCTAAACAGGGTAAACTCGTCGTCCTCGTGCGCCAGGCTAAGCCTGATTCAGTTTAAGGTATTACACAGGGCACATATGACTGGAACACGGCTCAGTAAATTTTTTGGGGTGGAGGATAGGTGTGCGAGGTGCTCGAGAAGCCCAGCGAATCATACCCATATGTTTTGGTCATGCCCGGCACTACAGGGGTTTTGGATGGGGGTGACAAAGGTGCTTTCGAAAGTAGTAGGAGTCCGGGTCGAACCACGCTGGGGGTTGGCTATATTTGGGGTTGCACAAGAGCCGGGAGTGCAGGAGGCGAGAGAGGCCGATGTTTTGGCCTTTGCGTCCCTAGTAGCCCGGCGCAGGATATTGCTAATGTGGAAAGAAGCCAAGCCCCCGGGGGTGGAGACCTGGATAAATGATATGGTGGGGTTCATAAAGTTAGAGCGGATTAAGTTCGTCCTAAGGGGGTCGGCTCAAGGGTTTACCAGGCGGTGGCAACCGTTCGTCGAATATCTTGCGGACAGATAGATGGGGGGAAAAAGAAGGCAGCAGCAGCAGCCCAGGACTTGGGGGGTGGGGGGGGGGGGTGGCCTGAGACAAGGCAGTTGCCAATTAGGGCTAGTTTTTTATTTTTGTTATTTAATATTTATTTATTTGTTGTTGTTTTCTTTTGTTCTTGTTTAAATAAAAAAGGTCATTATTATCTGTATTGTTATAATGTTGTGTAAAGGATGCACAATGTACTGTGTTGGTTGACCAAAAATTTTCAATAAAATATTATTTAAAAAAAAAAAAGATTATTAAATTAAAATTAATCTTAGAATCTCGAAGAGCTCAAGTTTGAAGTCAGCATCTTGCATGTCTTGTCCAGTTAACTTCTGAGTACCATAGCATGCATGGTCGAGAGTCTGGTGAGAGAAGATGCGATATCATCCTGAGAACAAAATGTGCCGTTTCTGTTGTGTCACTGATTTTCCATGGGGTGCGGTACATTACTCTCACCTAACTGCAGGAGGAGAGCAGGAAATCAGTTGTGTTTCAGGACCCTATTATGTGATCCACCAGATTTTACAAGGTGATCTAAGTTTGAAGGTCCAACGATTGGCGATACAGAGAGCTGATGGGAGATCCCGGCAGCACCTGCATCAAGGTGACTGCACACTCAGTAGCAGACCACAGATTGCTAATGCCTTGCAACGTAATGCCACACATACTGGATGCAGCCATTTTCTAAATGCGGCAACAGTTTATCGGCAGTCTTTCCAATACCTCATGCAAATTCCTACTTGCAGAAAACAACTTTCTTTTAGAAGCTAAACCGCTCATACCAGGATCTTTGATCACTTTAGCAGGAGTGAAGCTTTCCCTCCAGCAAGCAATCAATCGAACTGTCCCTTCCAGTAGTGCCCGCTCTTCCTCACTTGTAGGACAGAATTTAATCTGTAAGGCTTGGATCCCAACTGTTGGAGTCACTTTGCTTCTGGGAGTGGAAACATGTGGAATTCAAAGATAAGTTGAAAGAGCGAATGCAGGCCACATGACGCATGTGTAATCACATGGCAGGGAGGGCAGCAATTGCCCAAACTTGCTGTTAGGTGACTCTATGTAGCTCCAAGTCAGCTGAAGAAGAGCCCCTTGATAAGCATGCAGGCTCTGCAGGCAGGGAGCAAACAGGTCAACTGGAACCTAAAGAGTTGAAATTATATTGGACGAGAATCACCGGTCTCCGACGCCAAAATTACGTTCGGCGATCGGGCAGAGAATCCACGTTGGCGCCAAATCAATTTGCAATGCTCCAAAACAGAGTACTCCAGGAGTACTCCACGCACCGTATGGACGGCCTCAGGACTTTACCTGAGGCCCTTCCCCCAATGCTCCACCCCTGATTGTCCATGCTCCCGACTGCGTGGGTCTCTCATGCTATTTTTTTTCGGGAACGCGACGTGGCGGCTGCGGACTGAGTCCAGCGCCGTCAGTCGGGCAAGGGCCGATCCGCGGGCGGGGCAATGGGGGGGGGGGGGGGGGGGAGAAGTGCTTTGACAGGGGCTGGGGCACTGGTGGGGGGGGTCGTCTGGTGATGGTGAGCCTAGCCAAAGGGGGGTCACTATTTGGCAGGCCGGGTCCACGCGCGGCCAGCGCCATGTTGCACGGCGCGGCTGTAGGCCGCCGCCATGCGCATGCGCGGCCACGGACCCGGCCATTCTCCGGCTGTATCTGCAGGTAGAGCCGGGTGCTCTATACTGCGTGCCTGCTAGTCCCCCACCAGACGGAGGATCGGTGGCCATTTTGCGCCAAATTTTCAGTCGTAAAACGCCACCGTTCCCACGCCAGTGTCAGGACATAGTCTCCAAATTGGAGAATCCAGCCCATTGTTTTAAATACAACTTCTCATCCCTCTTTGGAGCTGTCACACTTCTACCCCGATCATTTCCCCATCAGACTTTCATTTAAAGACACCCAATCGCCCCCCCCCCTGCTGTCCATTCACCATCTGCTATCCCCATCACTCCCGACCTTCCCACCCCGCCTGTAATATGCTTGAGGCTACGACCAAAAGACCCCCCCCAAAGTTTAATAATACCTCCCTTGCCGCCAGGAATGATGGGAGGTGCTCTTCCCCACTGATGCCTCATGCCTGACCCAGGCAGCCTGGGCAGAGATCGCAGTTATCCTCAGGAACAGTCATGACTTATGATTGTGTGTGATAGAGGTCCACTCTTCGTGCCCTTCTACATGGTAGAAGAAGTGGGTTTAAATCTAATTCTGGGGGACATTGACGAAGTTTAGCAACCATCCTGAGTAGGTAATAGTTTGCAGACAATCGGGCACTGACCAGTTAGGTGTCTCACACCTGTACAAAACAAGTTAAAAATCAAATGGTCTCTGGCACCCCTGGCACATCGCTCCATGGTGTTCACATCTTGGAATGGTGCTGCAACATTCAAAATCCTCAGTCAGGGTGAAGCACAAAATCTCCTCATTGCAATGTCACATTATGGGGCTGTGGGAATGCCACAATGGTGTCATGAGCTACATCCAAGGGGATAGCCCTCATCACCCATAATTCAACCATCGACCTGAGCTGGAATTGGCATCATAGGAGTCATGAAGACTCCAAAATCAAGTACAAACCTGCATAATCAATTCTGTATTGTCACAAGCCACTTGCACATTAAGGGAGTAAAGGTTCTTGTAATTGACATATGCTGCTGGCTGTTTCCGGGAAGCTCTAATGGCCACATGAATGCAGTCAATCACTTCCTGCACTCATGGAACCGAGCAAAGGTCCCAAAGGCAACCGTCCCTTCGGCCTGGTTCTCTGCATCGGTCTCTGCATCAGTCAAAAAACCTGATTGGTCCTTTCACACAGGGTATTGGTGACCTCGTATATGTGGCAGCCAGGGCTATGCCACTTACATCCTCTGTGGAGCCCTGCAAAGATCCAGTAGCATAGAAATTCAGCGCTGCAGTCACCTTGCGACTGACATCAGATTCCCTCCAAATCCACGGGGCTGCAGGCCTTGTACAAGGAGCACACACAGGCCAGTGACTGCTTCCCAGGATAGCCTCAGCCAACTCTGGCATTGCCTCTCAGAGTGGAGGTAATTGGTGTGTCTCCAGAACACGCGCTGATGCACCAATGCTCTGTAGGACCATCAATATGATGCAAGGCAGGTTGTATTAACATCAATCAAGTCTTTATTGAGCAGACTTGTTCCCCAGCAGCTCGGTTACAGAATGCAGCTGCTGGAAGAACCTGGGTAGGCGGCAGATCCTATCAGGAGCCAGTATCCATCCACCAATAGCCTCTCGGCATCATGGTGCACCGTATTACCCCTAATACATACCACCACATTCACCCCTTGTTAAAAAAGAACCCGGCGGGATGGTGGGTCGTATGGTGGTAGGGGTTTACAGGGTCGGTATTGTGCCGTAAGTATTAACTATATAAAATAATGCCACTTTAACTGGGCCATGCATGGTCGGCATTGTGCCATAACTATTAACTATATACAATAATGCCGCCTTATTGGGCTACAGAATCATTGACATGACTTAAAGCGATTCGATGAGCCGGGTGGGTGCCCTGGTTGTCCTTTCCGATCGTCTCAGGCCAGGTGGTGGTGATGGTGCTGGCTCGAGTCCCGTCGTCTCTGGGAGCGTAGCGCTGTCCGTCCCTGTTTCCTTACTCCTGGGCGGGCCTGGGAGGAGGACCGATCCACCCGGGAAGGGAGTGGCTGTGGGATGCGCCGGCGGGAGTGAGGGGGTGATTGGTGTTGGGGGGGTGTGGGGAGCTCCAGCGGGCGCCAGGTCCCGCAGGGAGACCGTGTCCTGTCGGCCATTGGGGAACGCCACGTAGGCATATTGCGGGTTTGCGTGGAGGAGATGTACCCTTTCCACCAACGGGTCTGATTTGTGCGCTCGCACATGTTTCCGGAGCAGGATGGGCCCCGGGTCTGCCAGCCAGGTCGGAAGTGACGTTCCAGAGGAGGACCTCCTAGGGAAAACAAGGAGGCGCTTGTGAGGCGTTTGGTTAGTCGTGGTGCACAGCAGGGAGCGGATAGAGTGAAGGGCATCCAGGAGGACTGCCTGCCAGCGGGAAATTGGGAGATTCCTAGACCGGAGGGCCAGCAGGACGGCCTTCCAGACCGTTCCGTTCTCCCTTTCTACCTGTCCGTTCCCCCGGGGGTTGTAGCTGGTCGTCCTGCTCAAGGCTATGCCCTTGCTGAGCAGGAATTGACGCAGTTCGTCACTCATGAAGGAGGACCCCCTGTCGCTATGGATGTAGGCGGGGAAACCGAACAGTGTAAAAATGGTGCAGAGGGCTTTAATGGCCGTGGCCACGGTCATGTCAGGGCAGGGGATAGCGAAGGGGAAATGGGAGTATTCGTCAACGACGTTTAGAAAGTACGTGTTGCGATCGGTGGAGGGAGGGGGCCTTTGAAATCCAAACTGAGGCGTTCAAAAGGTCGGGAAGCCTTTATCAGGTGCGCTCTATCTGGACTGAAAAAGTGCGGTTTGCACTCTGCGCAGATCTGGCAGTTCCTGGTGACTGTACGGACCTCCTCCACAGAGTAGGGGAGGTTGCGGGACTTTACGAAATGGTAGAACCGAGTGACCCCTGGGTGGCAGAGGTCTTCGTGGAGGGCTTGGAGGCGGTCTATTTGTGCGTTGGCACATGTGCCGCGGGATAGGGCATCGGACGGCTCTTTGAGCTTTCCGGGACGATACAAGATCTCATAGTTATAGGTGGAGAGTTCGATCCTCCACCGCAAGATCTTGTCGTTTTTTTATCTTGCCCCGCTGTGCATTATCGAACATGAAGGCTACCGACCGTTGGTCAGTGAGGAGAGTGAAACTCCTACTGGCCAGGTAATGCCTCCAATGTCACACAGCTTCCACTATGGCTTGGGCCTCCTTTTCCACTGAGGAGTGGCAAATTTCTGAAGCGTGGAGGGTCCAGGAGAAAAAAGCCACGGGTCTGCCTGCTTGGTTGAGGGTGCCCGCCAGAGCTACGTCGAATGCGTCGCTCTCGACTTGGAAGGGGAGGGACTCGTCGATGGCGCGCATCGTGGCCTTTGTGATATCCGCTTTGATGCGGCTGAAGGCCTGGCGTGCCTCTGTTGACAGGGGAAAAGTAGTGGACTGGATTAGTGAGCGGGCCTTGTCTGCGTATTGGGGAACTCACTGGGCGCAATAAGAAAAGAAGCCCAGGCAGCGTTTCAAAGCTTTGGCACAGTGAGGGAGAGGGAACTCCATGAAGGGGCGCATGCGTTCAGGGTCGGGGCCTATCACTCCATTACGCACTACGTAGCCCAGGATGGCTAGACGGTCGGTGCTGAACACGCATTTTTCCCTGTTGTAGCTGAGGTTGAGGGCGTTAGCGGTCTGGAGGAATTTTCGGAGGTTGGCGTCGTGGTCCTGCTGGTCATGGCCGCAGATGGTGACGTTGTCGAGGTACGGGAACGTGGCCCATAAACCGTGCTGGTCAACCATTCGGTCCATCTCCCGTTGGAAGACCAAGACTCCGTTCGTGATGCCGAATGGAACTCTTAAAAAGTGGTATAGCCGCCCATCTGCTTCGAAGGCCGTGTACTTGCGGTCACTGGGGCGGATGGGGAGCTGGTGGTAGGCGGACTTAAGGTCCAATGGTGGAGAAGACCCTGTATTGTGCAATCCGATTGACCATGTTGGATATGCGGGGGAGACGGTACGCAGCTAGCTGCGTGTACCTGTTGATGGTCTGACTATAGTCGATGACCATCCTCTGCTTCTCCCCGGTCTTTACGACTACCACCTGGGCTCTCCAGGGACCATTGCTAGCCTGGATGATGCCTTCCTTCAGCAGCCTCTGGACTTCAGACCGGATAAATGTTCGGTCCTAGGCGCTGTACCGTCTGCTCCTAGTGGCGACGGGCTTTCAATCCGGGATAAGGTTCGCAAACAAGGAAGGCGGTTCAACCTTGAGGGTCGCGAGGCCGCAGACAGTCAGTGGGGGTATAGGGCCGCCAAATTTAAATGTTAAGCTCTGGAGGTTGCATTGGAAGTCCAACGCCAGGAGAGTGGGAGCGCAGAGATGGGGGAGGACATACAGCCGGTAATTTTTGAACTCCCTCCCTTGCACCGTTAGGTTTGCGATGCAGAACCCTTTGATCTCAACGGAGTGGGACCCCGCCACCAGGAAGATTTTCTGGGTGCTTGGACGAATTACAAGGGAACAGCGTCTTACCGTGTCCAGATGAATAAAACTCTCCGTGCTCCAGGCGTCGATTAAACACGGCGTCTCGTATCCATTCACCAGCACTGTCATCGTTGCTGTCTGGAGCGTCCAGGGCCGCAACTGGTCCAAGGTCATCGATGCCAAGCGTGGTTGCTGCATCAGGTCATTGTTGTCAGGCAGCATGGAGCCGTCCGTGTTGGGGTCCTTGCCTGTCAGCCAAGATGGCGCGTCCATGGATCGGACGCGGTCTGGGGTGGACAGAATGACCGCTCCCATGGATCGCACGTGGGCTGCGGGTAAGAAAATGACGGCGCTCATCTCTCCCTCATGGCGTCCGGGCCCCAAAATGGCGGCGTCCTTTAGCCTCACGTGGGTCGCTGGGGGGGCTGAGTCGGTGGTCCCGTTTCTTCCCTGGAGATCGCGGCAACCCCCCGGGACTGGCACACCGCGGCGTAGTGGCCCTTTTTGCCGCAGCTTTTACAGGTAGCCGAGCAGGCCGGGCAGCGCTGCCGGGGGTGTTTCGGTTGGCCGCAAAAATAGCAGCGGGGCCCCCCCGGGTGGTCTGGGGTTCTGGCCGCGCAGGTTTGCGGGGGTGGGGGGGGTGCCGGAGAGTCGATCGTGGCGGGGGTCCACGGAGCCCAAGGGGCTGCAGTGCGGTCGGGGGCGTAGGCGCGGGCGTTTCGCGAGGCCACATCGAGGGATGCCGCCAGGGCCCGAGCTTCTGTGAGTCCCAGAGAGTCTTTCCCCAAAAGTCTCTGGCGGATCTGGGATGAAGCCAAACCTGCCACATACGCATCTTGGACCAGGAGCTCCATGTGCTCGTTCGCCGTTACCGCCGGGCAGTTGCAGTTTCTTCCCAGGATCTGCAGAGCATTGTAGAACTCATCCAGTGATTCTCCGGGAAGTTGTCGCCATGTCGCGAGCTGATAGCGTGCAAAGACCTGGTTGGCGGGCCGGATGTAGATCTCTTTCAGCGTGGCGATCGCCGCTTCGAAATTGTCCTCGTCCTCGATGAGTGAGTAGATGTCAGGACCCACCCTGGAATGGAGGACTTGCTTCTTCTGTTTGTCCGTCGGTTTGCCGGGGGGCGTTCGGGGATAGCCCTCAAAACACGCCAGCCAGCGTTTAAAAACAGAGGTAGAGTTAGCTGCTTGGGGGCCGATTCGCAGGCACTCCGGGGTGATCCGGAGCTCCATATTCCTACTTCGTGTTTTAATTCTGCTCAATAAATTGTAGGACCATCAATATGACACAAGGCAGGTTGTATTAACATCAATCAAGGCTTTATTGAGCAGACTTGTTCCCCAGCAGCTCGGTTACAGAATGCAGCTGCTGGAAGAACCTGGGTTCTTATACCCGCATTTCTGGGTGGAGCCCAGTAGGCGGCAGATCCTATCAGGACCCAGTATCCATCCACCAAGAGCCTCTCGGCATCATGGTGTACCGTATTACCCCTAATACATACCGCCACATGCTCATCAACAACTAAGCCTTCCTCCTTACCAACCTCTCCCTCTGATGCTATCTGTTGATGGCCTTGTGGTCTCTGTTGTTTGTTTGGCCATGGCCCTCCTCCAGCAAATCTCCTCCTCCACCTCCCAAGATTGGCAATAAGACTGTGAGAAGAGGGCAGGCAAAGATATGAGCACCTCTGTGTACACAGCTTTCATCCATACAGCAATTCACCTATGGAAATCACTGAGCCTCCCATGTACCACACCCAAGAGCCCTCCTATCCCACAATTGCCTCCTCCCTTTAAACCTAGACTTCCCCCAGCTGAACCTGTTTGGAGCAATATCGTCAGACACGCCCACTATAATCCTTTTGTTGTCAGCCATCACCCTCCAGCCTCTGTCACCCTCAAGCTTCTACCTATTGACATAGATTCTCCAAAAATCACCATGTGCCTCCCCTCAATCACCTCCACACCCATGACCCAATCACAGTGACTCTCAACCCTATATCTCTTATTCTTGATCATAACCCCCTGACACCTTGCTTCTCAAAATCTTGGAGCTTACATTCGTCACTTTTTTTTGAAAATCATTTTATTGAAGGCATTTTCAATATATACATTACCAAGAAATACAAAAGCCAACTGCAGCAACTGGAAACAAACCCCTCCCTCCCAACATGGCCCCCAACAAACACCTCCCACAGACCATTCTGCCACCCTAGCCCCTGCCCCGCTTTTCCAGTTTTCGCCCCACCGAAACAGGAAATAAAACAAACCCGCCACCCCACAGACAACTCAAAACCCCTTAAAGAAGTTGATGAACAGCTTACAAATCGAGGTGAACCCTTCTCTGCACCTCGAATGGTGAACTTGATCTTTTACAAATGCCAAAAGTGCTTATCCATACCCCTGCCTTCGGCGACTCCGAGTCCTGCCAACACAACAAAATCCATCTCCGGGCAATCAGGGAGGCAGGCATCTCTCCCCACCTGCACTCCTGGATCCTCCAACACAAATATCGCCACCTCCGGATTCGGAGTTACCTCAATCCCAAAATCTTTTACATCACATCCAAAAATCCATTCCAAACTCGGATACGCCCAAAACATATGCACATGATTCGCCGGTCCCCAGCCCCTACACCGGCCACAACTATCCTCCACCCCGGAAAGATCCGAATTACCCTGGAAATGGTCATGTGGGCCCTGTAGACCACCTTTAATTGGATAAGGCCTAGTCTTGCACACAGGGACGTATTCACCCTCCAGAGATTCATTCCATACTCTAGCCCTCAACGTCCCACCCAACTCCTCCTCCCACTTACGCCTAACCTCATGGGAGCACTCTCACTCTTCATCAACTCACCATACATTTATTTATTTTTTCCAATTAAGGGGCAATTTAGCGTGGCCAATCCACCTACCCTGCACATCTTTGGGTTGTGGGGGCGAGAGCCACGCAGACACGGGGAGAATGTGCAAACTCCACAGACAGTGACCCAGACCGGGATCGAACCTGGGTCCTCGGAGGTGCTAACCACTGTGCTGCCCTTAACTCACCATACATGTCCTCAACCATGCCCTCCCCTATTTCATCCTTGGACAGAAGCCTAACCTGCAGAACCGAGGGCGGCAGCATTGGAAACAATGGCATCTCCTTCCTCATGAAGTCCCTAAGCTACAGATAACCTACCTGAACCCATTCCCCTTCGGCAACTGGTACACCCCCTCCAGCTCCTCCAAGTTGACAAACTTCCCTCCAACAAACAAATCCGTGAAATATTCTATCCCCACCTGCCACCACATTGCATCCAACCCCGTCAATGCAAACATACGACTATCGCAAATTGGTGCCCACAGAGACATGCCTTCCAATCCAAAGTACTACCATCATTGGTTCCAAACCCTCAGTGCTGATACCACCACTGGACTCGTGGGGTACTGGACTCGTGGGGTACTTGACCGGCGAGAATGGAAGGGGCGCCAACAACAGTGCCCTCAAGCTGGTCCCCTTACACGAGGCCGTCTCCGACCTCTCCTTGCTAGCCATTGCAATATTTGCTGCCCAGTGGTAGTTCAACGAGCTTGGCAACGCTAACCCCAATTGATCCCTCTCTGAGAACACCCTCCTAACCCTCCATTCGTCATTCTTGGTCTGCCCTCTGTAACCCTTGACTCACCCTCAGACATCATTAAACTCCCCTCTTTGAATGTGGTCCTTTCCTCTGTGGTATAGATGCTTTGTTTAGATATTCAAATCGCAGAATCTGACAGGAACAACCACTCTAAAGGCCAACTGCTTAACTGAAATGGTTTCCCTCAACTCCCACTATGCCAGTTCCTTCCCTTTCATGTCCCAATTCTACCCTTGCAAGTTCCACTGTTGCGCATTTTCATGCCTTGACCCCACCTGCAAGAACACCCCCACTTCACCCTTGCTGCTACCGCCAGTGAATATTCTTCTGCTCCCCTTCCCTTTTCTGCAGAGTTCAACAAAGACACTGCTCACATCTAATCCAAATCGATTATCTCACCTGGTAAAGATGTAGTCATTAGTCAGGTGGCATGACTTTCCCACTCACTATGGACTTAATTAGGAAACTTCATGAAAATTGATGGAATGGTAATGTACGAAAGAGATTCTAGGCACCAGACTGCGCGAGTCCCAACCAACTGCCTGAAATGTCACCGACTTAATCGCTTAAACTTAACCCGGTGCCAGGAAGCTGAGATTTGGCTCCCGCCTGATTCAGTCACCCCACCTGCCATGTTTCCCGCTCATTAAACTCTACTCATACTATGTGATTCACCAAGTACAGGTTCCTCGAACACACTATCCCCACCCGTGGTGCTGATTTCTGCACCAGTGCTTGGTTGGGATTGACACATTGCTCTTTCGCTTAATCAGCAAACCCCAGACATGGGCCGAGCGACTCCTTCTGCACTGTAGGGATTCTATTCTATGGACACCTGAGAAGGGCCTAAAAGAGTAGAAATAGACAAAATTTGGTACTCAGTGACAAGGATAAGCAGAGTAGCAGAGCAATGCACTATCAGATTTCCTGGACATACATGATTTCCAGGTAGAGCCACAACATGCAGAAAATACACGGTCTTGCCACTTTAAATTGATTCAAAAATTTAAGTAACCTGATATCAACTACACACTGAGCATTCAAGCCAAATTCACCCTATTCACTCCTTTGTCATATCACCTTGACAGTATCAAGCTTATACAATTGGCTTTAATCATTCAAAACATCAGTCAGTTTAAAAGATGCCATTTACCAAAAGAGTCAATCAAAATCATTCCCAGTCACCAGTAATGACACTCAATTAATACCTAGAGCATCAGTCAAGCCAATAAAATGAACAATTACAATTAACCCACAAATTACTGGTAGCTGTTTAATCAAACAGTTAGACATATGGATTTTGTGACAAAAACAATAGTGATACCATCAGCACTCAACTATTAAAGGGTAAATTAGACACCAATTTCTGCCAACCACACATACACAATTAAACTTTGAAATCAGGAATCAGTTGACCCGAGTTACCCTGCTCCTCCGGAAGCTCCACTATAATAGCATCTCACCAAGAGACTTACCATTGAAAGGAATGGAATGGAGTGAAATTGCAACAAGTAGATACCCACTAGGCAGCACGGTGGCACAGTGTTTAGCACTGCTGCCTAAGGCACTGAGGACCCGACTTCCGGTTGCGGCGATGCGGAGCTAAGCCGCACATTTCGGCAGCTCCCGCTATCACGGACCTTTGGGCTCTCCAGAGGAGCCCCAACGGAAATTTTCTGATTGAATCCCGTGTGGGAAGGTGAAGTAAGGTCCCCCTCACGTTGTATGGCAGGGATTAGCGGTGGAGCGTCGGAGAAAGGGGCTTTGGAGCAGCGGCAGAAACGAGGGGGAAGAAACAAAATGGCGGAGGGCGGAGATCGAGCAGCATGGGGGCCGGACCAGCAGGAATTCCTCAGGCGCTGTGTGGAGGAGCTTAAAAAGGAGGTGCTGGCGCCAAAGCTGTTGGCGATCGAGGGGCTGAAGGAGACCCGGAAGGCCCAGGCGGTGGAGCTCTGTGAGGTGAGGGATAGAAATAATGAGAACGAGGATGAGATCCTGGGCCTGCCGGTAAAGTTGGAGGCGCACGAGGCGGTGCACAGGAGGTGGACCGAGAGACTCGAGGTCCTGGAGAACAGGTCGAGGAGGAAGAATCTCCGGATTCTGGGTCTCCCCGAAGGAGTGGAGGGAGCTGATGCAGGGGCGTATGCGAGTACGATGCTCCATTCGCTGATGGGTGCGGAGGTCTCTCCGAGCCCCCTGGAGCTGGAAGGAGCTCACCGGGTCCTGGCGAGGAGACCCAGGGCTGATGAGCCGCCAAGGGCGATAGTGGCGAGGATCCATTGCTTCGCGGACAAAGAAAGTGTCCTGCGATGGGCCAAGAAGGTGCGGAGCAGTAGATGGGAGAATGCGGTGATCCGAGTCTACCAGGACTGGAGTGCGGAGGTGGCAAAGAGGAGAGCTGGCTTCAACCGGGCCAAGGCGGTGATGCACAAAAAAAGTCAGGTTCGGAATTCTGCAGCCTGCGCGACTGTGGGTCACTTATCAGGACCGACACCACTATTTCGAAACGCCAGAAGAGGCTTGGACCTTTATCCAAACGGAAAAATTGGACTCGAACTGAGGGGCTGTGGTTGTGGGGGGGGGGATGTTGACCGTATAGAGGGTTGTAAATATGGGTAAAGAATGTTTCATGGGTGGGATGATAGATGGGGATGTGGGAAGAGTTCTTGTTAAATTTTTTTTCAGTTGACGAGATAGTGGGAAATTTGGGCGTCGGTGCTGGAGGGAGATGAGACTCGGGGATGGAGGAACTGGGATAAGGCCGCAACAGGAGCTGCGCCACAGGGGGCGGGGCTGGCTCAGGAAAGCGCGGGCTTTTTCCCGCGCTAGGGAGGGGGGGATGGAGTAAGGTAAGGAGGAGAGACTCCCACACGTGGGAGATCAACGGGAATGCGGGGGAAGCCGGGGTCAGCAGATGTCAGCTGACTCACGGAAGTAGTATGGGGGGAGCAAAAGAGCTAGATGCGGATCTAGAGGGGAGGGGGGGAGGGAAGGGGGGAGAGGGGGGACAATAGGGTTGCTGCTGCACTGGCCGAGGGGGAACTGAAAATGGAAGAGGTGGTCGGGGCGGGGGTTCCCCGTCTGGGGGGGTGCGTGAGGCGCGGGCACGGGACTGGCCTAAGATAGGAGATTGCTAGTCAAGGGGGGGGGGGGAGCCCCCCCAATCCAGCTGATCACGTGGAATGTGAGAGGCCTAAGCGGGCCGGTTAAGAGGGCCCGTGTTTTCGCGCGCCTAAAGGGACTGAAGGCAGACGTGGTCATGCTTCAGGAGACACATCTGAAGGTGGCAGATCAGGTCAGGTTAAGGAAGGGATGGGTAGGACAGGTGTTCCATTCGGGGCTGGATGCGAAGAATAGAGGGGTGGCAATATTGGTGGGGAAGCGGGTGTTGTTTGAGGCCAAGAATATAGTAGCGGACAATGGAGGCCGATACGTGATGGTGAGCGGTAGGTTGCAGGGGACGGAGGTGGTATTGGTTAATGTATACGCCCCAAACTGGGACGATGCTGGATTCATGAAACGGATGTTGGGGCGTATTCTGGACTTTGAGGTAGGGAGCTTGATAATGGGTGGGGATTTCAACACGGTGTTGGACCCAGCATTAGATCGTTCCAGATCTAGGACGGGGAAGAGGCCGGCGGCAGCCAAGGTGCTCAGGGGCTTTATGGATCAGATGGGGGGGGGGGGGAGAGTAGACCCGTGGAGATTTGCCAGGCCTTTGGCCAGAGAATTTTCTTTTCTCTCCCATGTACATAAGGCCTACTCCCGGATAGATTTTTTTGTTTTGGGCAGGGCATTGATCCCGAAAGTGGAGGGAACGGAGTATTCAGCCATAGCCATTTCAGAACACGCCCCGCATTGGGTGGAGCTAGAGCTGGGGGAGGAGAGGGACCAACGCCCGTTGTGGCGGTTGGACGTGGGACTGCTGGCAGACGAGGAAGTGTGTGGGAGGGTGCGGGGGTGCATCGAAAGGTACTTGGAGGCTAACGACAACGGGGAGGTGCAGGTGGGAGTAGTATGGGAGGCGCTGAAGGCGGTGGTCAGGGGAGAGTTAATCTCCATCAGGGCTCATAGGATGAAGAGAGCGGGCAGGGAAAGGGAGAGGTTAGTGGGGGAGATTTTAAGGGTGGACAGGAGTTATGCAGAGGCTCCTGATGAGGGACTACTCAGGGAAAGACGAAGTCTTCAGACGGAGTTCGACATGTTGACCACAGGGAAGGCGGAGGCAGTGGAGGAAGGCACAGGGGGCGATATATGAATATGGGGAGAAGGCGAGTCGGATGCTGGCACATCAGCTCCGTAAGAGGATGGCAGCGAGGGAAATAGGTGGAGTCAAGGATGGCAGGGGAACTACGGTGCGGAGTGTGGTGAAAGTGAATGAGGCATTTAAGGCCTTATATGAGGAGCTGTATAGGTCCCAGCCCCCAGGGGGAAAAGAGGGGATGCGACGATTCTTGGACCAACTGGGGTTCCCGAGGGTGGAGGAGCAGGAGGTGGCTGGTTTGGGGGCGCCCATTGGGGAGGAGGAGCTGGTTAAAGGACTGGGGAGCATGCAGGCGGGGAAGGCCCCGGGGCCGGATGTGTTCCCGGTGGAGTTTTATAGGAAGTATGTAGACCTGTTAGCCCCGTTGCTGGTAAGGACCTTCAATGGAGCAAGGGAGGGGGGGACTCTGCCCCCGACAATGTCGGAGGCGGCAATCTCTTTGATCTTGAAGTGGGATAAAGACCCACTGCAATGCGGGTCGTATAGACCGATCTCGCTCCTCAACGTAGATGCTAAGTTGCTGGCAAAAATGTTGGCTACGAGGATTGAGGACTGTATCCCGGGGGTGATTCACGAGGACCAGACGGGATTCGTAAAGGGTAGGCAGCTAAATACCAATGAACGAAGACTCTTAAATGTGATAATGATGCCATCGGTGGAGGGAGAGGCGGAGATTGTGGCAGCTATGGACGCAGAGAAGGCCTTTGACCGAGTAGAGTGGGAGTATCTCTGGGAAGCGTTGAGGAGGTTTGGGTTCGGGGGAGGGTTTATTAGTTGGGTTAAGCTCCTGTACAGAGCCCCGGTGGCGAGTGTGGTCACGAACCGGCAGAGGTGGGAGTATTTCCGGCTGTACCGAGGGACGAGGCAGGGGTGCCCCCTGTTCCCTCTGCTGTTTGCATTAGCAATTGAACGTTTGGCCATGGCGTTAAGGGAGTCGGGGAAATGGAAGGGGGTGGTCCCAGGGGGAGAGGAACATCGAATGTCGCTGTACGCAGACGACTTGTTGCTCTATGTGGCGGATCCAGTGGAGGGGATGGTTGAGGTCATGCAGATCCTAAGGGACTTTGGAGACTTCTCGGGCTATAAGCTCAATGTGGGAAAGAGTGAGCTCTTTGTGGTGCAGCGGAGGATCAGGGAAGAGGGATAGACGACCTACCGTTGAGGAGGGCGGAAAGGAGCTTTCAATACTTGGGGATTCAGGTAGCTAGGAGCTGGGGGGCACTTCACAAACTTAATTTGAAGCGGCTGGTGGAACAGATGGAGGAGGACTTTAAAAGGTGGGACATGTTGCCACTCTCGCTGGCGGGCAGGGTACAATCGATTATAATGGTGGTTCTCCCGATGTTTCTTTTTGTATTCCAATGCCTCCCAATTGTGATTACCAAGGCCTTCTTTAAAAGGGTAAGCAGGAGCATTATGGGATTTGTGTGGGCGAGCAAGACCCCGAGGGTAAGGTAGCAGAGATAGAGGGTTGGCGTTGCCGAATCTGGGTGGCTACTACTGGGCAGCCAACGTGGCGATGATCCGTAAGTGGGTGATGGAGGGAGAGGGGGCGGCGTGGAAGAGGTTGGAGAAGGCGTCCTGCAAAGGAACGAGCCTGGGGGCGCTGGTGACGGCACCGCTGCCACTCTCGCCGACAAGGTACACCACAAGCCCGGTGGTGGCGGCAACGTTAAAAATCTGGGGGCAGTGGAGACGACATAGGGGAGCGATGGGAGCCTCGGTGTGGTCCCCGATCAGGGATAACCATCGGTTTGTCTCAGGAAGGATGGACGGGGGTTTCAGAGCTGGCATCGGGCAGGGATTATAAGAATGGGGGAACTGTTCATCGACGGGACGTTTGCGAGCTTAGGGGTGCTGGAGGAGAAATTTGGACTACCCCCGGGAAATGCTTTCAGGTATATGCAAGTGAGAGCGTTTGTGAGGCGGCAGGTGAGGGAGTTCCCGCTGCTCCCGGCACAGGGGATTCAAGACAGGGTGATTTCGGGCGTATGGGTCGGGGAGGGCAAGGTGTCGGCAATACACCAGGAGATGAAAGAAGAGGGGGAGGCTTTGGTAGAGGAGCTAAAAGGTAAATGGGAAGAGGAGCTAGAGGAGGAAATTGAGGAGGGGCTGTGGGCTGATGCCCTAAGTAGGGTTAATTCCTCTTCCTCGTGTGCCAGGCTTAGCCTGATACAGTTTAAGGTAGTTCACAGAGCGCATATGACGGGGGCGAGGCTGAGTAGATTCTTTGGGGTGGAGGACAGATGTGGGAGGTGCTCAGGAAGTCCGGCGAACCATGTCCATATGTTTTGGTCATGCCCGGCACTGGAGGGGTTCTGGAGGGGAGTTGCGGGAACAGTATCTAAGGTGGTGAAAGTCCGGGTCAAGCCAAGCTGGGGGCTAGCACTATTTGTAGTAGTGGACGAGTCGGGAGTGCAGGAGACGAAAGAGGCCGGCATTCTGGCCTTTGCGTCCCTAGTAGCCCGGCGAAGGATCATGTTAATGTGGAAAGAGGCGAAGCCCCCCAGCTTGGAGACCTGGATAAATGATATGGCAGGGTTTACCAAGTTAGAGAGGATAAAGTTTGCCTTGAGGGGGTCTGCGCAGGGGTTCTACAGGCAGTGGCAACTGTTCCTAGACTATCTCGCGGAGCGTTAGAGGAAGGTCAGACAGCAGCAGCCGGAGACAGCTTTCTTGGGGGGGGGAGCGGGGAAGAGGAAGTGGAAGGGGGGCATTTGAGCAAGAAAATACATGAATGATCCGGGAAACTGATATGTACGGGAGGAATCCAATGTACAAAGTTCTGTATCATATTGACTTGCCATGTTCATGTCTTGCTATGCAAGCTTTCTTTCTTTTGTGTTACGGGGGGGGGGGGGGGGGGGGGGGTTGTTTTGGATGGTTGAAAATTTTGTTAATAATTTTTAATAAACATATATTTTTTAAAAAAGGCACTGAGGACCAGGGTTCAGATCCTGGCCCTGGGTCCACTGTTCATGTAGAGTTTGCATATTCTCCCAGTGTCTGCGTGGGTCTCACTCCCACAACCCAAAGATATGCAGGGTAGGTGGATTGGCCTCGCTAAATTGCCCCTTAATTGGAAAAAAATAATTGGGTACTCTAAATTTTTTTTTTTAAAGTAGATACCCACTAAAGGTAGGACTGGTCTATTCAAGTGTGAGTGAATTTTTAACAGCATGTTAAGCTATTTACTGCCAAACAACCTTTCTGGCACTGAAAATTAACTTTTACAAGTGTAGAGTTTTATTCCTTTATATTTTAAATATTGTTGATGATTTTAAAAATGTAATCATGTACATTTATTAAAACATATTTTATCCCCTTTCTCTTAATCCATTTAATTTACTGTGCTTGATTTGGCATTGAATTAATTGTTCTATCATATATTTTGTTGTTTAGTCTACATGCCTCTGTAAGGATTCTTCAATCTGATATATTAAGGAAACACGCAACTGCTTGTCCTGTCCACACAGGTCCCAGATCCCTTTAGAGGGCATCACGAGTGTGCAAAAGCTCACAGAAAGACTTTGGTCAACTGTAATGAATGGCTAGCACCATTTGTTTACTGCTGACTGCAAAGTTTGGGCCAATATTTATTGCTTACCCACTCAGTCCATGTTAAGGCCACTACCATCGCATTGACTAGCCTCCTTTTTTACTTCACGGTTTTTTGAGCGAAAGTATGCGGAAAGCAGGGCCTTCTTAGGATTGTTCACCGTCCTGAAAACACCAACAGTAGGTTGACAGGGGACCCCAACACAGTAATATGTCAATACTCAGTTGCAACAGGCCACTTATGTGTGCCCCAACCACCCAAGCAGCAAATATAGGAACCAGATAGTTGGTGCATTTGCTGAAATTACAATGTAGTTGTGGTGAGGAAGTGATTTTTCTGGCTAGATAGTTGTTGTGGATAGAGATAGTAAGCTGCAGAGTTCTTGCAAATCTTTAATTTACTATCTGTAGGCAGGGCACTGTAGGCAGGGCAATGTATGCAACATAGTTCGTTCATAGATAACCCAATGCTAGCAAAGTAGCACCTACATTCTATGTACAGTCAAAACCATGAGTTTCAGAGAGAACACACCTATTAAAAGTGTCAAACCATATTAGGAAGTGTGTGTGGGGTTGGGGGGGGGGGAAAGTATGGCAGAAGTTTATCTGGGTCATAATAATGGAGTCAAATTAAAATATACTACATTAAGGGGCAGCATGGTGGCGCAGTAGTTAGCACTGCTGCCTCACGGCGTTGAGCACCCGGGTTCGATACCGGCCCTGAGTCACTGTCCGTGTGGAGTTTGCACATTCTTCCCTTGTCTGTGTGGGTCTCACCCCCATAACCCAAAAGGTGTGCAGAGTAGGTGGATTGGAATAATGCTAGAATTGAAAAAAGAAAAAGAGAATTGGGCACTTTAATTTAAAAAAAAAAAAAAAAAATATATATATATATATATATATATACTGCATTAAAATTTACACAGAACTTTGAAGGAGTTAATTGTTAATATCCTGTGTTGCTGGGCAAAGGCTGGGTATTTTTCAAAGGGGAAACCACAGCCAGGCAGCCTACAAAGGAGTGTGAGAATTACAAGTGAAGAAACAGAGATTAAGGCAAAATTTGCTGACAAATACAACTGCAATCCAACAAATGATTTCCTGGTGAGAGTAACAGTTCTGCAAAAAAAGATTTAATATTTGTTTCATCTACCCAGTTGAAACCTGTACTGCTTATGCATGCAGAATTGCTGGAAAAATATTATAAATGGGTAGCTTACTTAAGGGATGCAGTGGCTGGCAGCAATCAATTTGCCACTGAATGAATAACCTTTGCCACTCTTCACTAACATATTGTACATATTTTGTATTGCATCTCTGGTGGTACAGCAAAATCTGAGCTGCTAATCCTTTAGTTATGATTCAGAGATTGTGATTATCCACTTAATAGTTATTTTAAGCTAATCCATTTAATACTGAACCTTAAATTGTAAACAAAACATGCTATAAAATGATACTGCACCGTTATGTACAGTACAAATGAACTACATTTGACTTTAAAATACAGAAGCAACAGCTTTTATTTCACTGAGACTGCACTGTTGCTCAGCCCTATCATTTACTTCATTATGGATTATAATCATATATGACATATAAGGAGTATTTTACACTTTGTTACAACTGAGGAATGTGCCACAAATTACAGCAATGACTAAAAAGGAACTAAATAATTAACATGGCCAAAATTCTAAAGTAACTTGAAGTGCAACAATGTACGGTACAATTTATGGAAGGAAAATAGTGTATAGAGATTCAAAGCAAAACAAATAGCATTTAAAATAATGTACAACATTGGTCTCAAGAAAGTACTGTATTAAGTATCACTGCCCATATTTCTTATACAAAAGTCTTGTTCTTTTGTACTGAGAGTCTTGCTCATTTCAAATCTTCTAAATCAATTCTGAAGAACCTAATTTGCCAGTTGCCATCCAGGTACAGCTGGTCCATTGGTCACATGACGCTGAAAAGTGTCTCATCCATCTGCCATCAGCAAGACATTTTGTACTAAACGGTAGACAATTCACTTCAGACGTAGAAAAGTCTGACTTTGGAAGTACTTACAAGAAGATTATCGTCATAGAATTTGGTTTCTATGACTACATTCCCACTGTTGGTTAAAGAGAAAAAAAATTAAAACAATTAGAATTACAACATTTAGAAGTTACATTTGTCAAAAATCTCTAAATAATTGGATGAAAGCAAACAACTCTAATGGCCGAGGGTTTTTCTATACGCACAATATATACAGTTCCTTTCTTCTTTTCGCATGCTTAAGAATTTATTGTGGGTGTAATTTATTAAAAAAAGATATATTGTTTCTCTCGATGTGTTCTTTCCTAAACATCTTGAAGCTTTTTTTTTACAAATTTTGAGTACTCAATTCATTTTTTCCAATTAAGGGGCAATTTAGCGTGGCCCATCCACCTACCCTGAACATCTTTTGGGTTGTGGGGGTGAAACCCACGCAAACATGGGGAGAATGTGCAAACTCTACACGGACAGTGACCCAGAGCCGGGATCGAATCTGGAGCCTCGGCGCCACGAGGCAGCTGTGCTAACCACGGCACCACCGTGCTGCCCATCTTGAATCATTTAAGCAGAATATTAGATAGCACAGTGATGTAGCATTAGCGAACAGTACTATAGAGTGAGGAGGATGGTGATTCAGTCCTCTATTAAGCTTGTAGTTAAAGATAACAGAATTGTCTTTGACCTTATCTGCAGATTTTTTCTTTACCAATTGACAACAATGAATCTATGCACTCCTGATATAAAAACAAGGAGCATGCATGACATTGTAGAATTTACTATTGTGCAAGAGACTAAATTAAAAAAATTAAGTAATGGGGATAATGGCATAATGGTAATGACACTGGACCAATAACTCAGAGGGCCAGCCTAATGCTCTGGGGACCAAAGAGAAAATGCTGGAAAATCTCAACAGGTCTGGCAGCATCTGTAGGGAGAGAAAAGACGCTTCGAGTCCAGATGGCCCTTTGTCAAAGCTAAAGACAGAGAAAATGGCAAATATTTATACTGTGGAGTGAGAATGAAAGATGAGTCATGGCCACAGAAACCCAGGGAAATGGAGTGTTAATAGCCACAGAAACCAAGGGGAAAGAGTGTGAATGGCAATCCCCAGAGAGAACAAAAGATGTGAAAGGCCAAACTGCAGAGAAACTAACATCAGAGGGTAAACTGTGACAGATGTAGATGTGGGGGGAGGGGAAGGGGGGAAAGGGATAGGAAAGATGGTTAAAATGAAATGGGATGAAAACAAATGGGTCGAGGTGGGGTAGAGCTAATCATCTGAAGTTGCTGAATTCGATGTTGAGACCGGAAGGCTGTAGCGTGCCTAACCAGAAGATGAGATGTTGTTCCGCCAGTTTGCGTTGAGCTTTACTGGAACATTGCAGCAGGCCAAGGGCGGACGTGTGGGCAAGGGAGCCGGGTCTTGTGTTAAAATGGCAAGCAACAGGAAGGCCGGGTCCTGAATGTGCACAGACCGAAGGTGCTCAGCAAAGCAATCACCCAGACTGCGTTTGGTCTCTCCGATATAGAGGAGACCACATTGGGAGCAGCAAATGCAATAAACCAAATTGGAAGAGGTGCAAGTAAAGCGCTGCTTAACCTGGATTGAGTGTTTTGGGCCTGGGATATTAAGCATGGAAGAGGTAAAGGGGCAGGTGTTACACCTTCTCCGATTGAATGGCAAGGTCCCATGGGTGAGGTGTTTTGTGTGGTGGAGGAGTGGACTAGATTATCTCGGAGGGAACGGTCTCTGCAGAATGCTGACAGAGGGAGGGAAGGGAAAATGTGTGTGGTGGTGGCATCACGCTGGAGTTGGCAAAAATGGCAGAGGATTATGCTTTGCATACGGAGGCTGGTGGGGTGAAATGTGAGAACGAGGGGGACTCTATCCTTGTTCTGGGAGGAAGGGCGAGAGTAGTAGCGCGGGAGATGGACCCCACACTGTTGAGGGCCCTGTCAACAACTGTAGGTGGGAAATCTACAGTTTTGCTCTACAGATTTGCTCCCCATAATGCTCTGGGGACGTGGGTTCACATTTCTCCATGCAGCTGATGAAAATTAAAATAAACTGGAATTGAAAGCAAGTCTCAGTAACCATGAAATGATCATTGATGGTTATAAAAAAAAACAATCTGTTTCAGTAATGTCCTTGAGGGAAGATGTGCTTACCTGGTTCAGCTTGTATGTGATTCCAGACCTGCAGCAATATGGTTAACTCCTAACTTCTCTCGAGGGAAATTAGGGCAACAAATGCTAGCCTTGCTGGTGACACCCACATACATGAACAAATGGAAAAAAAAGTTCTGATAGCCCTGAAAGGAATTTTGAAGGGACAAATTGATGGTTATATAGCAGAACTCTTCCCAAGTTACTGTGATTACTCGATCCTCCTAATAGAAATTTGTGACAACAATGTTAAGGTCAAACGCTCGAGACCAACGGACAATATTTGCTTCAATTGAGAACACAGGAATTGATTAATGACCAGTTCCAATGCTGGGCCATTTGGTTTGGAAGGCTTAAAAAACATTTTACATAATCTTGGTACTCCACATGTTCTAGGCATATCCAGCAGGCTAACTGGCATAATGCTGGCTTCAACCTTTAATGAGCAGAGTAAGGTATAAGACTATTTTTGTGTTTTCACTTTATCTTCAGTTAATTCATCTTTTTTTAAAAAATATATATTTTATTCAAGATTTTTGGCCAAACATAACAGTACGTAGTGTTTCTTTTACACAACAATAAAGCAATATAAATAACAGTGGCCAGTTTTAAACAAATAAATGAATAATATATAAACAAAAACAAAACTGAATGGCAACTGCCTTGTCCAAAATAAATACTCTCCAAAAATACAATCCAACAATCCAATATACAATTACCTATAACAAATACCTATACATATTATACATATACAATAACATCTCTGCGAGTCCGTCCAATTCCTCCCCCCCCTCCCCCCCCTTCCCTGGGTTGCTGCTGTTGTCTACTTCTTTTCCATTCCCTCTATCCTTCTGTGAGGTAATCGACGAACGGTTGCCACCGCCTGGTGAACCCCCGAGCTGAACCCCTTAACACGAACTTAATCCGTTCTAACTTTATAAACCTTGCCATGTCGTTTATCCAGGTCTCCACACCCGGGGGTTTGGCTTCCTTCCACATTAACAATATCCTGCGCCGGGCTACTAGGGACGCAAAGGCCAACACCGGGCTACTAGGGACGCAAAGGCCAACACGTCAGCCTCTCTCGCCTCCTGCACTCCCGGCTCTTCTGCAACCCCAAATATAGCCAACCCCCAGCTTGGTTCGACCCGGACCCCCATCACCTTCGAAAGCACCTTTGCCACCCCCACCCAGAACCCCTGTAGTGCCGGGCATGACCAGAACATGTGGGTGTGATTCGCTGGGCCTCTCGAGCATCTCGCACACCTATCCTCTACCCCAAAAAATTTACTAAGCCGTGCTCCAGTCATATGCGCCCTGTGTAACACCTTAAATTGTATCAGGCTTAGCCTGGCACACGAGGACGGTGAGTTTACCCTACGTAGGGCATCAGCCCACAGCCCCTCCTCAATCTCCTCCCCCAGTTCTTCTTCCCATTTCCCTTTCAGCTCATCTACCATGATCTCCCCCTCGTCCCTCATTTCCCTGTATATGTCCGACACCTTACCATCCCCCACCCATGTCTCTGAGATCACTCTATCCTGCACCTCCTGCGTCGGGAGCTGCGGGAATTCCCTCACTTGTTGCCTCGCAAAAGCCCTCAATTGCATGTACCGAAATGCATTCCCTTGGGGCAACCCATATTTTTCCGTCAGCGCTCCCAGACTCACAAACGTCCCATCTACAAACAGATCTCTCAGTTGTACTACCCCAGCTCTTTGCCATGCTCCAAATCCCCCATCCATTCTCCCCGGAACGAACCTATGATTGTTTCTTATCGGGGACCGCACTGAAGCTCCCGTCCTTCCCCTATGCCGTCTCCACTGCCCCCAAATTTTCAATGTAGCCACCACCACCGGGCTTGTGGTATATTTCTTTGGTGAGAACGGCAACGGTGCCGTCACCATTGCTTGTAGGCTAGTCCCCCTGCAGGACGCCCTCTCCAATCTCTTCCACGCCGCTCCCTCCCCTTCTCCCATCCACTTACACACCATTGAAACATTGGCGGCCCAGTAGTACTCACTTAGGCTCGGTAGTGCCAGCCCCCCCCTGTCCCTACTATGCTGCAAGAATCCCCTCCTCACTCTCGGGGTCTTCCCAGCCCACACAAAACCCATAATACTCTTCTCGATTCTTTTGAAAAAAGCCTTCGTGATCACCACCGGGAGGCACTGAAACACTAAAAGGAATCTCGGGAGGACCACCATTTTAACCGCCTGCACCCTACCCGCCAATGACAGGGACACCATGTCCCATCTCTTAAAGTCCTCCTCCATCTGTTCCACCAACCGCGTTAAATTAAGCCGGTGTAATGTACCCCAGTTCTTGGCTATCTGGATCCCCAAGTACCGGAAGTCCCTTGTTACCTTCCTCAACGGTAAATCCTCTATCTCTCTGCTCTGCTCCCCTGGATGCACCACAAACAACTCACTTTTCCCCATGTTCAGTTTATACCCTGAAAAATCCCCAAACTCCCCAAGTATCCGCATTATCTTCTGGCATCCCCTCCGCCGGGTCCGCCACATATAGCAACAAATCATCCGCATACAGAGATACCCGGTGTTCTTCTCCCCTCCCTGAGTACTCCCCTCTACTTCCTGGAACCCCTCAATGCTATGGCCAGGGGTTCAATCGCAAACAATAACGGGGACAGAGGACATCCCTGCCTCGTCCCTCTATGGAGCCGAAAATAGTCAGACCCCCGTCCATTCGTGACCACGCTCGCCATCGGGGCCCTATACAGCAACTGTACCCACCTGATATACCCATCCCCAAAACCAAATCTCCTCAGCACCTCCCACAAATAATCCCACTCCACTCTATCAAATGCTTTCTCGGCATCCATCGCCACCACTATCTCCGCTTCCCCCTCTGGTGGGGGCATCATCATTACCCCTAGCAGCCTCTGTATATTTGTATTCAGCTGTCTCCCCTTCACAAACCCAGTTTGGTCCTCATGAACCACCCCCAGGACACAATCCTCTATCCTCATTGCCATTACCTTGGCCAGAATCTTAGCGTCCACATTCAGGAGGGAAATGGGCCTGTAGGACCCGCATTGCAGCGGGTCTTTTTCCTTCTTTAGGAGGAGCGATATCGTTGCCTCTGACATAGTCGGGGGCAACTGCCCCCTTTCCCTAGCCTCATTAAAGGTTCTCGTCAGAAGCGGGGCCAGCAAGTCCATATACTTCCTATAAAATTCAACTGGGAATCCGTCTGGTCCCGGGGCCTTCCCCGCCTGCATGCTCCCAATCCCTTTCACTACTTCCTCCGTCTCAATCTGTGCTCCCAGTCCCAGCCTCTCCTGCTCCTCCACCTTAGGAAATTCCAGCTGATCCAGAAAGCACATCATTCTCTCCTTCCCATCCGGGGGCTGAGCTTCATATAATCTTTCGTAAAATGCCTTGAACACTCCATTCACTCTCTCCGCTGCCCGCTCCATCTCTCCCTCCTCATCTCTCACCCCCCCTATCTCCCTCGCTGCTCCCCTTTTCCTCAGTTGGTGGGCCAGCAACCTGCTCGCCTTCTCCCCGTATTCGTACTGTACACCCTGTGCCTTCCTCCATTGTGCCTCTGCATTACCCGTAGTCAACAAGTCAAATTCTACATGTAGCCTTTGCCTTTCCCTGTACAGTCCCTCCTCCGGTGCCTCCGCATATTGTCTGTCCACCCTCAGAAGTTCTTTCAACAACCGCTCCCTTTCCCTACCCTCCTGCTTTCCTTTATGTGCCCTAATAGATATCAGCTCCCCTCTAACCACTGCCTTCAGCGCCTCCCAGACCACTCCGACCAGTACATCCCCATTATCATTGAGTTCCAAGTACCTTTCAATACACCCCCTCACCCTTAAACACTCCCCCTCATCTGCCAATAATCCCATGTCCATTCTCCAGGGTGGACGCTGTTGTTTTTCTTCCCCTATCTCCAGGTCCACCCAATGTGGAGCATGATCCGAAATGGCTATAGCCGTGTACTCCGTCCCCGTCACCTTTGGGATCAGTGCCCTTCCCAAAACAAAAAAATCTATTCGTGAATAAACTTTGTGGACACAGGAGAAAAACGAAAACTCCTTACTCCTAGGTCTACTAAATCTCCAGGGGTCTACTCCTCCCATCTGCTCCATAAAGTCCTTACGCACCCTAGCTGCAGCCGGCCTCCTTCCGGTCCTGGACCTCGATCTGTCCAGCCCTGGGTCCAGCACCGTATTAAAATCTCCACCCATTACCAACTTCCCCACTTCTAGGTCCGGGATTCGTCCGAACATACGCCTCATAAAGTTGACATCATCCCAGTTCGGGGCATACACGTTCACTAATACCACCGCCTCCCCATGCAATTTGCCACTCACCATCACGTATCTGCCCCCACTATCCGCCACTATAGTCTTTGCCTCAAACATTACCCGCTTCCCCACTAGTATGGCCACCCCCCCTATTTTTTGCATCTAGCCCTGAATGAAACACCTGCCCCACCCATCCTTTGCGTAGTCTGACCTGGTCTATCAGCTTCAGATGCGTCTCCTGAAGCATAACCACATCTGCCTTAAGTTTCTTTAGGTGTGCGAGTACCCGAGCCCTCTTACTCGGCCCGTTCAGCCCTCTCACATTCCACGTGATCAACAGGGTTGGGGGGCTCTTTACCCCCCCCCCCCCCCCTTGACGACTAGCCATCTCCTTTTTCAATCCAGCTCCTCACCCGGTTCCCACGTAGCCGTATCTCCCCCAAGCGGCGCCCCCCCGCTCCGACCCCCCCTCCCAATACCAGCTCCCCCTTCTCCCCAGCAGCAGCAACCCAGTTAACACCCCCCCCCCCCCCCCCCCCCCCCCCCCCCCCCGCTAGATACCAAACTAGCGTAATTGCACCCGCCATGTTGCTCCCAGAAGTCAGCAAACTCTGGCCGACCTCGGCTTCCCCCCCGTGACCTCGGCTCACACTGTGCGAGGGCCCCCTCCTTCCTGCTTCCCTGTTCCCGCCGTGATTACCATAGCGCGGGAACAAAGCCCGCGCTTCCCTTTTGGCCCCGCCCCCAATGGCCGGCGCCCTCAGCTCCTCATCCTCCCTCCCCTCCCCTCCCCCACGACATGGGGAAGAGAGAAAAGTTACAGGGTCGCAGGATTAACAACTTGGGAAGTCATCTCTTCCCTCTTTTCCCCCCCTTCATCCCACATATTCACCCCCCCACTTTGTCCCAAACGTTCTTTTTCTGGCCCGCTCACTCCAGTTTCTCCTCGATAATAAATGTCCACGCCTCATTTGCCGTTTCGAAGTAGTGGTGTTTCCCTTGATGTGTGACCCACAGTCTTGCCGGTTGCAGCATTCCAAATTTAATCTTCCGTTTGTGCAGCACCGCCTTGGCCCGATTAAAGCTTGCCCTCCTTCTCGCCACCTCCGCACTCCAATCTTGATATACGCGGATCACCGCGTTCTCCCACCTACTGCTCCGAGTTTTCTTTGCCCATCTGAGGACCATCTCTCTGTCCTTATATCGGAGAAATCTCACCACTATGGCTCGAGGAATTTCTCCAGCCCTCGGTCTTCGCGCCATAACTCGATAGGCTCCCTCCACCTCCAGCGGACCCGTTGGGGCCTCCGATCCCATTAACGAGTGCAGCATCGTGCTCACATATGCCCCGACGTCCGCGCCTTCTACACCTTCGGGAAGACCAAGAATCCTTAAATTCTTCCTCCTCGCATTATTCTCCAGCACCTCCAGCCTTTCCACACACCTTTTGTGTTGTGCCTCGTGCATCTCCGTTTTCACCACCAGGCCCTGTATGTCGTCCTCATTCTCAGCAGCCTTTGCCTTCACGACCCGAAGCTCCTGTTCCTGGGTCTTTTGCTCCTCCTTTAGCCCCTCAATCGCTTGTAATATCGGGGCCAACAGCTCCTTCTTCATCTCCTTTTTGAGTTCTTCCACGCAACGCCGCAGGAACTCTTGTTGGTCAGGGCCCCATATTAAACTGCCTCCTTCCGATGCCATCTTGCTTTGTGCCTGCCTTCCTGGCCGCTGCTCTAGAGGATCCACCGCAATCCGGCCACTTTCCTCTCTTTTTTCCATCCGTGTCCAGGGGGGATTCCCTTCTGGATTACTGCACAGTGTTTTTTGCCGTTAAAATTGCCGTTGGGGCTCCTATCAAGAGCCCAAAAGTCCGTTCCACCAGGAGCTGCCGAAACGTGCGACTTAGCTGGTCATCGCCGCACCCGGAAGTCCAGTTAATTCATCTTGAGTTGATGTTTGTTTTGACAACTTTTGATCAACTTTGTTTGCTTGAAATGCTCTCATCAGCCCTTTTTGGGTGGAATGAAAATCATGGGCGGGATTCTCCGACCCCCCACCGGGTCGGAGAATCGCCGGGGGGGGGGGGGGGGGTGAATCCCGCCCCCGCCAGCTGCCGAATTCTCCGGCGCCGGGGATTTGGCGGGGGGCGGGAATCACGCCGCACCAGTCAGCGGGGCAGCGGCCCCCCCGGCGATTCTCTGGCCCGCGATGGGCCGAGTGGCCGCCTGTTTTTTGCTGGTCCCGCCAGCGTAAATTAGAGTAGCTCCTTACCGGCGGGACCTGGCGGCGCGGGCGGCCTCCGGGATTCTCGGGAGGGCGTGGGGGAATCTGGCGCGGGGAGTTGCCCCCAAGGTGGCCTGGCCCAAAATCGGGGCCCACCGATCGGCCTGTGCCGTGGGGACACTCTATTCCTCCATGTCGGCTTTGTGGTCCTCCGCCATGGCCGACGCGGAGATGATCCCTCTGCGCATGCGCTGGGATGACGTTAGCACACGCTGGTGCTCCCGCGCATGCGCCAACTCGCGGCAGCTGGCGGAGGCCCTTCAGCGCCGGTTGGCGTGGCGCCAAGCTCCTTCCCTGCCGGCCGGCGCGCGCAAACCACTCCTCGGCGCCCGGACCCCCACCCCGCCGGGTTGGGGAGAATCCCGCCCCATATTTCTGACAAGACTATCTTCAGTCAAATTTTGTAATAGCAACTGACATTTATGTAATTCCATGGCTAATCACGTTATCTTTGTCCTCTTCTATACACTTTCACAAATGTAATGAGCATTGCAATATTCATATGGTCTCTTCAGAATGGGATCAACTAATCATAAACAAAAGAGGGAAGAAGTAACAGGAACATATCTGCTTTGTGCCTTTAACTGATATGTCTATTTTAGGGCCAAGTAACCAAAAGTCCACCTATCCCAGACAGTTTCATCATTTAGACATCAGTGTACCTGTAGTAATAGCATGTTGTGTGGCCAACCACTGGTCATCAGCTGAACCCAGGTACTTTTAGATGTCCAACCTGAAATAGTGATCTTATTTTCAGTCGAGATGTTCAATTTTACAAAGATTGGGTAGGTTATCCAAAACTATGCTCTTAGGCAGTCTCAGCACTTGTATGCAGTCTGCTGGCACAGTAAAGTCTTCACATTTCTTTTTTAAATTTAGGGTACCCAATTATTTTATTTTCCAATTAAGGGGCAATTTAGCTTGGCCAATCCACCTAACCTGCACATCTTTGGGATGTGGGAGTGAAACCCACACAGACATGGGGAGAATGTGCAAATTCCACACGGACAGTGACCCAGGGCCGGGATTCAAACCCGGGTCCTCAGCACCGCAGTCCCAGTGCTAGCCACTACGCCACATGCCGCCCCCAAGTCTTCACATTTTGATAGACCTGCTTTACTGGGAGATGAAATGTAAAAAGAGAAATATGACAGGAACGATACTGTAGAACCAAAGGGATATCAAGAACTACTGGATAATCAAAGTACAGATATTAGATTTAATACAAAGTTGGTACTCCGAATGCAGAATTAGAGCTGGCTTAAGCATAGAGCTGCTTTAAATATGGTAGTGCCAAAAACACACCTGCAGCTTAATTTGGGTCACTTAAGGGAAAGACATAGAATCAAAACATGCTACTGCCTGGAATCAAGTAGGAATGTTTGATTTCTGGGGCGGCAAAGTGCTGCAATGGTTAGCACTGCTGCCTCACGGCGCTGAGGACCCGGGTTCGATCCCGGCCCCAAGGCACTGACTGTGCGGAGTTTGCACATTCTCCCTGGGTCTCACCCCCACAAACTTAAAGATGTGCAGGATAGGTGGATTGGCCACATTAAATTGCCCCATAATTGGAAAAACTAATTGGGTTCTCTAAATTAAAAAAAAAGAATGTTTGATTTTGGTTTCAAAGATATTGTAAGAATAATTTATTGGACTGTAAAGTCTCTCCAGACAATCTGAATAATATGCTAACTATTGTAGATGTAAAATGGTATGAGGAAATAGGAAATAAAGTTATGGAAAAAGGACACAACATACAAACCTTGATGAGAATTGAATTTGATAATCTGAACATCACCTGGGTGGGAGATAAGCCAAGAAAAAGAGCATGACCTAATTGCCGTGCCGGGTTCGAATGTGAACAAGATTTTTAGACGGCAGGAGAGTTCGAAATCAGGAACCATGCCGAGTGCCAATCGGTTTCCAAGCTTTAAAAAAAATAAATTTAAAGTATCCAATTATTTTTTTCCAATTAAGGGGCAATTTTGGTGTGGTCAATTCATCTAGCCTGCACACCCTTTGGGTTGTTTTTGGGGGGGGGGGGGGGGGGGGTGGGGAGACACCCAAGCAGCAGACACGTGGAGACTGTGCAAACTCCAGACGGACAGTGACCCGGGTCGGGATTGAACCCGGGTCCTCGGCGCCATGAGGCAACAGTTCGCCACTGCCCCACCGCGCTAATCATTTTCCAATCTAACCAGCCCACACCCGTTGGCGAGATCTGACTCCCGCCGCGGCGTGGCGAGAAACCAATGATCACCATGGCCAATCTCTAATCCACTAATGGGAATGACCCCCTATTTAATGGCCTCCCTAGTGAGCAGTCACGTGGCCACCGCCTTTGGAACACCTATTTAAAAATGTGAAGCTAGTGCAATGGCTGCTGTGGGGATCGGAGGAGGTGAGTAAACATCTTTGAAAATGGGCAGTCAGCCCAGGGGCCCAGTCGGGTTGACCGCCATTGGTGGGGGTCGCCCCTGGGCTGGGGGCTCAGCATCCATGGGTCTGACTCGCCACCCTCCCCCCGGATTGTGTATACCCATACCAAGGGCAACTTCACCTGCTACCTCTCCGTCCCACCAAAAAACCCCAGGACAGAGCCCCATCCGCGGTAATATGGTGCAGGGTTGGGGGGGTGGGGGGGGTTTAACCTGAGCAAGGTTCTTCCAGTGCTGTTCCCAGCGTTGGTCTAGTGCTCAGGGGTCCCTTCTGTGGCCAAGGGTGCGTATAGAGGGCAGAGTCCCCCTGCATAACTGGCTCGTTGGATGGCACCCCGAGAGATGGCAGGGAATGCAAGGATGGGGGAGGCTTTGGGATTTTAGGGTACCGGGGTGGAAGCCATAATTGGTCATCAGTGTCTCACCCTCTCCAATTCCTTACTGATATCACAGTATCGATGATATTGTCGACCCTGCAGCAGCTGCCCTCCTGATGGCGGTGGTAGTCCAGGCGGCCAGACGCCGGCGACTGCCCAAGGTGTACAGGCGTCGCTGGTCATTTGAAGAGACGTCAGACAGCATGTGCCGCAAGAAGCTTTGCCTCAACAAGGGGATGATGCGGCACCTGTACCATGTCCTTGCGGACTTGGCACCAAGTGGAGGAGCAGGATACCTGCTCCCAGTGGCCGTCAAGGTAACCGGTGCCCTGAATGTTTATGCCTCGGATTAATTCTAGGGCTCGAGCGGGGACTCACAAGCTACAGCCCATAAGTGCATCCGTGAGGTTACGGATGCCCTGTTTGCCCGGGCAGCTGACTATATAAACTTTGTCCTGGACCAAGCCCAAGATGCCCGAGCTAATGACGCCAAAGCGGAGGCCGATGACCGATGCGGAAATCCGCTATCACGTGGCCTATGTGCCTGTGGCGGTATCCACCCATATTAAAGGCTGATCAGAATTGATTTTATATGAAATCATATATTTAACCCTATATTAAAAACTGATGACTGATGAAGTCCATTATCAATGTAAACTATTACTTATTGCAATAATGTTTTTTAATATGTATTATCCTTGTAAGAGTCCAGATGCAGTGAACTCATTAAGTCTTGTGGTCTTGTCTGGAAATAAGCTCTGCCAACTAAGGGGGGATATCATTTGTAGAGTGGCCTTGCTACTATGGGGGCTACTGCTTGGCAAGAGACCCTGCCAAGAAGGGAGGCTGGTGTTTTTCTGGAGATAGCTACCGGAGGTATCAACCTTGTATCGTTAGGAACAGATGCCCTGTTAGGCCTTCCTGAAACTAAGGCCTTGCCAACCAAGAGAGAGACTGTTCTTTGTCTCGAAATAACTGTGGGGAGTTAACTTGTTTTTCAGAAACAGGGGCTATGCTAAAACTCCCCTCGAACTCCCTAGCTCTGTCTGAGTGTAAAAACAATATAAATATTCAAGCAAAAGCTGCGAAGGTTAGAGTTTCGCTTGGAGAGCTGTTTAGGATATTACTAGGTGTTTAAACTGCAATCTCGACTCGTAGAATTCTGCTCGTGATTGAGCATCGAATTCCGAGACAACTAGTCGTTGTGAGTATGAAATGTTTGTAGCTTAATCAATTATGTAGTTAAGAATGTCACAGGCTAACTCATCACGTATCCTGTATCTGTCAAACTGTATCATTTATCAAAACACTTGCATTACCCTTTAAAAAAAAAAAATTGCGTATATATTTTACCATACAGATCCGTGTCTATTTTAATAAATAAGAGTAACATTTAACTAAGACTCATATTCTCATCCTTTGAGGCTGTCTGGAGGCTCACTTGCCCATGCCTAGCTCTCAAGAATTAGAACTATTTAGTCGACGTTAAGGATAAGATTGTCATCTAAGCCACAGTCTCGCCTGTACACTGAAGGTAGTGAACGCAAGGCACATTGCGGATACTATAATTAGAACTCCCATATAGCGAGTCTTACTTTAGATATTCACAAGACCTTGTCTGGTAGCTCACAACCTCGACTAATCAGGCAGATCTTAGATAAATACTCCTCAACTGTCACATGCCCACCCTGGCTGTCATTGAGCAGTGCATCACCGTGCTTAAAATGTGGTTGCGATGTCTCCACCGCTCTGGTGGTGCACTTTAGTACACCCCCTGGAGGCGTCGCCTTCTTTGTGGTGATCTGCTGTGCCCTTCACAACCTGCCACAGCAAAATTGTGCTATCCACAATGCTACCGTGCTGCCCTAGGGGGGTTCCTCGTAGGGGGTGAGGATTCTGATGACTGGCACCCCGCCGCCCTTTTCCGTCTGTTGTGGGCCAAATTCTCATGTGGGGACAAAGAGAGAGCATCATGAGCCGCACGCTTCAATCATCGGGGAGGGAGGGGGGGGGGGGGCGCGTTGGAGCACTGGTGCGGTATTGTGCTGGGGGGGGGGGGGGAAGAGAGAGAGAGAGAGAGAGAGGGGTGGTGCGGTGCCAACCACAGGGCCGTCTGGGATGGGGGAGCAGGGTTGGCAGGCAGGACTGATGCCAGGGGGCCGATGTCAACTCACCTGTGCGGTCCGCTGGAGGTCGTTAAGCTTCTTATGGCACAGGGTGGCAGTCCTCCTAGTTACACTTCATGCGCTGATGGCTGCTGCCACTGCCTCCCAGGCGGCACTGGCTGCCCTGTGGCTGACCCGTTACCCCTTAGAGGATCAGGGTATGCCGTTTGGACTCCATCGCATCCAACAGTTGGGCCACCCCATCACCGAAACGTGGGGCTGGTCTGCCTGGTGGCATGGCTGCGTGTCGTCTGGGGTTTGCTCCACGGGATTGGTTTAAGAGCTACTCCCCCCTTGTTAGTGGGGAGCTGCTTAGCGCAGTCCAGACAAATCAGCTCGGGACAGCTAGTTCCAGCGTAAAGCCCATGGGGCTTCATTATGTGCCCTAATGAATATTAGGTACCAGTAACTGCCTCGTCGGATCAACTGACGGGAAACACCCGGCAATTCCCACTCGCCACCATATTAGAAGTCTTTCCTTTAGATCATGCCCAAAGCACCCCACCCCAGCACCTTTTTGACATGAAATGGTTAATATGGCCTACAGAATAAAAAAACATTTTTAGAAAAATCAAGACTAGAGAAACTACCTTTAAAAGAACCTTAATATGATCATGGCCAGAGAGAGAGAGTAAAAAATAATTAACATAGTGGTACAAAGAATTTTTGCTTGAGACAATTGAAGGTCAAAGAGAACAAAAAAATACTCAATATAACAATTTACTACAAGAGTAACACCATGACCATAGCAGAGTTCTGCACCTCCTCGAGTGAACTGCCTGGAAGTGAAGATACTGAGCCAACGAATGAGAGGAGAAGGTGTGTTGTCGTGTTGTTTCTACAGCTTCAGGAATTGAGGTCCAGGGTGAGACAGCTGCAGGAGATAGTGGACCGGGCAGTCACCGAGGCAGAGGTCAACATCGGGGAATCAACTGAGCTCCCGCTGAGTTGCAGTGTCCCCGAGTTGCACGAGTGGCACCGCCCCCACACCAGCCCCCGCCCCCCCAACCCAGCACCCCCCACGCCCCCCCCTCCACCATCCCCACCCCAGCACCCCTCCACCATCCCCCACCCCAGAACCCCACCACCATCCCCACCCCAGCACCCCACCACCTCCACACCCCCCCCTCCACCACCCCCACCCCAGCACCCCTCCACCATCCCCAACCCAGCGCCCCACCACACCCTCCCCTCACCATCCCCACCCCAGCACCCCACCATCTCCACACCCCAGCACCCCCACTCCACCATCCCCACCCCAGCAACCCCCACCCCCCCCTCCACTATCCCCACCCCAGCACCTCCACACCCCAGCACCCCCACACACACCCTCCACCACAGCACCCCCCTCCACCACCCCCACCCCATACCCCCCTCCACCCCAGCACCCCCGCAACCCCCTCCACCATCCCCACCCCAGCACCTCCACCCCACCACTTCCACACCCCAACATCTCCACCCCACCACCTCCACACCAACCCTCCACCGCGATCCAACCATGCATCATGTCTTGCAGGATCATCTGGCGACGAGGTGGGCCCTTCTGGTACCACCCCTCAGAGGGTCTCAGGGTCAACCCTTTAAGCCCCACTCCCCACCTTCCCTCTGCAGCCTAGTAGCAGCAGTGGGCACATGAATAATGGGCTAACATCCATGAGCTGTTGTAGTCCCCGCATTGACATGACGATAAAGCGGGCATTAATTTCCCAATTAAGGGCCTCAATTGGCATGTCGGAAAGACCATCTACAGGTCTTTCCACACCAGACTTGATCTGGTGGAGGCAGGAAGGTGGTGGGATCCCCTCCTATCACCCTCATGCCTGATTAAATGCCACTCTCCCCAATTCAAAAATGAGGTGGTGTTTCTCAGTTTCTCTCTTCACAAATGCTGTCAAACCCGCTGAGTGTATCCAGCATTTTCTGTTTTTATTTCATATGTCCAATTATTGGGCAGTAACCCGAAAGTAAGAGAAAAAGTGAGACTTCTTCTGAACAAGTACGAGAAAATACACCCTTGAGGCAAAGATGTAACACGAGGATACTATATAAGAAACACTCTTTCCCATTTACTTGTTCAGGTACAAGCTTTCCTCTTGTATATTGGAGGGCAATTTGCCATGTCATTGGTTTTATTATTTTATTTAGATAAAGTAGGTAGGGAAGGTGAATTCCTCTATATTAAGAAGCGTGACCGATTCTCTAATGTTGCCTTGCAGATTAATACAAAGAGCACAGAATAAGATGACAACCCTCGCGTTTCAGCTTAAATTTTCACTGCAAAATACATGCTTTTGGATTACTCCTCAACACTTTCTTCTAAACAAAATGGCTTACAGTGTCAAATATGTACCACCTTCAAATCAGAAACATAGATGGGACAAAGATGAATCAAGTAAAAAAAACCCACAATGTGTTCATTTTCACTAGTCATTAATACTCCATGCACACACAGGAGTGTATAAAACTACAATTGATTACAATATTATGTTCGCAACCTCGCTATAATATTTGACCCTAAAATGAATTTCTGACCGTATATCCGTGCCATCGCTCAGACCACCTGATTATACCTTTGTAAAATCACATGACTCGTCTCATCCTCTGGCAAAACTCATCCATGGTTTTGTTACCTCCAGACTTGATTATTCCAATACACTCCTGGCTGGCCTCCCACATTGTACCATCCATAAATTTTAGGTCATCTAAACCTCTGCAGCCCACGTTCATCCTTCCACCTCACTGACCTATATCAGCTCCCAGTCGAGTAAAGGCTCAATTAAAAAATTCTCATCCTCATTTTCAAATCTCACCATGGTCTGACTCCTCCCCCATCTCTGTAATTTCCTCAAACCCCACAACCCTTGGGTATCTATTCAACTAATTCTGCCAACTTAAGCATCCCCAATTTTAATTACTTCACAATGAGTAATGGTGCCTTCAATTGTCTAGCCCTCAAGCTTTGGAATTCTCTCCCTCACCCTCTCTGCCCCTCTTTTCTCCTTTAAGATGCTTCTTAAAACCCAGCTCAGTTATCAGGATTTTGGCCATTTGTCATAATATTGCCTGCACGTTATTCCCGTGTCTGCATGGGTTTCCTCCGGGTGCTCCGGTTTCCTCCCACAAGTCCCTAAGGACGTGCTTGTTAGCGGAATTGGATATTCTGAATTCTCCTTCAGTGTACCCAAACAGGTGTTGGAGTATGGCGACTAGGGGATTTTCATAGTCACTTCATTGCACTGTTAATGTAAGCCTACTTGTGACCCTAATAAAGATTATATTATATATATTATTTAGGTGACTCAATATCAAATTTTGGGTTATAACGTTCCTGTGAAGTGCCTTGGGCCATTTAATTACATTAAACGTGCTATATAAATACAAGTAGTTATTGTTGTTTCAAGGACTTCAGGAAAAAGAAAAGATTAAGCCATGTGAACTGACTCAATTGAGAGATGGGCTATTTTAATGAACTAGAAAGATAATCTGACACAGGTGGAATTGAATCAGATTTAAAAAAGGAAGAGAATTAGGTAAATAATTGGAAGTGGAATGTTTTGCAGGGAGTGGGACCATTTGAATGGCCCTTTCAAAGAGCCTACACAGGCACAAGGGGCAAAGAGTCTCCTTTTATGCAATATCATTCAAAAACAGCAGCCAAAGTACTGTGCAAGATTGTCATAGGTTCAAAAACAGCCCAAGAACATTTAAATCATGCAATAGATTTGTACTACATGCTTTTAGAAAGGCAACAGCCCAAAATCATCTCCCTTTGTTCATTTAGGGATTACTTAGATGTAGTAAGCAGAAGGATAGAGTAGCAAGAATTTGGTAAAGAAATCAGGAACTTAGAAAAATATAATTAAAAAGGAAAAGAAAATGCGAAGAAAGTCAGCCAACTGCAGGTCGCAGTACATGTTCCATCAGAGGTAGTCTACTTAATTTTTTATTATCAACGTAACCTTTTTATAATAAAAATAGAAAGTAAGTAAAGTCGCCACAGTCCCAGATGACTATAGGCTGCTTTCCCCTTTGAGGGGAGAGCTGACTGGTGGTGATTTAACCTGAAGATCACCACGCCTCAGGCGAGGAGCAAGGTTGAGAAGACGGAACTTCATGAATAACCTCAGCCGGTAACGGAAACTGAACCCACACTCTTAGCCTCACCCTGCATCAGATGTCCAGCCAACTGAGCTAAACCGGCCCCTTTTTATAACACAAATGCAAAAACACGCTATAATACATTGCATCACTGGTCACTTACGTTAACACATTAGCTGGCATCATCTGTGATTCTGGTGCTGCTTCTATTAGTGATTGCCAAGTGTTTGTGGAGTTAGGGATGACAAAGCCAAATTCAAAAAACCATTCTAGAAAAAAATATATGGAAATAAGTTTTCATAAAGATTAAATATAACAATTACCATCTCTCATTAAATATTTACAATTGTTAAATTTTACTGGGTATCTTCTGGCCTTTTACATGATAATACAGGATCTGAAGCACAGTTCCTGATGCTTTTGTGGCCTCGCCATGAAATTTTGGATGGATAATTTTCCAGTGTCTATGCTTACCAAATGGAAGGTCGCCTACTGCTTCAAAGAATCAAGTGTTCAATTGGTATAGTGCAAATTCGTAATTGTGGTCTTAACTATTCTCTAACTACACAAATGAGTCAACAGGTGAATATTGGCAGTAAAACTGATCTCTAGTTTCTTTTACTAATCTAACTGTGTTACGTACTTTTCCCTTTCAGCAAGCTAATCTGCATGTATGGTTTGCTCCTCTTTTTCTGTGTTTTAATCTGTACAATTTCGAGGGTTAGAATATCTCTCTTGAGTTTGATTAGCAAATCTGACAAGAGTATTTAAAATGCAGTTTGACCAACATTGTACAGTTTCAGCAATGATATACTCCAACTTGTGCAGGACCATTTTACCTACATGGGTGTACTTGTAGCTGCTATGCAATGACCAAAAGTGTTAAATAGCAAGTTTAATACACCTGTATCTCTTTCAACTTCATTCATTGTTATTGCAGCACTATTCATAAAGGTTATATGGTGCCCAATGTTTAATCTTTTATTTAAAAATATTTTTATTCTCCATTTTCACATTTTCTTCAGAATTTACACCCCACCAACAAATAGTAAATGGTAACAAATGCAATGTCAATCCCCTTATCGACAACATTGATCCCATCCTACCACCACCCCAAACAATGGCCCACCTGACAATATAAGCATCAAATAAAACAAACCCTTCCACGGCGGAAAAAAAAAAGGAAGAAAAAGAAAAAGGAATCAGGAATCGCCTATGGTCACCATTGACATATATAGTCTACCCCCCGTAATATTCAGTGCCATCCAATCCCCGAAAGAGTACCTTGAATGGCACCAATGAATTGTAGAACCCCCCCCCCCCCACTCCTAGATTCCTCCCCTCCACTTCCTCTTGTAAACTCCTCCCCCCAACTTTTCACCCTGGCTAGACTCACCGAAACCTGTGCTATAAGGGTCCGATGGCCGCAGCCCTCCCCCACCTCACTCCCGTTCACTGGCCGGCTTAAACCGGCCAGCGTGGAGGCTCCCGCCCGGGTTTCCTTCCCCCTTTGCCCGGTCCCAGGTAAACCAAGAAATCCCCTTTAGCACACAACCCCAGCACAAGCCCCAAAGACCCAACATTGCAAATGAAAGTCCCATCACTTCCCTTGTCCAAATATATACAGCGTCGACTCATTTATTACATACACCAACACGCAGTGAAAGAAATAAAGTTACATGAGGCTACATCAGTACACGACCATTTTTCAATTCTGCCACAGTCCTTCTGCCTTCGCAAACTCCTCTGCCGCCCAAAATAAAAGTTCTTGGATTCGTAGGTCACCCTCAACTTAGCTAGATATACTATGCCGCACTGCACCTTGCTGATGTACAGTGCCTTCTTCACCCGGCTGAAGGCAGCCCGCCTCGCCAGCTTCACCGTAAAGCCCTGGTATATGCATATACCAGCTCCAGCCCACTGTACCACTCGCTTTTGCTTTGCCCAGCACAGGATTTTCTCCTTCACGCTATACCTACGGAAATACAGTTACTACTCTTGGCGACTCACTCGCCTTTGGTATAGGCCTCCACGACCGATGAGCCCGATCCAGTTCATATCGGGAGGGTTCGTCCCCCTCCAACAGCTTCGCCAACATCGTGGCAAAATACTTTGTCGGCCTCGGGCCTTCCACCCCTTTGGGCAGACCCGCAATCCTCAGATTCTGTCGCCTGGATCGGTTTTCCAGGTCTTCCATTTTGGCTCGCAGACCCTTGTTGGTCTCTATCACCCTCTGCAACCCCTTCCCCATCAAGGTGAGTTGATCACTGTGCTGCGATAATGCCTCTTCCACTTCCTTCAGTGTCCCACCTTGCTCCTGCACCTCCGCCGCTGCGCTTGATCTGCCCTCACCGGGCCAATCAACTCCTCCACCAGCACCGCCCCCATCTCCTTCTTCATCGCTTCCATGTGTTTTGTGAACTGTTTTTCAAGTTCCACAGCCATCACCTTGGTCATTTCTTCTGCTGTGAGCGATGTGGCCTCCCCATGTGCTCCAGCCTCCGCTTTCCTTACAGTTCCTGCACTGACTTTTCCACTCACCGGTGGACTTTCATTAACCCTCTTTTTCACGGCCGTTTTTGTCCCAAACTTGGACATTTCTCCTCCCTGTGCCTTCTTACAGCTTTTTCAGCCTCCGTTGCCCCCGGGACCTGGCGTTAAAACTCTGAAATTTCTATTCCCGAGCGGGAGCACTTCAGTGTGGGGCTGCCTCCCGCCCGCCGTCACCGGACGCCCGCCCAATGTTTAATCTTGCATGCATGTTCAATTTTATTTATCACAAATCATTCAATTTATAATTTATATATTTAAACCAATTTATTTTGTGGATCCTTTGTTCCTTTTTAAAAAAAAAGTTGACTGCTCTCACGACCTATCCCCATTCCAATTTGTTTGTATATTTAAACATTTCCATTAAGCTTCTGAAATAAGTTGTTAGTATAAATTACAAACAGTAGATTACTAAAAACTATTCCTTTAGATGTTTCACTCAGCACTCTCCATATTACCCTCCCATCTCTTCCCTGAGTTTACCATTCAGCTAATTTCTTATCCCAGATTCTAATTTTAAGCCTTTCTGGAAGAACACTGTCAAATGTTTTTTTTGTTGGAATTTTTATATGACATACAGTAAGGATTTTCATAGCCTTTCATTGGAGAGGATATCACTCCCTCTAAACGTCTAGGAATTTAATCAAGCAGAATCCTCCCAGAGATACAAAAGCAAAAAGCAAATACTGCAGATGCTGTAACTCAGAAATAATAGAAAATGCTGGAAATACTCAGCTGGTTGGCAGCATCTGTGGAGAGAGAGAAACAGGGTTAATGTTTCAGCTCAGTGACCTTTCATGAAGACTGATGATGTGCAAACCATACGAATTTAACATGTCAATTTCATTTGCCAGAAATTATCGACCTGGCTTAGATTTCATAGAATCATAGAATCCCTATAGTGCAGAGGGAGGCCATTCAGCCCATTGAGTTTGCACCAACCCTCTGAAAGAGCACCCCATCCAGGCCCTTACCCCCATCTTATCCCTGTAACTTCACCTAATGTTTTGGACACTAAGGGACAATTTAGCATGGCTAAGCAACCTAACCTATACATTTTTGGACTGTGGGAGGAAACCGGCGCACTTGGAGAAAACCCCCGCTGACACGGGGAGAACGTACAAACTCCACACAGTCACCCAAGGCCCCTGGCGCTGAGAAGCAGCAGTGTGCCACCCACGGTTTTATGAAGAAGGAATTCTTAGAAAAGGAAGGTGGGCAGTGATACCAATGATAGCCTATTTGTTCAAGTGTATAAAGTTGGTTGCTTGAAGAATTGAGAATATTATTGCAATTAACTTAGACTTACTGAAAGCATGAAAGATTATCCCAAGACCCAGGCTAAGACATGCCCTTGCTCGCATCCATAGAGAATATAAAATTGGTAAAAAGAACGAAAAAGAGCATTCTCACAGAAGTCTGAGAGTAGGTTTGGAAACAAGTAGACTCCTGAAGGGCTCAGGTTTTGAACCAATGCTACTCATTCGTTTTATAGTTTGAAGGAAGGCATTAAATAGTACAATTCTCAAGATTGTAGGTTCTAAAAATCAGTACAAAAATTGGGCTTTGAACCAAATTAATATATAGTAAACTGATTCAATTAACAAAGGGAACCGTACCAATATGTGACAGGTTTCCTTTGTTATCAGCAAGTACAGTTTTTGGCTTCTTGATTTGGAAAGTTCCCCGCATGTATATAAAAAGTGTTACAAAGCAAGTGAGGTTCTGAGTTGAATTGCTAGCAATACAATGGCTGGGAATCTCCATTTGGGAGAATAAGTGTTCCCGCCAGGAATGAATAACCTGTGATTCGCATTTCCGTTGAGGGCGCTAATCGTTCCGTGATTCAGGACATTCCAATGGGCCAGCACTCTGCCTGTGCGAATTAAAAACAATTCCCGGCCCAGCAAGCGGTGTAACTGCTGGGGCCGGAATTAGCACTTAAGAGCCTGACAGCTGGAGCTGTTTTTAAGCGCTCCATTCACCACACACTTATTGCAGCCATGAAGATGGCTCAGAGAAGACCTGCCCCCAACCCCCAAATTTTGGTAGTTTTTAGTGGACCCACTGCTTGATGCCAGTGAGGAGAGTAGGGACACCCTCTTCCCCAGGGTGGGCCACAGAATCAAGCCTGCCCTCCTAAACAGTGCCTGGGAAGAGGCGGCAGAGGCAGTCAGTGCTACCAATCTCACCAGGAGGAGACAGCTCAAGGTCCTGAGGGGTCACTCGTGAGGCCTCTGCCCTGAGAGGGGCAGAGAACCAGAGAGGGTTCCATAGACCAGGATGCAGGGTGAGCTCTGCTAATCCCCTGCTTCCTCTGCAAAGGGGCAGCGTTTCGGAGGAGTGTGTAATGAAAAAATGGAAAAATGTGGCATTTGGGCCATGAATGTTGTCCTGGGAGGACTTGGGATTTTTGTTTGGGGAACCGATGTTGGGAAAGCGTGAGGCGCGCGCTGGGACTCGTGGGGGCCATTGCTTTTCAGGGAGAAGCGGTGGTTGGGAGCGCGAGCAGGAGGCACGCGCTGGCGCTCGATGCGGCCGATATTTTTAAAAGAAATGGCAGTTGGAAGGCAGTTGAAAAAGCAGTTAGAAGTGAATTGGAGAAAGACAGCCGGAAAGGAAGGCAGCTGACGACCGGAGCAGAATAAACAAAAAAGCTAATGGCGTGCGGGGACTGGAAGGACGGCTCCGCAAAATGGACAAGGAGCCAGCTGCGACAAAGAACAAGGTCATAAATAAATAAAGAGCTGGAGGAAGGAAGGAGAAAAGGCTGTGAGGCTCACTTTTAAAAACCAAGCAGCCCAGAAAATACATCAGAAGATCCAAAATTAAAAGAATAATGATTGACAAGGAAGACCTGAAGGTCTTACAACTGGCCTAAAGCTTCCAAAGAAAAGATCTTTTATATCCTTTTTTAAAAGTAGTTTTAATCTTTGAATTTGAAAATAAAGTTAAGTTAAGTTGATAACCTGAAAGAGTGGATATCAAAAAGTTTACTTACTCTACTTATAAAAGCCTGACCCGTGAGTAGAGCTATTGAGTGGTAAGTAAACAAAATCTTCTAGGAAGATATGGGTTATACCGGTGACTAACTTGAAATATTCATTTGACCCGAATAGCACCCACCTAAGTCTGCCCAGGAGTCAGGGACTCGAAGGAATCCCTGTTCACCACTTGGAATTTCTTGACCCCTTTTTTGGTTTGGGGGAGATTTCTTGGTGATTACAACTTCAAGTGGCAACAGTTGTTGGGCCACTGATTGAACAGGGCCACCCCCATCCCCTTGATGATACCACTGGGGTAGGAGGGTTTCCACAGGGGTGGCCTGGGTGGGCTCCCTTATCATCAGATGATCTCTGAACATTCATAGGACACAGTGAGCAGTCAGCAGTGTGAGCAGCAAGGAGCCTGTAAGTAGCATCAAAGCAATGACGATCTGAGCCAGGCCACCCCGATCCCGAGGGGGACACACCGAGTCCAAGGACTTGGCACTTAATCATTCTCCACTACTGCCCCTGGTCCGGGCAGCCAAACCACCCCCCCCCCCACCCCAGCAAGTTCGACAAATTTTGAGTGTTTGTTTAGCCGCCTGCTCCCCTTTAACAGCCATGGTGCTCTGGTCCCGCTTGTAAATACTTGCACCAACCCGCGCACGCAAGACTTCCGACCAAGAGGAGTGGAGCATCACGGAAGGGTGGAGCATGAAATGCCCAACCTGCTAATGATATTGAAATCCATGCAAATGACGGTTTTGCATGGACCCGCTGGCACGGGGCACAAAACTTTGATAGTGCTGCCAGCGAGGGACCAGAGCATGGCAACGGAAATGGTGCCGGAAATCGCTCCTCCGCCTCCCTCATCCCATCGCTCCTCTGCCTCCCTCAACCCCTCTCGCTCCTCCACCTCCCTCGCCCACCAGCTCGCTCCTCTACCCCCCTCGCCTAAACCTTTCTTTAAACAAAGAAATCAGAAACCCCAGTTATTTACGGAAAGAATGAAGTCACCAGATTTCATGGTTTAAAACAAAGGAATTTTTACTATACAGGAGTCAAGCAAATCTATCTTGGGTAACCATCTATACTCGAAAACCCAGAATCAACATAATTTAAACATGAATTAACAGGCAAATTGAGGTTAATTATAAATTACACATTTGACAGTAGATATATGATAAAGACCGATATTACAAATTGGCTCAACAATCAATTCAGCATACAAGTCATCAATTTCAGGCAAAGCCCTGTCTTGGCTCACTCTTCTAGGATTTATCCTGATCCTAGCCGACAACAGCACACAACTAACCCAAGCTCCAAGGGCATGGTCTTCACCAGAAATGGCATCCATCTGCAGAACCACCTCAACCCTGCTTACGACGGTCTGGATGGTATAGATCCACCAATGTTATCTTTAAGTACCAGAAACAGCTGCAGCAATTGTATGTTTGCCTATTCTCAGCACCTGGATCTAATCGGTCTTCTTCAGCCTCGACTGCACCACTGGGATCATCAGGTGTTCTTTTATATGATTTCAACCAGTTTCAGGTTTTCGATCTCAGTTTAATTCTCAGAAACTGGAAGGGTCAATTTCTTTTCTGGGTTTCCCTTTTCAATTTGGGTCTCTCTCAAAAAATACAAGCTTTGAAACCATGGATTACATGACAGTAGCTATATAATTTCTGAATCGGGCTGGCTTAATGAGTTAAGTGACCTTTTCCCATCCCTAATTTTATAAGTTTGTAAGAGTACAAAAGTAGCATCTTGTTTAGTTAAAGTAAAAAAGTGAATAGTGTGTCACATAGCATCTGTACAGCTTTGAAGCCAGGTGTATACTTTAAACTTCATTATAGCTTTCCTCTTTAGAAATGGCTTACTGCGTATTTTCACCTATTTTAGGCGGTTAGTGACCCAGCCTACAGTGACAAGTGCTAAGAATTAACAGGTAAGGAGAAAATTCCAAGGCAGGTACATAATAAGCAGAGAATATCATGTTTCTTTGTTTTATTTTGGCTCTTAAATGTCCGAATGTGACTGGCTATCCAAAGCCATGAAACGCAGAACAAAAAGCAAAACAATGCAATATTGGTTCAACATAGATTGAACATGAATAACATAAACAGCTATCAAGTCATGTCGCTCCTGCATAGCAGCAAAACCTTTAGATTTTCAGTGCTATTTCCCCTTAAGTTGCATAGAAACATAGAAAATAGGAGTAGAATTAGGCCATTCAGCCCTTGAGCCTGCTCCGCCACTCAATATGATCATGGCTGATGATCCAACTCAGTAACCTGTTCCTGCTTTCCCCATATCTTTTGATTTGTTTAGCCCCAAGAGCTATATCTAACTCCTTCTTGAAAATACACAGGGCGGGATTCTCTGCCGACGGGATTCTCCGTTTTGCTGGCGCCCGGGGGTTTCCCGAAAGCCTGGGGCTGCCCCACAACAGGAAACCCCATTGAACGGCTGGCGTAACGGAGAATCCCGCCGGAGGGTCGGGGCAGAAATGTGGCGGAGCGGAGAATCCAGCCCCCAATGTTTTGGTCTCAATTGCTTCCTGTGGTAGTGAATTCCACAGGCGTACCGCTCTCTTGGTGAAGACATTTCTCCTCATCTCAGTTCTAAAAGGTTTATCCCGTATCCTTTTATTATAACCCCTGGTTTTGGACATCCTTACCATCGGGAACATCCTTCTTGCATCTTCCCTGTCTCGACCTGCTAGAATTTTATAGGTTTCTATGAGATCCCCTCTCATTCTTTTAACACCAGCAAAGAAAATCCTAACTGACTCAACCTCTCCTTGCACGTCAGTCCCACCATCCCAGGAATCAGTTTGGTTAAACCTCCGCTGTATCCCTCGAATGCAAGAACATCCTTCCTCAGATACGGAGAACTAAACTACACGCAATATTCTGGGTGTGGACTCACCAAGGCACTGTATAATTGGAGCAAGACATCCCTGTTGCTCTACTCGAATCCTTTTGCTATGAAGGCCAATGTACCATTTGCTTTGTTTCCAGCCTGCTGCACCTGCATGCTTACCTTCAGCGACTGGTGTACAAGGACACCCAGGACTTGTTGCACATTCCCCTCTCTCAATTTATGGCCATTCAAATAATGATTTGCCTTCTTGTTTTTGTTACCAAAGTGGAGAAACCTCACATTTATTCATATCTGCCATGCATTTTCCCACTCACTCAGCTTGTCCAAATCATACTGACCTATCCCTGCATCCTTTTTGCAGCACCCACTTCCTCCCAGCTTTGCGTCATCTGCAAATTTGCGGATATTACATTTAGTTCCCTCGTCTAAATCATTAACATATATTGTGAATAGCTGGGGTCTTAGCCCCGATCCATGCTAGTTATTCGGACAAAGACCCATTTATTCCTACTCTTTGTTTCTTGTCTATCAACCAGTTTGCTATCCATCTCAATGCACAATAAGTTGCAGTATAATGACAGTATATCGGTTTGCTGAGGATGTAGCAAAAATTGTGGTTCACAGCCCTAAGTTTAATAAGCTAAACTCTTAAATATTTGTGCACTGCTTCTCATTTTCTAACCTGCCTAGATTTCCTATAGGCCCGCTAGAGGAAACATAATGCATTCCATGACAATAGCATAAAAATATTCAGTTCTAGTGTCTCATTTGACTTTGTTCAATTTACTCAGTTCATTAGTACCCATTAGCAAAACATGAGCGTCTCCAAGGGTCCCAAGGAAGAGCGAAAGTTATTAATGTAAGTATCTGAACATTTACACTGACGTGTACTTTCTGCTCCTCCAATAATATGCATGCTTAAATAAGAATTTTAAAAAAAATTTCACAACAAACTATGAGATGGATGAAAAATTACTAAACACAAACATTTGTTTACCGATGTTGCTCTACTACACCTGGACAAATTATGATTATTACATGAATTACTGACCGTTTGCATAATCTTTTCATGCAATATCATGCAACTGTGACACTATGAAATACAAGATAATCACCTTCTAAGCATTGTCCTTTGAAGAAAACTTTTTGTTCTAGCCTGAATTTTTCCATCTGTTCGGATGAGGAAAAGTTTAGTTCTCTGGAAACAGCTTTGCATTTCAGGATCTTTTTTGGAACTCGAGCTGCAAAGAAATCAAAATGGAGATTTTTCCATTCTAAACTATTTAACAACATTAGAACCATGAGGAATCCAAATCCTTCATTTCTGGTGGAGAAAGGAAAGAAGGAAAGAAATTAGCACAGAAACCAAATTACAATGGGAACGAAAAGAAACATAAGGGCATGATTTAACGGAAATGAAACAGAGTTCTGTGTCGGCATGTTTAGCCAAGTGTTTCCCAGCGCAGGCAGCATCGAGAATGACACCGCTATTAAACGGGATTCTGCTTCATTTCTGGGCTTTGGCGAGGAACCGCACTTAATCCCATCTCCTGCACTAACGAGCTCTGCTCGCCAGTGCAGGAAGAGATCGGGGTGCCATATTTAAATGGCGCTTCAATCTCCAGACCCGCCCCCCGAAAACAGCACAACTTACCGATTAGGTCCCCGAGCCCCCAGTGCCCCACCTCATAAGGGCAGGGCATCCTGGGCCAGAGTGGCACTGCCAGGTTCCAGGCTGACAGTGCCATGTGGCATCGGGGGTGCCGGGGTACTACCCTGCCCAGAGCTCGACCACCCAGGTGCCCCCCCCCCCCCCCGATCACCTGGGACTACTGGCATCACTAAAAGATCACCCATAGCACTGCTCGCAATCAGTCAAGATGTTTTAGAAGAGCAAGGGTATTACCCCAAGAAATATCATCAGAATCACTGTTTTATCAAGATGGTGGGGGTGAGGGAACCGAGAACCTGGAAAGAGGGTCAATGGCCTGCCAGCACTGGAATGGGATTTCATTCTAGCGTTTGAGCAACTCTGAATGAAGAAATAGGCCAGTCACCATTATCAGTTTCTTATGCAAATATAAAGTTTGATACTTTATTATTTAGAAGTATTTTTGATAATGGGTCAAACCTTTTAGCATTCTAAGGGGGAGAACTGCAAACATTTTTGAAAAACCTTATGGAACACTGGAGCACGACCAGAGATCTGGGATAATTAAGAGGACAATTGGGATCCACAAGCACTGAGTACACAGTCTATGTGGTTTGCAATAAATCAAAGCAGGTGAAAATCTTCTTTTTAAAAAAAACTTAGAATACCCAATTAATCTTTTCCAATTAAGGGGCAATTTAGCGTGGCCAATCCACCTATCCTGCACTTCTTTGGGTTGTTGGGGCGAAACCCATGCAAACACGGGGAGAATGTGCAAACTCCAAATGGACAGTGACCCAGAGTCGGGATTGAACCTGGCACCCCGGCATCTTGAGGCAGCAGGGCTAACCCATTGCGCCACCGCGCTGCCCCAGGTGAAATTGTAACTTCATCTTGCTCTCCATTTGAAAAAAAAACTCCTGCCCACCCTGGTGTTTCACAATGACTTTTCTCTGCCTCCAGTTGCACTTCCAATTCTATGCCAGGTCCTGTTTCCTGACACTGGACCTCCTGCTGCAGTCAGTATTGCCCTCCCCCTTTACCGCTACCCTAATTCTTCCTGAGAGATGCACAGCGAGACTCCTGTTGCTGCTGTTTGCCTTCTCAAAGAAACAAACTTTAAATTTCCACCCAGTTGTTGGCGTTCACTGCTCCTTACTTGCACTGTTTAGTAACTGGCTCATTCAGAGACTCCTCTGCTCCCATTACTTCATTCTTGAATAATTTGCTATAAATAAATAAATATATGTATAGAAAGTGTACGGCAGTGTGTGAGTTATCTGCAGCAGAGAGGACTGCATATTCAGATTATTATAAGACCATAAGACATAGGAGTGGAAGTAAGGCCATTCGGCCCATCGAGTCCACTCCACCATTCAATCATGGCTGATTTCAACTCCATTTACCCGCTCTCTCTCCATAGCCCTTAATTCCTCGAGAAATATAAGACCATAAGACATAGGAGTGGAAGTAAGGCCATTCGGCCCATTATGCTCTGTTTCAGTCCAGTTTCAGCACTAGGAAGAGCATAGATCTAAGTACTCATCGAGGTATTTGCATATCAATAGCTCACTCACAACCTGCAGCAGTGATTGAACCATCTTCCTTCCAATTCACTGCCTCAGGAGAGCATCAGTGAAAGGATGTGTGGTAATAAGGCAGTGCCATTTTGAGGTTATGCCAGTTGTTTTTTGGCTTGCTGTCATTCCCTTGCATCTCCCACCGACCATCTGCTTTGTACCTTTTTTGCCCTATATTTAAATCACCACTGGTTCTTCCTGGGTCATAATTGAAAACTCTTACTCCATACACTGACTACTAGAATGTATCACATACCGGGAATCGCAGTCGACGCATTTTTTGCACCTAACATTCTAAAAGGTTATTTTAGGTTGACAGCTGTTTTTCCCTGTGGTTCCCCTGTGGCAGGGCGACTGGGTGACTTTGGGTACACCACGTTAGAATTGAATAAAATTAAAAATAGAAACATTTAATTATATAACTGTGCTAGCTATTATTTAATTGCAGTGGTTAAGGGAAAACAAAGGAACAGAAGAGAAGATGAATTTTGGATTCTTTTTGAGTAAAAATGGTTCATGAGTAAACTATTACCAACCCACACAGCAATGCTACTAAAACCAACAACACCCCTCGCCCTTCCTCTCAGATGCTGTTAAATACTACGTATAAAGACAGTAAATCATATTTGTTTGAAGGTAAAAATAAAGTTTGGGTTTTTGGTATAAAATATACAAATATTGGCCCACTCATTTGCACCCGAGTCATATGCACCTTGTGCACCACCTTAAACTGTATCAGGCTCATCCTTGCACAAGAGGAGGTCCCGTTTACCCAATGCAGTGCCTCGCTTCATACTCCCCAATTGATCTCCCCTCCCAACTCCGCTTCCCATTACTCCTTCATCTTCACCACCCGCTCGCCTCCCTGCTCCCCCAGTCACTTGTATATATCCCCAATTCTTCCCTCCACTTCCACATCCGGAAGCAGCAATCGTCCAGCAGGGTGTATCCCGGCAACCTAGGGAACCCCTCCAGACCTTTCGCGCAAAGTCCCTAACCTGCAGATACCTGAACTCACTCCCCCTCGGCAGGTCGACCCTCTCCCTTAGCTCCTCCAGACAGGCAAACCCATCCTCCAAAAACAGATCCCTCACCTTGACTAGCCCCACTTCCCTCCACCTCCTACCCATCCCCCCCAGCTCAAACCCATGATTCTCGCACAGTGGCGTTAGCACCGACATCCCTTCCACCCTAAAATGCCCCTCAACTGATTCCATATCTTCACCGTGGACTCCAGCACTGGGCTCCCTGAATACCTACTTGGAGCCATTGGCAACGCTGCTGTCACCATAGCCCTCAAACTAGACCCCTTACAAGATTCCTCCTCCATCCTAACCCACTCTACCCCTTCTCCTTCCCACCACCGCTGCAGCTTGTCCACATTCGCCACCCAATAATAATGAAGCAGGTTCGGCAACGCCAACCCCCCCCCCCCCCCCCCCCCCCCCGCTGCCTCTGCCTCTCTAGCAGGGTCCTCCCCGCCCTCGGCACCTTTCCCGCCCATACAAAGTCTGAAATGATCGTGTCCACTTTCCGAAAAAAGGCCGTTGGTATAAAGATCGGGAGAGCCTGAAAGATAAACACAAACCTCAACAGAATATTTATTTTCACCACTTGGACCCTCCCTGCCAACGTTAAATGCAGTGTATCCACCTCTTAAGATCCTCCATGGCCTGCTCCACCAACCCATCCATTCCCTCGCTACCTGAATCCCCAAGTACCTAAACCTATCCCTCGCTATCTTAAATGGCACCCCCTCTAAATTAGTCCACTGTCCCAGCTCATTCACCGGGAATACCTCATTTTTCCCTACATTCAGTTTGTACCCAGAGAACCCTCCAACCCTCCCCAGTAGGCCCATAATCCTTCCCATACTCTCCAACGGATCTGAAAAATACAGCAAGAGGTCCCTCTGCATTGAGTGACACCCGATGCTACCTCTGCCCCCTCATAATCCCCCACCACTCCGCTTACTCCCCTGAGAGCCATTGCCAACGGCTCAATGGGCAGCGCAAACAGCAAAGGCTACAGCAGGCACCCCTGCCTCGTACCTTGTGTAAGTCAAAGCTTTGTGAGCTCATATCATTCATCCTCACCCTCGCCCTCGGTGCCACACACAGCAACTGCATCAATGCCACAAATCTCGGCCCAAGTCCAAACCTTCCCGAAACCTCGAAAAGGTACCGGCACTCCACCCGATCAAATGCCTTCTCCGCGCCAATGGACACAACCAGCTCCGGTACCAAAGCTCCTGACAGATTCATCACCACATTCAATAGCCGTCTTATGTTACTCGTGAGCTGCCTGCCCTTCACGAAGCCTGTTTGATCTTCTGCAACCAACCCCGGGACACAATCCTCCATCCTCCCCGCCAACAACTTTCACAATACTTTCACATCCGTGTTTAATAGTGATATGGGCCTATACGAACCACATTCCACTAGGTCCTCCCCCTTTTTCTGGATTAGTGTGATTACTGCCTGTGTCATCGTCTCTGGCAAATCCTTCTGCAGTGCTTCATTAAACGCCCCCAACAGATGTGGTGCCAGGCCTGTCGCAAATTCCTTATAAAATTCCGCCGGGTACCCATCCAGCCCAGGGGCCTTCCCCGGCTTCATGTACCTGATACTATCCAGCACCTCCCTCAGCCCTAGGGGCTCCTCCAACGCCTGCCTCTTTGCTTCCGCCACCTGGGGAAATTCCAGCTCGTCCAGAAACCACCCCATGTCCCCCTCCTCTCCCCCCGGGTCTCATAAAGTCCCTGATAGTACTCCCTAAACGCCTTGTTTATCGTCCCATGTCTCCGACACCACATCCCCAGCCCGTATCTTCAATATTTCCCTGGACGCAGCCTGCCTCCGCATGCAGCTCACCATCTCCCCATACTCATATTGCACCCCTCTTGCCCTACACAGTTCCCCTACCGCCCTCTTCGTTGTCAGCCTGTCAAACTGCTCCTGCAACCTTTTCCTCCTCGCCAATCCCTTCACAGTGTGCACCCTCGAATATTCCCTGTCCACCTCGCTCACGAGGCGGTCATGTTCCGCCCTCCTATCCCGATCTGCACGAGCCTTAAACAAAATAATTCCCCCCCCTCAACACCACCGCCACTGCCTTCAGGTATCATCTGTAAACTTAGCAACGGTGCCTTCAGTTCCTTCTTCCAGATATGTATATCATAAAAAGTTGTGGTCCCAACACGGACCCCTGAGGCACACCACTAGTCACCAGCTACCATCCTGAAAAAGACCCCTTTATCCCACTTTCTGCGAGTCAGCCAATCCTCTATGCATGCCAGAATTCTACCCTGATCAGCATGGGCTTTGAACTAATTTAACAATCTCCTATACGGCACCTTGTCAGAGGCCAATGGTTCTTCTTTGTTTAACTTCCTTGTTAATTCCAACAAAATTGTCAGATATGACCTCCCCTTGACGAAGCAGTGCTGACTCAGTCCTATTTTATCATTCACTTCCAAGTACTCCACAATCCCATTTTTAATAATGGACTCTAAAATCTTACCAATGACCGAAGTCAGGCTAACCAGCCTATAATTTCCGGTCTTCTGCCTCCCTTCTTAAACAGGGATGTTACATGAGCCATTTTACAGTTCTCTGGGACCCTTCCTGCCTCCAGTAATTCCTGAAAGATCACCACCAATATCTCCTCAGCTATCTCCTTCAGAACTCTGGGGTGTAGTCTATTTGGTCCAGGTGATTTCTCCACCTTCAGACCTTTCAGTTCCCCCAGAACCTTCTCCTTAGTGATGGCCAGTACATTCATCTCTGCCCCCTGATTCTCCTGGAGTTCTGGTATCCCACTGGTGCCTTCCACCGTGAAGACTGATGCAAAGTAACTATTCAGTTCCTCTGCCATCTCTTTGTTTCCTCTTCCCATTTTTGCAGCCTCATTTTCCAGTGGCCCAATGTCTATTCTTTCCTCTCTCTTATCTTTTATATATTGAAAAAAAACTAGCTAGCTTACACTCTTGTTTCATCTTCTCCACCCCCACCGGTCTTTGCTTTTTTAGTTGCCCTCTGCTCCCTTTTAAAGGGTTCCCAATCCTCTGGCTTTCCACTAATCCTCGTTACCTTGTATGATTTTTCTTTTGCTTTTATGCTGTCCTTGACTTCCCTCGTCAGCCGTGGATGCCGCATCCTTCCCTTAGCATATTTCCTCCTCCTTGAATTTCTGTTATATCTCCCAAATAATTCCCCCAAACTCCTGCCATTGCTGTTCCACTGTCTTCCCTGCTAGGCTCCACTTCCAATCAACTCTGGCCAACTCACCCCTCATGTCTTTGTCGTTACCTTTATTTAATTATAATACCGCAACGTCTGATTCCAGCTTCTCTCTCTCGAACTGCAGGGTACATTCTATCATATTGTGGTCACTGCTCCCCAAGGGTTCCTTCACTTTAAGTTCCCTAATCAAGGCTGGGTCTTTAAAATAGTTACTCTGAAGTTTGAAGGGCTTTTTTCCTTTTAACTCTTTCAGAGTCATTACAAGGGCAAAACTAGCCTAACAATCTGCCCAATTTAGAAGTGAAAGCTTTCTGCTTTGGAGATATACAAAATGGCTGCAGAACTGCCTTTTTTCATTTGACTCATCTATTTATGAAACTGTGGTGCTTTTATTTAACTACCTGCCATGGATAAAGAAAATATAGGCCTGATCTTCAGTATCGAGATGATCGCACATTGGAAAATGTGCTGGGGACCCCTCAGTAGTCCCAATGCAGGAACTCTGTGGGAATTGCCTGGGAAGTTTGGACTTCCAATGGGCAATTCTCCTGGATCCAGAACCTTCCGACATGGTCTCCAACTGAGACGTCGAAGGGTTCCAACTCATCAGAATAGTTGTCTCGGAAATATTAAGACAAGAAAAAGCCATATCTAACACTTAGGTAACGATGAAATTGACAGTCCCCACCCAACCCCCAGTTGACCCTCTGATACCCCTCCTGACCCTTTGACTCCACCCCTCGAACTGAGCTGACCCGACTTGGCCACCGTACCTCCTATCCAGCTGGTATCCTAACACCTTGCAACCTAACACCCTGACCAGCTGGCATTCTCTCAGCCTACTACCCCACCCACCTTGCTGCTTACTCAGCTGACACCCTAACATCCTACCCACTTACTTCACTCACATTTATTCGTTAACACGTAAAAAGCTAGTTAAATGCCCCTCAGCATTTCACTGTCAGCGAATGAAGACTTATCAAATTGCACAGTTAGTGCGATAAAAAGGGGACATAGCTTGGCTTCCCCCAACGATCCTGCCCTATGAAGAAGGACTTCTAGAACAGTAACTAGATGCCTGGTTGGAAGTCTGGGCTGAAAATGTGGAGCTCTGGCACGGTGTAAAAATAGGAGCAGAGTGTCAATCTGATAGTGATTGCCACTCCTGGGACGATTCAATTCTGCATTTATTTTCCAGGAATTAATTAATACACAACTATGAGGTTAAAATATTCTTTAAAAAAAAAAAAATCCAAATTCTTTCATTTAGGATACAGAGTGATCTAGGTTTGAAAAATCATTAAAAGTAGCACTGCAGACTAGCCAGACCATAAAAAATACAAAGCACTGCAGTTCCGTAGGGAATTTATGTTAAATTTGTATAGAAACTTGGATAGCCTCTCACTGAGAATATTGCATGTAGTTCATATTGCAAAAAGGATCTAGAGGCTTCAGAGATGGTGCAAGAATAATACTAGAACTGAGAGGTAATAACTTTCAGGAAAGAATGAATAGGATGAAGATCTTTTGTCTAGAAAGAGGAGATAGAGGGCTAACTTCGTAGACGTCTTTAAAGTTATGTAGACGGATGTTAGAGTGGACATAAAGAAGATGCTTTTACTTGTGGGGAGTTCAAAAAAGAGGAGGCATAAATATAAGTAGCTTCAAATAAATCCATGAGAAATTCAGGAGAAACCTCTTTACTCAAGAAGTGTTAGAATATGAACCGTGCTATCACATGGAATAGTTGTGGTGAATGGCATTGTGCATTCGGGAAAAGCTAGACAAGTATAAAAGGGAGAAAGGATGAAAAGGATATGCCAGTAGAGTTCGATAAAGCAGAATGGGAGATGGCATAAACACCAGTGCAGACTAATTAGGCTGAATGGCCTGTTTATATGCTGTAAATTCTATGTAATCCCCACCCCTTGGAGAATCTGACACGGCAAACTATACATGGGGATCCGCTAGCAATCTCACCTCAGAGTCTGGAGATTGTGAGTTTTTTTTAATGCTGCCTATCCTGTTCCTTCCACATGCATCTCAGATTCTTAAATAATATGCTTTGTACCAAAAATCTTTCTTGGGTACAGTAAACAGGTTTGAAGCCCTTTTACTGGGTTGTACAGGATATCTCTAACTACTGCTTCTCATTAGTGATAATGAATCCAAGGCCTGCACAATTGGGATGTCTTAAATGTTGGGTGTTAAAAACAGATCTATAAACAGACCTTTGTGACTGTTCCACGTGATGGGGTCATGAGTGCTCTCATAAAAGCTGCCTATTATGTTCAATACAAGATCGAGAGGAAAGCAATCGCTCTGGAATTAGTGAGCTCTACCTGACGCAGCTATTTACATGAGGGAGATTTTCCACCCCTCTTTTCGGGAGACAGGAATGGGGGGTGGGGGGGTTTATAATTCAATGGGAGTGGCTGCCCAAAGGAGTTGAAGGACCGAAGCCGACTGAGTATTTTGCCGCGATGCTGGCAAAACTATTGGGGGAGGGGGAGGACCCCTCCCGATATGAACTGGATCGGGCTCATCGGTCGTGGAGGCCTGTACCAAAGGCGAGTGAGCCGCCAAGGGCAGTGACTCTGTGCTTCCGCAGGTACAGTGTGAAGGAGAAGGTCCTGAGCTGGGCCAAGCAGAAGCGGGTGGTGCAGTGGGCTGGAGCTGGTATACGTGTATAGCAGGACTTTACGGTGGAGCTGGCGAGGAGGCGGGCTGCCTTCAACCGGGTGAAGAGGGCACTGTACATTGGCAAGGTGCAGTGCAACATTGTATATCCAGCGAAGCTGAGGGTGACTTACAAGCTCAGGGGCTTTTATTTTGGAACGGCGGAAGCAGCGGAGGAGTTTGTGAAGGCAGAAGGACTGTGGTAGAACTGACAAATTGAGGAATAGTCATGTGCCGATGTAACCTCATGACTGTATTTTCTTCTTTTTTTGTATCACTGCGCGCGGGTGTAGAGGCTAAAGGAGCCAATGTTGCATATATTTGGACAAGGGAAGAGACGGGACTTTCACTCAAAAGGAGGGCTCTGTGGGGTGTAGGTGGATATGCGGGGTTTGTGTGCAAAAAGGGGACCTTTGGGCTTTCCTAGGGCCGGGCAAGGGGGAAAGGGACCCGGGCAGGGGCCTCCACGCTGGCCGGTTTAAGCCGGCCAGTGAACGGGAGTGAGGTGGGGGGAGGGGCTGCGGCCATTGGAACCTGACAGAACAGGGTTCGAATGGTCTAGCCGGGGTGGAAAGTTGGGGGGAGGGAACCGAGGTTGGGGGAAGGAACCGAGGTTGGGGGAGGAGTTTTGCAAGAGGTAGTGGACGGGAGGAGCTGGAGACTTGGGGGGGGGGGGGGGTACAACTTTGGGGTATCATGCACGGTACTCTCTTAGAGGCTGGATGGCATTGGTTGGGGGGTGGGGGGGGTGGAGAGCCGTGTAGATTAAGGGTGACTACGGGTAATCCCCGATTCCTTTTTGTCATTTGTTTATGTAAACATGCGGGTTGAGGTTTGGGGGTTGGTGGGCGGATGGGATCGTTGTTATCATGGGGATTGACATATCTTGTTGATCATTGATTATTGTTGATGGGTGTAAATGTGGGAGAAAATGTGAAAAAGGAGAATTAAAAAATAAAAATAATTCAATGGGAGTTCCAAGCCATCTTTAAGCTGGTGGGATTTCCCCACTCGATGGTCCCCTGCACCTCCACCAGTAATGTAACGGGGGTTCCCGCCATGCAATAATGGGATGCCTATTTGAATACATTTTAATATTATTAGCGGGTCTCCGCAAGTGGGTTCACTGCCACCCCTGGTGGTATGATATCATATGAGGTAGGGTTTACGACAGGTTTTTAGAAACGGGGAACTGGCGAGCAGAACCCAACCGGGGAGCACAGTTAAGCACAGGCCTGAGGGGGGAGTGGGTCATGCCCACACAGAACCCTGGCAGCGCCATGCTGTCTGTGGGGATGTGCCGGGGGTTCAGTGTCTGTTGATGGTGGGGGGGTCCGCGTTTTCTATTTTTATCATATTTACACAGTGAAGCCTTTTCCTGTCAGGAGCTGCGGTTGCTGCTGGGGTGAGCTCAGTCAGAGTCCTACTGCCCACGTGACATCATGGGGCCTGCCCTTTCACCTGTGTTTTGGTCTAAGTGTTTAAGAATATGGTGGGGAAAGCCAGCAGTGCAGCCGGTGAGCTCCACTCTGCTTTTCCCACCCAAGATCACACTTAGACAAAAAATGAAAAAATTCCACCCATGGTGTCTTTAAAATAGAAAGACAACTCAAGGCTCTTCAAGGAAGGCTCTACAGTGAATGGTAGAACCCTCAAGAGTATTAAAAGTCAAAGAGATCTAGGAGTATAGGTCCACAGGTCACTGAAAGGGGCAACACAGGTGGAGAAGGTAGTCAAGAAGGCATACGGCATGCTTGCCTTCATTGGCCGGGGCATTGAGTATAAGAATTGGCAAGTCATGTTGCAGCTGTATAGAACCTTAGTTAGGCCACACTTGGAGTATAGTGTTCAATTCTGGTCGCCACACTACCAGAAGGATGTGGAGGCTTTAGAGAGGGAGCAGAAGAGATTTACCAGAATGTTGCCTGGTATGGAGGGCATTAGCTATGAGGAGCGGTTGAATAAACTTGGTTTGTTCTCACTGGAACGAAGGAGGTTGAGGGGCGACCTGATAGAGGTCTACAAAATTATGAGGGGCATAGATAGAGTGGATAGTATGAGGCTTTTCCCCGGGGTAGAGGGGTTAATTACTAGGGGGCATAGGTTTAAGGTGAGAGGGGCAAGGTTTAGAGGAGGTGTACGAGGCAAGTTTTTTTACACAGAGGGTAGTGGGTGCCTGGAACTCGCTACCGGAGGAGGTGGTGGAAGCAGGGACGATAGTGACGTTTAAGGGGCATCTTGACAAATACATGAATAGGATGGGAATAGAGGGATACGGACCCAGGAAGTGTAGAAGATTGTAGTTTAGTCGGGCAGCATGGTCGGCACAGGCTTGGAGGACCGAAGGGCCTGTTCCTGTGCTGTACATTTCTTTGTTCTTTGAAGCATAAATCATATAGAAGTCAAGAATTAACTAAAAGGTGACATTAAGAGGAATGGCTAAACACTTGAGTCAAAGGTTCAGGAGATAATCACATCCTTAGGTGAGGAAATGGTGAAGGTTAGCGGTTAGGGGTGAGGATCAGACTATGGGTCAGGCTGGTAAAGGGACCCCAGGTGCAGAGCTAGAGGAGCCTCATTCGCACTATTTCACCAGATATGGTGTTCTTTTTTTAACCTGTATAGATGAGAAAAGTCTGCAGGATGCATTAGCAGACCATGGACAATGGTACAAGCTGACATTCAAGTGGGGGATGTGAAAAGGAATGTGGTAGGGGACAGTAAAGTACAAAAACTGTTTCCGCAGCTGCATTCATGTGTTCTGATGGTGGTTTACTGTCAGGTGCCAGGGTTAAGAACATATCCTCACAGCTGGAGAAGAACTTGGGACTGGGAGGGGGAAGAATCTGCTTCCAATGTTGATTGTGGCAACTACTGACAAACATAGAACTAGAAATGAGCTCCTGGTGAAAGAGTCTGAGGAGCTGGAGGCAAAATTAAAACACAGAAATCCAAAGGTGATAATCTTTGAATGTTACCTAAGCAAAATGCAATCTGATATAGGGACAAACAGATTGGAATGTGTGGCTGAAAGAGGAGTATGTAGGCAGGGGTTTCAATTCATGGAGATTTAGCACCAGCGTTGAGGAAAGAGGGAGTTCTTTCATTGGGGCAAGCTCCACTAAATTGGGCTGGGATCAGTGCCCTGTCAAATCAAATAACTAGGGTAATAGTCAGGTTTTAAATTAATTTCTTCATAAGATAACTCCCCAATCCCATATATCAGTTAAGTGAACCTTCTAATGCATGCTTCCATTTTGCATGCTCATCTTTTTTTGAGAATACAAAGGATCAAAGGTGAAAAATTTGAAACAAATTTTGAAAATGTGATAAGCAGAATGTGAAAGATAGCAGAAGTAGATCAAGCATAAAATCCTGTGCCTCCCCCAAAGATGAATCAAACCTCAAAATGTAAAGAAAGGATATAGGAGAGCCTGCTGGAACTGATTTTTACTGAAGTCGTTAAGATTGAATACACAACTTAACTTGTTTAAAATGTTCTAAGTAGTCTAAAATTAAATCCACCGGGTACCTAGCATGTTTCTGATTGACACCATGGCCTAGATTTTCCAACTGTAAAGCTAATGGTAATCTATTGACCTGTATATGAAACATATGATTCCAATACCTTCATGTTCCACTCCAGGTAACGAGAGATCTTCTGTGCCTTGCCACAAAACTTTTCCTGTCTCCGCATCACGCAGATTCATCCAGTTACTGAAGAATGAGATTGGTTAAGTAAATAATAATTGAGCATATCAAACATATGGGGCGAGATTTACCGACCAACCCGTCGTGTATTTTCCGGCAGCAGAGACAGCCAGCCAGCAGGATTTATCGACCCCACTGTTGTCAACGAGATTTCCCGGTGACTGCACCCCTCATCGGCGGGAAACCCACGCGCCGGTGTCGGTCTGGAATATCCCATCGGCATGAACAGCAGGTAAATCCCGCCTATGATTTCACTTTGAAACATAATTCGCACTGCCCTTACAACAAACTGCTTAAAGTATAATATAATGCTAGCATTTACAGGTGTTTCAAATTGTTATTTTTAACACAATGGTTTTAAGACTAAAGTCTCATTCCCATAAGGACTCATCGAAACATAAACAACTTCAACAGCATAATTGCATTTTTGTATTCACAATATTAGCAATAAGGTACAAGTTTTACTTTAATTATTTTTGCATAAAAGAGCTTGGATGCGAATGCATCTCAAATAGAACACTCTCAAAGCTTCCAGTGAAACAAAAGGTCATACATTGAGAACTCCAATACTGTTGTAATTGGTTCATGCTAGGTTCAGAAAATGACAATTATTTAGCATATTCACTACACTACTCTCGGGTACAGCCACCGCTGTTCTGTAGGAAAACATACCAGCCCAATTGATTACAGCAAGATCCTGTAAATGGTCATGTGATGATAGAGTGGAAGTTTTATTTTTGGGATTTTTTTTGCTGAGGGAGGAAGAGTTGTATTTTAAATAAACAACATACTACTTCAATGTTCTGTTTATTTAAAGTGCATCAACTGTAATATTTCTGTGGAAAAGTTTTACTTTTCAACCCATGGCTCATTAAAAATTAAAACATTAAAAACAATTAGTTCAACAAAACAAATAAATATTAAATGCAGTCTCAAAACATAAACAAAAGGTCTGTGCGCATTCAAGACCCTGACCTTCCCTTTGCTTGCGATTTTGTTTATAAATTTAGAGTATCCAATTCATTTTTTCCAATTAAGGGGCAATTTAGCATGGCCAATCCACCTATCCTGTACATCTTTTTGGGTTGTGGGGGTGAAACCCACGCAAACACGAGGAGAATGTGCAAACTCCACACAGATAGTGACCCAGTGATTGACACTGAACCTGACACCCATCCTCTCCAGATTGGAGAGGCTATCCAGACTATCCAATGCCAGATAGCATCCTATGGAGCCAGGCTGGAGCTTCCACTGCAGTCATTGCAGCTTCTATGGAATAACAAACAGGCTGCAATGAAAGCGGAGGAAACTTCCATGATGGTTCTCTGATCCCCAAATTGCTTGAACGAAGGTCCTGAGATGGTGCTGTGAGAATCATGGAGCATGAACTTACTGACCACTGTCTGAATACCAGTATTACTTCTTCCTACACTATTATTTTATCATTGTCCTTGATTGAGCTGTCAGCCAAATGTCCAGACTGTTCAAACCCATGCTGAGATGGTACAGTCTGAGGCAGGGCCATCATGGCTCACAACATTTTGAAGGAATCCTAGGAAGACTTCTGAACTTCCCTGTCCTGAATCGCAGCAGCTTTCCACCTCACCTGCAGATGCCATTGAGGTTGCACTCCGTAGAAGTACCAGAGTTGTCAAGGGCACTTATAGGATAGCCATTAAGGGTAATCGCCAAGGTAAAAAGTTTAATACTTGCTGGTTATGCCATGCTTCCAATGTTTATTTTGGCATGCAGTTAAAAGATTGGATATGATAAATGGATGTTAGTGCCCTTTATGGGGAAGCTGTTTAAAAGACTGAGTGCAGTGAACTTCCTGATGGATCCTCATTTGTGAACAGTAAAGTATATGGCATTGTTCTCCAAACACTCACAGCAGAGTGCATCTTTCAAAAGAGCATTTGAATTAAATGTTGGCAAGCGTCCCTCCCAAGTATGGTCAAGCCATCTAAATCTCTACTGAGGACCCAAATTGTTTGCTCAATGACATTCCTGGTGGCAGAGTGTCCCTCATTGTATGAGTGCTCAGTTGGTGGCCAAAGGATTCTCAGGGGGATCATGAGCTATGGACTCGGGCGGTACTCTGTCACCCAGTAGACAGCCAGGCACACTACACTGGAACTCCAAAACCTGTATTATGGATGGCTATCACAGTATAAATGCATCATGGCAGTCCCCTGGCTAACAGACATTCACCTGTACAAAGGGCTACAAATAGTTATACACAACAGAATTATTTCCTGAATACCTCAGAGTTTAAATGAGGGGCTCAGATGGCGATGTGTATAGACGATGGTTCCCTGAACCATGGGGAATCCTGCAATCCTGTTGAATCCTAGAATTCTCGGTCTCTGGTCTTCCCTAGAAACAGGAATTTTTAAAAAATGCATTCATGAGATGGGGGCTCTGCTGGCTCAGTCAGCATTTATTGCCCATCCCTAATTGACCTTGAGAAAGTGGTGGTGAGCTGCCTTCTTGAACCACTGCAGTCCATGTGGTGTAAGTACACCTACAGTGCTGCTAGGGAGGGAGTTCCAAGATTTTGAAACAGCAATAGTGAAGGAACGGCGATATATTTCCAAGTCTGAATGATGAGTGGCTTGATCTTCCAGGTGGTGGTGTTCCCATATATGTACTGCTCTTGTCCTTCTAGATGGTCATGGGTTTGGACGGTGCAGTCTAAGCTCAGGGGAAGCAGCAGTGTAGTGGTATTGTCACTGGACTAGTAATCCAGATGCACAGGGTAATATTCTGGGGACCTGGGCCTTTTTTGTTGTAAAAGCCCATCTGGTTCACTAACGCCATTTAGGGAAGGAAATCTATCATCCTTACATGGTCTGGCCTACATGAAACTCCAAACCCACAGCAATGTGGTTGACTCTCAAATGCCCTCAGAGATAGGCATTAAATCTTGGCCCAGCCAGCGACACCCACATCCTATGAACGAACAAAGAAGTCTGTAGTGCATTTTGTAGGCAGTACATACTGCTGTCACTGTTCGTCCGTGGTGGAGGGAGTGAATGTTTGCGGAAGGATGCTAATCAAGTGGGTTGCTTTGTCCTGGATGGAGTCAGATTTCTTGATTGTTGTTGGAGTTGCACTGATAAGGCAAGGGTAGCGTATTCCAACACAACCCTGACCTGTACCTTGTAGATTGTGGACAGGCTTTGGGGAGACAGGGGAATTACTCACTGCAGGATTCCAAGCCTCCGACCTGCTCTTCCATAGACTTTCTACAGTGCAGAAGGAGACCATACGGCCCATCGCATCTGCTCACATCCTCTGAAAGAGCACTCTGCCACTCCCCCACCGTATCACTGGAACCCTGCACATGGATCATGACCAATCCACCTACCCTGCATATCTTTGGACTGTAGGAGGAAACCCAAGCAGACATGGGGAGGACGGGCAAACGCCACACAGTCAGCCAAGACCGGAATTGAACCTAGGTCCCTAGTGCTGTGAGGCATCAGTGCTAACCACTGTGCCGCCACCATATTTGTAAGGCTAGTCCAGTTGAGTTTCTGGTCAATGGTAACCCCAGGATATTGAGAGTGGGAGGTTCAGTCGTGGTGATTCCATTGAAGGTCAAGATTTGATGGTCATATTCTCTCTTGTGTGGCACGAATGTCACTTGCCACTTGTCAGCCCAAGCCAGACTAATGTCCAGGTCTTGTTCCAACTGGAGGAAATCATACAGGTCCCCGAGCCAGGCTGCCACCCCTGGCGGTGTTGCCGACCGCCATTCCAATAAAATTCTCCGCTGGGCAATCAGAGAGGCGAAGGCCACGACATCGGCCTTCCTCCCATCTATCAGCTCCGGCTTCTCCGATATCCCGAAGATCGCCACCATTGGGTCCGGCCTGACCTCCCCCCACCCACAATCTTTGTTAAGTGTCCCGAAAATTCCCGGCCAGTATCTCTCCAGCTTCTCACAGCCCCAGAACATATGCACATGGTTTGCTGGTCCCCGCTCATATTTCTCGCACTCGCCTGTCACCCCCTGGAAGAATACACTCATCTTCGCCCAGGTCATATGCACCCTGTATACCACCTTAAATTGAATCAAGCTCATCGTCGCACATGAGGTCGAGTTTACCTTGCGCAATGCCTCACTCCACACTCCCAATCTATCTCCCCTCCCAACTCCTCCCACTTCTCCTTGTCCTCACCACCTGCTTACCCCCTTGCTCTCCCAGCCACCCACATATGTCCCCAATCCTGTCCTCCCCATCCATGTCCGGAAGCAACAACCGTTCCAATAGGGCATATTTCGACAGCCTGGGAAACCATTTCAACACCTTTCGTGCAAAGTCCCTTACTTGTAGATACCTAAATTTGCTTCCCCCTCCGGAATGCCACCCTCTCCTTCAGCTCCTCTATGCTTGCAAACCTCTCTTCCAGATACAAATCCCTCACACTCCAGCCCCACCTATTTCCACTTCCTGCACATACAGCACCCCCCCTCCCCCCCGGTTTCTCACATAGCAGCGTTAACACCGATATCCCTTCCATCCTAAAATGCCTCCTCAGCTGGTCCTACGCCTTAATCATGGACTGTACAACCGGGCTCTCCGTATATCTCCTTGGTGCCAATGGTAACGCCGCCGTCACCATTGCCTTCAGGCTGTACCCCCTACAGGACTCTTCCTCCATCCTAACCCATTCTACCCCCTCTCCTTCCCACCACCGCCTCACCTTCTCCACATTTGCCACCCAATAATAATGCAGCAAAGTTCGGTACCTCCACCCCCACCCCTGCCTCATTGTCTCCAGTAACTCCCCATTCTCCAGCACCTTGCTAAACGGCTCCAGTGGATGTGGTGCCAATTCCACTGCAAATGCCTTATAAAATTCCGTCAGGTAACTGTCCGGCCCCGGGGCCTTCCCCGACTACATCCGCCTTATACTCGCCATTACCTCCCTCAGTCCTAAAGGCTCCTCTTGCAGCTGCCTCTTCTCTTCATCCAGCCAGGGAAACTCCAGCCTGTCTAGGAACTGCCCCATATCCGCCCCTCCACCCCCCACCCCCCCCCTCCACACCCACCAGGCCCACCCTGTCCAGTTCTTCGTAATATTCCCTAAATGCCTTATTTATCTTCCTCGGTTCCAATACCAGCTCCCCCATCGATGTCCGTACCTTCAAAACGGTTGGCCTGCAATCCGTAACTGATGTGCCAACATATGGCTTGCCTTCTGTCCGTACTCATAGTGCACCCTGCTCACCCTCCGCAGCTGCCCAACCGCCCTCCTAGTCATCAACCAATCGAACTGTCCCTGTGGTTTTTCACTTTTCGCCAATCCATTCACGGTGGGGGCCCTCTAATACTCCTCGACTATCTCGCCCAATAATCGTTTGTACTCCTCTCCCTTTTCCTATCTTCATGCGCCTTGAACGAGATAATCTCCCCCCCGAACCACCGCCTTCAATGCTCCCAGAATGTGGCTGCCGACATCTTCCCATCTTGGTTCAACTCCACATAGTCCTTAATCACCGACCGCTCCTTATCACAAAACCCTCTGTTTGCTAACAACACCGAATTCAAACTCCATCCCGGCCTCTGCTCCCGTCCCGATACAAGTCGAACCTCCAGCCAGTGCGGCGCATGGTCCGCGATTACTATCCTCGCGTATTCTACTCCCACCACCCTCACCAACACCTCATGGCTCACCACAAAGTCAATTCTGGCTTCTAGACATGCGAGAAGAAGGACCCCCCCCTCCCACACATGCCCCCTCAGGTTCTTAAATTGCCACGGGTCCACCATTTCCATAAACACTCCCAGCTCCTTCGCCATCCACAGCCTTCCCATTGACCTGGAGCTCGACCTGTCCACCCGCGGCTCCAGCACACAGTTAAAGTCTCCTCCCACAATCAATTGATATGTGGCCAAGTCCGGAATCGTTCCCAACAACCCCCCACAAAGCCCACATCGTCCCAATTCAGTGTAGATACATTCACCAACACCACCGGCGTTCTCCATTCTCCAACATCCTGCTCACCATCACAATCTCCCAACCGGGTCCCTCACTTCCTTTGCACTTACAAACGTCATCTTTTTACTCAACAAAATGGCCACCCCCCCTCGACTTCGAGTCAAACCCGAGTGGAATACCTGACCCACCCATTCCTTTCTCAGCCTGACCTGGTCCCTCACACAGAGGTGCATCTCCTGCAGAACTTCAAACTCCAAAGGTGCGCAAAGACCAGAGATCTCTTCACAGGCCCATTGAGTCCTTGAACATTCCACATTATGAGCTTTCCCAGAGGCCTACGCCTCCATTCCCCTCCACCATCTGCCATCCTCCTCTATTGCCTCTATACCCTCTAATTTTGCCCTGACCCGGGCCCATCCAATATGGCCCCCTTCCCTGCCCCTGACCACGCTTCTTCTCCAACCCTGCCATGTCGCACTCTCCCCCACCCCCATTCTCCCCTCGGTCATCTCCTCCACCACACTTCCGTTCACCAGCATTACCTGCCAGCGTGGCAGCTCCTACCCGAAGGCTCCTCCTACTAGCCCCCCACCCTCTCCTATTTGATCTGTGTAAGGGGCTCCCCAAGGACTTCACCCTCCTCCACCCAAACATGAACACATCCCAACCACAGGTCGCCTCCTCCAAAAAATAAACACTGCCGCAAGCAGCAGGAGGAGGGTGGGGGGACCACTGTCCCCATATAAGCTTATGATCCCTACAACAAATAGCCGACCCAACAAAAACCCTCCACGTTGGAAGAAAAGAAACCCGTCCCACCCTCCAACCCCCACACTACCCGTATTCACCAAACTCCATTGTGCCAGCTCCTCCATCTCCCATTAAAGTTCAGTTCTCCCCCAGTTTGTGCTCTTTAATTAAGTCATTGGCCACCTCTCAGCCTTCGGAAGTCACCCACAGTTTTGCCGGGTAGAGCACCCTGAACCTGATCTGTCGGCGATAAAGCATCGCCTTGACCCCGTTAAATCCAGCACGCCAGTTCTGCTCCAATGTTTTGGTATATTCGGAACTTGTTCCCCTCCCATTCCCAGTTCAGTTTCTCCCTGGCCCACTGCAGGATCTTTTACTTTTCCACGAACTTGTGGAGTTTTACAATCTTTGCCTGCGGCAGCTCTCCTGCTCTTGACTTCGGTCTTAAGAGGCCTGTGCGTTCTATCCACCTCCGGGGCCTTGCCCAGCACCCTCTCCTCCACCAACCCTGCCAGCATCGAGACATGCCTCGTGGCACCTGTGCCTTCCATACCTTCAGGCAGTCCAAGTATATGCAGGTTCTGCCTTCTAGACCTATTCTCTTGCTTTTCCATCTTTGCTCTTAACGTCTTGCAAAGGTCTCCCAGGAGCCCCAGCTCCACCTCCAATGCTACCACCCAATCACTGTGGTCTGACATCACCCGCTCCAAGATCTGCGACCCGTGTGCCTCCATACACTTCTCAACCCTTTGCATCGAGCCCTTCAGGGGTGCCACAGCCCCTTCGATCAGTCCTCCTGCATCTCTTCCCTGATAAAAGTCATCAACTGCTCCATCTGTGGCTTTCAAATTGCACCGGCCCTTCCCCCTCCGTCATCTTTCCAATAATTGCTGCGACACAGGTCTCTTCCAGCTCCTTGGCCAGGTCTTTCACCTTCTTCTGCCATGACTGGGAACCAGCAGACATGCCACACCCGGAGGGGAACTTCTCCTCCAACCGTCTACTGCACTTTCCCATCAAAATTTCTCCCGTTTTCGGGTTAAAAAAAAAGAGCTTGGTTCTACGCCTTCGAGCAGGAGCTGCCCTGTGTGCGACCACTCAGTCCATGGCCGCCACTGGAAGTCAAAACATCCCCACTTCTGATTTTATGAAGGAATAAAGATGATTGATGAAGCAGCTGAAGGTGGTTGGGCCTTGGACACTACCCTATGGAACTCCTGCACTGATGTCCTGGAATTGGGATAATTGACTCCAACCACCAAACCACCTTCCTTTATGCTAGGTATGACTCCAACGAGCAAGAGAGCTTTCTCTCCGATTCACACGGACTTCAATTTTGCCAGGGCTCCTTGATGCCATACACTGTCAAAGGCAGCCTTGATGTCGAGGGCAGTGACTCTCATTTCATGTCTGGAATTCAGCTCTTTTCTCCAAGTTTTACCCAAGGCTGTAATGAGGTCAGGAGCTGAATGGCTCTGGCGGAACCCAGATTGAACGCCAGTGAGTAGGTTATTGCTAAGCAAGTGCTGCCTGATAGCACTATTGATGACCCCTTCCATAACTTTACAGATAATTCAGAGTAGATTGGTAGGGTGGTAATTGGGCGGGTTGGATTTGTCCTGTTTCTGGTGTACAGAATATACTGGGCGATATTCCACATTGTTGGGTAGATGCCAGTGTTGTAACTGCCCTGGAACTTTGCTATGGGTGCGTCAAGTCCTGGAGCACAAGTCTTTAGTATCATTAGCAGAATATTGTCAGGGCCCATAGCCTTTGCAGTATCCAGCGCCTTCAGCCATTTCTTGATATCACATGGAGTGAATCGAATTGGCTGCCGGCTGGCACCTCGTGATGTTGGGGACCTCAGGAGAAGGACGAGATGAATCATCCACTTAGCACTTTGGCTGAAGATACGTTTTGTGAATGCTTCAGCCTCATCTTTTGCACTTGCGTGATGGGCTTCCCCCATCATGGAGGATGGGGATATTGTGGAGCCTCCTTCTCCAGGGCGTTGTTTAAGTGTCCACCACAATTCACAGCTGGATGCTGCAGGTTTGCAGAGCTTAGATCTTATCCATTGGTTGTGGAATCACTTAGCTGTGTCTTTCACTTGCTGCTTATGATGTTTGGCATGCAAGTAATCCTGTGTTGTAGCTTCATCAGGTTGATACCTCATTTTTGTTTATGGCTGGTGCTGCATAATTTATTGAACCAGGTCCCCTGGCTTGCTGTTAAGGTTAGGGCCGGGCCATGAGATTACAAGTTGAGAGTACAATTCTGCAGCTGCTGATGGCCCACAGTGACTTGCCCAGTCTTGAGCTGCTAAGTCTCTTCGAAATAAATCTCATTTTGCACAGTGGCAGTGCAACACAACACAATAGAGGGTGTCAACGTGAAGACGGGACTTTGTCTCCGCAAGGACTGTGCCGACACTATCACGGACAGATTCATCTGCAGCCATTGGAGAGGATGTTCTTCTCTCTTGTTGATTCTCTCCATGTGCCACAGCCCAGTATAGCAGCTATCTCCTTCAGGACTCGACCAGATCGGTCAGTAGTGGTGCGACCAAGCCACTCTTGCTGATGGGCATTGAAGTCCCATAGTTCTGCACCCTTGCCACCTTCAGTCCAACATTCATCAGCTGTGGGTGGTGGGGTAATCAGCAACAGATTTCCTTGCCCAGGTTTAGCCTGACTTCGTGGAGTCCGGAGTCCAGTTAAGGACAGCAGGTTTCCTTCCCACCTCAGGATTAGTACTCCCTCTTTTCAGGTATATTCTGAGAGGATTTCCAGGAAAAAACATTGATAATAAACCATGGTTTCATGGCCATCAGTAGATTTTTAATTCCAGATTGTTTTTTAATTGAATCCAAATTCCACTATCTGCAGATGTGGGATGTGAACCCAGGTCTTTGGTTTACTAGTCCAGCAACTATACCATTACGCCACTAGTCCTCAGAGCTGCGGTTACCTCCCAAGGCAGAAGTGGGCAGAGGATGAAATATGTGGCAGCCTGAAACTTGGTAATACTCTTCTTGGTCTCATCACCTCCCATCCTCCTGTGGACCAAGGAGACCCTTAACAAGATGCCCATGACCAATCACTCCCTTTCACCCGGAGAATCCTGGAAGGTGTCCAGAAGAGTACTATGGTCTAGCATAGTACTCTCCTCTTTTCAGGTATATTCTGAGAGGGTTTCCTCTCAGAATATTGGTGAAAGCAAAGTATCCAGAATGTCTGCCAATGTATCTCAAGAGTTGCCTTTAAATGTAATCAGTTGATCTCCAGCAACAAGTGAGCACAGAAAACTGAGCATTGCTTTAGGCAGTGCTCTAAATCCTCAACAATTTTCTCATTGCTGTTTACCTGGTCGCAGTTAAGAGAGAGGTTGCTATTGAAGCACTACCCACCAAAATGCCATGTGACTTCTTTAATGAGCACTAGCAGACAATCTAATTGTCCATCAGCCTCAACCATCCTCTGGGCAAACATTAATAGCACATGTTTCAAATCCTCTGCCAAGATAGCATCTTAAGCTAAATGCATGCTAAATCACTGTTGCAGCTTAAGACTCAATCATTGGAACCTCTTGGCTCCTTTGCACATCAGGGGCGAGATTTTCCAACCCCCCGCCGGGTCGGAGAATTGCCGGGGGCTGGCGTGAATCCCGCCCCCGCCGGTTGCCGAATTTTCCGGCACCGGATATTTGGCGGGGGCGGGAATCGCGCTGCGCCGGTTGGCGTGCCCCCCCCGCGATTCTCCGGCCCGGATGGCCCAAAGTCCCGTTGCTAGAATGCCTGTCCTGCCGGCGTAGATTAAACCACCTACCTTACTGGCGGGACAAGGCGGTGCGGGCGGGCTCCGGGGTCCTGGGGGGGGCGCGGGGCGATCTGGCCCCGGGGGGTGCCCCCACAGTGGCCTGGCCCGCGATCGGGGCCCACCGATCCCCGGGCGGGCCCGTGCCTTGGGGGCACTCTTTTCCTTCCGCCTTCACCACGGTCTCCACCATGGCGGAGGCGGTAGAAACTCCCTCCACAGCGCATGCGGGGGGGTTGCCGTGAGCGGCCGCTACCGCTCCTGCGCACGCGCCGCCTGGAGATGTCATTTCCGCGCCAGCTGGCGGGGCACCAAAGGCCTTTTCAGCCAGCTGGCGGGGCGGAAATTAGTCCGGCGCGGGCCTAGCCCCTTAAGGTTGGGGCTCGGCCCCCCTTGATGTGGAGGATTCCGCACCTTTGGGGCGGCGCGATGCCCGACTGATTTGCGCCGTTTTGGGCGCCGGTCGGCGGACATCGCGCCGATACCGGAGAATTTCGCCCCAGGTATCCAATGAAAATAACCACCCCTTTTCCACATTGGTAACAGCATGAGACCAAGTGAAAATGGCTCAAGCATCTTTGGATTTATCTTACCGTGTGTAACAGACTTGTTTCTATTAATAGACCTTTAAAAAATCTAATTAGCACTGCCTAGGATTCTAGTGAAAAGCTAATGAGGAAATTGAACAGAAGATTTAAAACAGGACTTGCCTGAAATAGAGGATATTCAATTTTAATTTATTAAGAGCTACATTTATATTCAGGCTTGAAGAGGACACAGTAACTCACAGAACTGAAATCAGAACTACTTCAAGTAGGAATCATATTTTACAGTAAAATGGAACAAAGCTGAAAATGGTAAAAATTTGACATAAAACTGAACACCCCAGATGTACACAGCAGGATACCCAGTATCGGCAAAGTATACACAGATTGTGAAGTTTCAGATGTGTACTTTTCATAAGAACTGAAAGAACAGGACGACATGTGGCACAGTGGATAGCACTGGGACTGCGGCGCTGAGGATCCAGGTTCGAATCCCGGCCCTGGGTCACTGTGGAATGTGGGCCAGGGGGAATTTGCACATTCTCCCCATGTCTGCGTGGGTTTCACCCCCACAACCCAAAGATGTGCAGGTTAGGTAGATTGGCCACACTAAATTGCCCCTTAATTGGGAAAAAAATAATTGGGTACTCTAAATTTATCAAAACAAAAAAAAGATAACTGAAAGAACATTGAACATCTTTCAGGCTTTAGTTTAGAAGTGTAGCCACCTGGGTTGGCCACTTCCCGACTTTAAAATGGAGATCCGCAAAGACTGCAGGGAAATTCAGTCAAGCCAGGAAAAACTAGCAGGTGCAAAGTTTCCTGTGTATTAGACTTTGCAGAAACCCAGACAGCATTGGAACTCACAGCCATCTGCATATTAATGAGCGATCCACGGGAACAATTGAAACATTTAAGGTGAATAAGGCCAAGCCAGACTCCTCGGCGCCAGCAGGAGCCAAGACAAAGGAAAGCCAACGGACACTCAGGAACCGTCCAGCGATCAGGGAACGGCTCCAGTATTGGAGAAATCGATCCAAGTGATCAGAACGTAGTCCAATTACTTGGAACCAGATACGGGGTCTGGCCCGAATGGCGCGAAGCCCCTGGGGACTATAAAGTAGTGTCCCCAAGTTCAAATCGTCCTTCTTGGCAAGGTCACTCAGCAACTCGAATCAACCCTTGACAGTGAACTGCCTAGCTGCCGCAACAACCAAGTAAGTCTCCAGTCAACGCTCGCTACGAGATAGGCGCTCCTAGCTACCAGTCCATACCAGCCTTGAATCCTGCAGACTCAGAATCGAACGAAAGGCCATTTGTTCCCCTGACCTGGTGGGCCAGTTCCAAGCTAAGTATCGGCCTTTTAGTGATAGAAATAGCCTAGTAAGTAGAGTTTTATGCATGAGTAATGATTTACTGTGTATAATAAATGTGTTTTGATTTGAATCTTACTAATTGGTGTGTTGAGTTATTGATCAGTACTTGAACTTGAACCTCGTGGTGGTATCATAAAGATACCTTGCGACTCTAGAGCAAAAGTTATAGAAACAGAGCAAATTAAGTAAAGATACAACGGGCAACATTTAAGAGCCAAACAAAAGTGAGCAACAGAAGAAAAGTACGCACCCAAAACTACATAATCTGCTTTCTCCCCATAATCTTGCCTTTGTAACCCTGCTTCACCTAAAGACTACAGTCTAAATTCCTCATGTGGACAGACACAGGAGATTAGTTAGCAGCTTTAACTCAATAAAATGCCCCAAAATGTTTCACATTGACAAAAATAGGGATGAATGAGGTTAAGAGATGGGGAAGAGCAAGGCCACATAACCTGTAAAGGAGACAAGTAAAATAACCTGTAAAGGAGATAAGCTTGAAAATCGCTTATTGTCACATGTAGGCTTCAATTAAGTTATTGTGAAAAGCCCCTAGTCGCCACATTCCGGCGCCTGTTCGGGGAGGCTGTTAAGGGAATTGAACCGTGCTGCTGGCCTGCCTTCAAAGCCAGCGATCTAGCCCTGTGCTAAACAGCCCCTTTTCCAATACAGGACAATAGGTTTATTGTGTTTTAAAAAAAAACTTAGACTAAAATGGAATAAGCATGCATGAAAATGTTACGTGTTTCCAAGTTTTAGTATTAAATATATTCTAGGATATATTCACATCAACTCTTGTTACTGACAATCTCCAATTTTAAACTGCAACTGTACACAACAAAAGAGATGAAGTCCAAGCACTTCTCTGATGCCACAAAACATTAGTTTGTGACATTCTCTGATACTCACCGTCTTCAGCAGCTGCTGGCAGTTCAATGCACCATCTGGACATGTAATACCAGCAAACCCTATCAGAAAGTTTCCATTATTACAATCAGTTATCTTTGTTTGAGCCTATATATGCCTTCTATAAACTAACGACCTAATTTAAACATACACTCAAACTCTTAATTAACTATTTCCTACCATTCTGTAATTTATTCATTCTGGTCAGGTAATGTTGAAGTCAGTGACTATTTCTTTACAAGTTTGTTAAGCTGCTGGGATATTTGAATAAACATAGCTGCAGAGAACCAAGAAGGTTTCAGTTTTCAAAAAAAATGCCAGTAAATTAAATACTTGCAGAGGATTGTTTCAAATGGAACATTAAATACAAGGACACGTTTCTCATAACAATGATATATTGCCCTCAAGATGATCTCTAGTGTTCATAATGTGGTTCAACAGGTTCATAATCAGCTCAGGAATCCTTCCACCATTTCCCCCACTATTTCACCAGTTTGGGGGTGAAGATACACAAAAAAAAGTGATCTCCGCCCTTTACCTTCCTTCATGCTTCTCTGAGTTGATCCTACCTCAAGCAACCCGCTTCTACTCTCTTTAAAAAAAAATATTTAGAGTGCACAATTCATTTTTTCCAATTAAGGGGCAATTTAGCGTGGCCAATCCACCTAATCTGCACATCTTTGGGTTCTGGGGGCAAACACGGGGAAAATATGCAAACTCCACATGGACAGTGACCCAGAGTCGGGATCGAACCTGGGACCTCGACGCCGTGAGACAGCAGTGCTAACCACTGCCCCACCGTGCTGACCCACTTCCTACTCTATTAACCCTGTCCCACTAAACTGCTGATCCTTGTGGAGACAAAGTAGCTGCTGATCCTTGTGGAGACCAAGTCCCATCTCCACATTATGGATACCATCCATCATGTTGTGTGGGACCGACACTGTGCTAAATGGGGTAGACTTTGAACAGATTTAGCAACTCAAGACAGGGAATCCATGAGGCGCTGTGGGCCAATCAAGCAGCAGAATTGTACTCAACCCCAATCTGCTACCTCATGGCCCATCATATCCCCCACTCTACCATTACCAACGAGCCAGGGATCAATACTGATTCAATGAAGAGTGCAGGAGGGAATGCCAGGAGCAACACCAAGCATACCTAAAAAGAAAATGAGGTGTCAACCAGGTGAAGCTACAATACAGGACTATTTGCATGCCAAACAGCAAGTAATAGACAGAGCTCTGCAATTTCAGACCAAATGGATAAAATCTAAGCTCAGCAGCCCTCCCACAGTTAGTTGTGAATTGTGAACATAGAACATACAGTGCAGAAGGCGGCAATTTGGCCCATCGAGTCTGCACCGACCCACTTAAGCCCTCACTTTCCACCCTATCCCCGTAAGCTAATAACCCCTCCTAACCTTTTTTGGTCACCAAGGGCAATTTATCATGGCCAATCCACCTAACCTGCACGTCTTTGGACTGTGGAAGGAAACCGGAGCACCCGGAGGAAACCCACGCAGAAACGGGGAGAACGTGCAGACTCCGCACAAGACAGTGACTCAGCAGGGAATTGAACCTGGGACCCTGGCTCTGTGAAACCACAGTGCTGTCCACTTGTGCTACCGTGCTGCCCTGAAGTACTGAAGGCCTGTGCTCCAGAACCCGCCGTACCCCTAGCCAAGCTGTTCCAATATAGCGCCAACACTGGCACCTACCTGCCAATGTGGAAAACTAACCAGGTTTGTCCTGTATACAAAATGCAGAACCAGTCCAACCTGGCCAATTACCACCCCATCAGTCTACTCACAATCTTCAGTAAAGTGATGGAAGGGGTTTCAAGCTATCAAGCAGCACTTGCTTCGCAATAATATGTTCACTGACGCTCAGTTTGCCATTCAGCTCCTGGCCTCATTACAGCCGTGGTTCAAACATGCTCAAAAGAGCTGAATTCAGTAGGTGAGATGAGTTTAAAAAAAATTAATTTTGAGTACTCAATTATCTTTTTCTAATTAAGGGGCAATTTAGCGTGGTCAATCCACCTAACCTGTACATCTTTGGGTTGTGAGGGTAACACGGGGATAATGTGCAAACTCCACACAGGCAGTGACACGGGGCCGGGATCGAACCCAGGTCCTCAGCGCTGTAGACAGCAGTTCTAACCACTGCATCATCGTGTCACCCGAGATGAGAGTGATTGCCCGTGACATCAAGGCTGCATTGGACTGAGTATGGCATCAAGAAGCACTAGCAAAACTGAAATCAATGGGAATCAGGGAGAAACTCCACTGGTTGGAGTCATATCTGGCACAAAGAAAGATGGTTGTGGTGGTTGGAGTCAATCATCTCAGCTCCAGGATATCACTGCAGGAGTTCCTTATGCTAGTGCCCAAGGCCCAACCATCTTCAGCTGCTTTATCAATGACTTTGCTTCCTTCATAAGGTTACGGTGGGGATGCTTGCTAATGACTGCATAGTGATTAGCGACTTCTCAAATAATGAATCAGTCCATGTCCAAATCACAAGGACCTGGACAATATCTAGGCTTGGGCTGACAAGAAACATTCACGCCACAAAAGTGCCAGGCAATGATTAACCCCAACAAGAGAATCAAACCTTTGCCCCTTGACATTCCAAGACATTACCATCACTGAATCTCAAACTATCAGCATCCTGTGGGTTACCTTTGACCAGAAACTGAACTGGGCCATCCATATATACTGTGGCTACAAATGCAGGCCAGAGGCTAGGAATCTTGCGGCAAGTAACTCGTCACCCAACTCCCCAAAGTCTGTCCATCATCTACAAGACACAAGTCAGAAGTGTGATGGAATACTCTCTACTTGCCTGGGTGAGCGCAGATCCAATACCACTCAAGAAGCCCAAAGTCCTCTCGGACAAATCAGCTCTCTTCATTGGCACCCCTCCACAAACATTCATTCCCTTGTCGCCATTTGGGATGGCCACTTAGAAAGGGAAACATGGTCACTTGCAAAGAATCACGGGAAAAATGGCCAATGCAGGATCCAGACGAACTCAGAGCTGAAGTGTATATTTGCCACTAGATAACCAGACACTATAGAAACCCCCAGCCGATTTGCATTCTAATGGCCCATTTCACCAGAATAAAAGACTTGTACTCAGGTATCAGATACAGATACAGACTCATCGGCGCCACTCCTTCACCCAGGAAGCCCAAACAGCCAAGGTCAATGACCGCTCAGGACACGCCCAGCCATCAAGGCACCCGCCCCTTTATTGGCTAAAATCAAAGGCAGTAATCGAAGACTGCCGACTTATTGGGTCCAAAGCTAAGAACCGCCCAAAAGAGCGCGAAACCTCCGAAGGATAAAAAAAGAGACACTGCCATGTGTTCAGTCTCTTTTGGCCCCGGCGCACCGGCACTCTCTTGGCTCCGGCTTGTGCCCAAAACCAATTGCAGCACCACGACCAGAAGTAAGTTCAAGCCCAGCGATCGCTACCAAACGGATGAGCCCAGCAGAAACGAAGTCACTTCTCCAGACCCAGCCACGCAAGATCCGAACAAAGGCCTTGTTCCTCTGCGTAAAGCCGGGTGCCTGAAGTTAAGTACAGGTTGTTGTAGTGTTAGGTGTAATTTAGCTTGTAGTGTTTTATGTTGCATGTCCAAGTAATTCTTGGGTAAATAAACTATCATTGAACTTGAACGAACTAACTGGTTGTTGGGTCTTTGATCGATATCCGGCTAAACCTTGTGGTGGTATCATCTGATACCTGCCGATTCTGAAAGGAATATCATCATTAATAACTGTCATATTAGTATCCAGTTAAAAAGAGCAACATTATAGGTGTCTCCGAGCCGAATTGGCAACATTATTAGTGACTCTGACGGGACTCGACCTAGAAGTGATTTTGTCACTCCGAGAGAACCCACAAAGCATTGAATTAGAAATCCAATTGGGAAAAGTGCAAGAAATCACAAGTGTAAGGCCCGTATCGACCAAATCTCCAAGATTCGGAAGTGTGTATTAACTTGCATGCGAACTAACAGGGATGCAAGGTAAACTCGTTAGATTTTGTTGCGTAAAACTATCGGGTTTATTGTGAACCGGAAAATCGCTTAGGCCATACCCATTGTTCGAATCGCCGCCTTATTCCCTGTTCCAAATTTATGGTAGAGAAACAGAGATTACGGTAGGAAAAGAGATACTAGTAGAAATGGCAGCAAAGGCAATGGGACGCCTGATGAATCCGCAGGCACCCGAGGTCGCAGCGACCAGTAGAGCAGAGCAGTGCCCCATATGGGAAGAGGAATTGAGAAAGTACTTGAAGGGGAAAGGATAGCCTCTCTGGTCCGAGTTTTTTTCGAATGAAGAGTCAGGTCCGGTAGTATAGGACAAACTTGGTGGTATAACCTAACCGAGATACATAAAAAGAATGTAGGAAAAGTTCGTAAGCCGATGGCAATCATGTCCTGTCTGGCACAATTGCGAGACACAGAGGAGGTCGTGAGGATGCTCCGCAGACAGCATGCAGAGAAAGAGGAGAAGAGTGAGGGAAATGTTAGTGAATGTAAGAAGGTTAATGAGCAACTCCGAGAGCAGATAGCAGCTAAAGACAAGGAGATGGCTGATGTCAAATGGGCACACCAATCTTGTTTAGTTCACCTAAGCAGCTTTCATACACAATACGATAAGGCCTACCAAGATACAAACGCACAGTTTTGGTAAGAGAAGAGACGGAACAACAGGTAGAACAGTTAAAGAAACAATGCGCAGATTTGAAGGCAGCTTTATGAGCACTCCATAGTTCCACAACGGAACAAAGGCAGAGTTCGGTAGATCAGGCATTGTCAAACTCGGGGGCGAGACCCACAGGTGGGTCGCGGGCGGGTGTCGGGAGGGTTGCGGAACAGTCCGCCGCGGCGCTCCTGATCGCGCAAATCCACGCGCCATAGCCGCAGCAGCCGGCTTTTAATAATGCCAGCTGCGAGCGGCCTTGAAAATGGCCAGGAACAGATTAAAAAAATTCAGCCACACTGCGCATGCGTGCCCGATCAACAGTGTGCATGCGCAAAACTATGCACATGTGCGCCGATGATGGGAACGCATGCGCATTTTGTTTTATATGGTCGCAGCCTTTTTTTTCCCCCCAAGTTCAGGGGGCCAAAGGGATCAAAGGAACCATTGGGGCCAAAGGGACTCAAAACCATTTCCTCCATTTTTGTCAGCAACAAACAAGGTAAGATAAAATGGTGGGTTGCGCAGGTCGGCCGGCGTGTGCCGCAAAGGTCGGCCGGCGTGTGCCGCAAAGGTCGGCCGGCGTGTGCCGCAAAGGTCGGCCGGCGTGTGCCGCAAAGGTCGGCCGGCGTGTGCCGCAAAGGTCGGCCGGCGTGGGTCGCAAAGGTCGGCCGGCGTGGGTCGCAAAGGTCGGCCGGCGTGGGTCGCAAAGGTCGGCCGGCGTGGGTCGCAAAGGTCGGCCGGCGTGGGTCGCAAAGGTCGGCCGGCGTGGGTCGCAAAGGTCGGCCGGCGTGGGTCGCAAAGGTCGGCCGGCGTGGGTCGCAAAGGTCGGCCGGCGTGGGTCGCAAAGGTCGGCCGGCGTGGGTCGCAAAGGTCGGCCGGCGTGGGTCGCAAAGGTCGGCCGGCGTGGGTCGCAAAGGTCGGCCGGCGTGGGTCGCAATGGTCGGCCGGCGTGGGTCGCAAAGGTCGGCCGGCGTGGGTCGCAAAGGTCGGCCGGCGTGGGTCGCAAAGGTCGGCCGGCGTGGGTCGCAAAGTTCGGCCGGCGTGGGTCGCGAAGGTCAGCTGGCGTGGGTCGCGAAGGTCGGCCGGTTTGGGTCCCGAAGGTCGGCCGGTTTGGGTCCCGAAGGTTGGCCGGTTGGTAAAAATGGGCCTCCGGAAAAAAAGTTTGAAAAACACTGCAGTAGATCACGCCAAATGTAGACGACAAATAGAGAAGTTGCAGTCACTGCTCTCAGTGCAAAATGGTTTCAGAGACACCTTTGGACCGGTTAGACCAGGAAAATGGCCCCGATTGGCAGGAACTCAATGAAACTGCCCATAGATATGTAGGAGACACTGAGAATCAGAATAGAGCCCCCCAGGCCCCGAAAAGGAAAGCACCCACAGCACCGACTGCACAGGCAGCACATAACCCCATGAATCCAGTCACCACGCAGCGCAAGTCACCGATTGACGATGAACCCGATTTTGTGTACACCACCCCACTAACCATCACACAATTGAGAGATGCCTGCGCCAAAATTGAACCATTCCAACCCACAGCAGACCCACACCATTTCTTTGAGCGAGTAAGACAACAGACAGTTATGTACGGTCTGGACGAACCGGAGGAAGTGAAGCTTATAGTAATGAGCCTTGACCTATCCATTAGCTCAGCGTTACGAGACCGACAGAATGTAGCAAGCCTCCAGGAGATGAAGGCAGCTATTTTAGACGCAATTGGTTACAACAGAGGAGACCCCGTAAAAGGTCTAAACCGTTGCAGACAAAAGGAGAGCATCCGACTGCATACGCAGGATGCCTTTGGATACACTTTAAAGCGGTCTTTGGGAATTTAGTCCGCGCACACTTAGATAATGACAACACAACAAAATGGGCCTGCACTTTAGTCTCTCACGCCACAGAAGCAGGTCAAAAAGCCTGTGTGAATTATGACCCCGCAGACGCCACATATAATGAAGTGTGAGTTTTAAAGAGACTCTCCAGAGCTTGGGAACAATCCCTACATAGAAAGGCAGATCAGGAGAAGGCAGAAGCAATTGTGAACCCAGTAAGGACCCATCAGCACCCCGCATGGGTAAATGAGGGTAGAAATGAAGGACAGCACCTTAGAGCACAGGCACTATGAGGATGCTATAATTGTGGACAGCAGGGACATTATGCCCATGAATGCAACGCCCCCCTGAACCAGCAATCGAGCGCCCCATCTAGTAACAATATTAGGCCCATACATAGCAATAGCGCCCGATCAGGTCATGCCGCGACCAAAGCACAGATTTGCGGTGTTTGACTCCCCAACTTGGGTTTGCAACACACTCTGGGACAAATCAGGCAGACTAGTAGTCACAGGCACAGTCCGGGGACATCAGTAGAGTTCCTTTGGGACACAGGAGGGTCCCGCACCACTTTAACTCCTCCACAATGTTTCAGCGCGACCACCAAATGGCCCACCACACACACCATCACTCTTAGTGGATTTACAGGACATGCACAGCAGGGATACATCACGGCCTCCGTAGATATTTGACTCGGAAACATAAATACCAAGCACCCCTTTGTTTTAGTGGATTTTCCCCAAAGGGCCAAGCAGATTTTAGGAATCGACTTTATGAGCTCACACAACCTTTCCTTTGACCCTGTGTTTTTGGAAAATGGCCAGAACAGCACAAGCCCCCGCCACGCTCACAGTAGGAGACTACGAACACAGAATATGCTCAGTGGGAGATTATTGGTTTGACTCACAAGCGATTACCACAGATAAGACGATTAGAGAGGTCCTAAGAAAACATAAAGCATCCCTCGCCCAGCACAAGCACGATTGTGGAAAAATTCCAGGAACATCACCATTACAGGTCCCGATCCCAAGCCCCAGAAGCAATACGGTTTCCCACAGCCAGCTGAGGGAGAAATTGCAAAAGTAATTCAAAGTTTGCGAGATCAAGGCGTAATTCGGCCTGTAGCCTCAACAATGTCTCCAATTTGGCCCGTAAGAAAACCAGACGGTTCATGGAGACTAACCATAGATTACAGAGAACTCAATAAAGTAACTCCATTAGCAGCCCCCACCGTTGCCACGAGTCCTGAAACAATGCTAAAGCAGGAAGTACATGCTAATGTCATGTGAGAGTACCTTTAAGAAATGGGTGTTTAAGAAATGTACCTTTAAGAAATGGGTGTTTACTACTGTAGTGATGTCAGAGAGTGGGTGGAGCTGGGCTGTCTGTCAGCTTTTTACTTTCATGTTAGGCTGTTTTAGTTTTGTTTTCGGTGTTGGAGCTGAAGCCAGATAGAGCAGCTGTACTGTTGATCTTTCTGCCATGAAAAGACTATCTCTTGATCATTTGATGAATTCAGAATTATAAATGTTTTCAATAGTGAATGTAAACCTAATGTGCTTCTGTTGAAAGGTGTTTCTTCTGGATGTTGTTTGGGAAGTTATTAAGGATTACTTAGTGTTGTATTCTTTGGGGGTTGTGTTTGAATTGATGGTTGCTAAGATGTTCACTGTATGTTTCAAAAAGGTTAATTTGAGTTCATAGAATAAACACGGTTTTGCTTAAAAAATACTTTTCAATTTCTGCTGTACCACACCTGAAGAGTGGGCCGTGTGCTACCCATACCACAATCTATTAAAAGTTGTGGGTCAGGTGAACTCCATGATACACTTTGGGGTTCTCTAAACCCTGGCCCATAACACTAAGTACTTTACTGTACTGGACATTAGCAATGGCTTTTGGTCCATTTCTTTAGATAAGAATTGCCTATACAAATTCGCGTTCGCGTTCCAAAGACAGCAATATACATGGACATGCTTTTCGCAAGGTTTCCACAACTCCCCCTCCATTTTCCACCGACAATTGGCAAACAGACTATCCAAATTTTCCCGACCCGAATGCCTCATTCAGTATGTGGACGACTTGCTCCTACAAACTGACACAAGGGAAGAGCACGTTAAGCTTCTATCCGAATTAATAGGTCTCCTACACTCAATTGGATGTAAAGTTAACCCGGAAAAAGCCCAGATCCTAAAAGAAAAGGTCCTTTACTTAGGCACCATTATCACACACGGAAAAAGAGAGATAGAACAGAAACAGATTGAATCGATAGTTAAATTGCCCTTACCCCACAATGTCACTGCACTCCAGTCATTTTTAGGATTAGATGGTTTTGCCACAAAAGCAGCCCCACTTACTGAGCTCCTTAAAAAGAACGCCCCATGGGAATGGCTTCCACAGCACACAGATGCCATTGATGCATTAATATGCATCTTCTTCCATCGGGCAGGAGATACAGATGTCTGAGAACATGCACGAACAGACTCAAAAACAGCTTCTTCCCCACTGTCACCAGACTCCTAAATGACCCTCTTATGGACTGACCTCATTAACACTACAACCTGTATGCTTCATCCGATGCCAGTGCTTATGTAGTTACATTGTATATGTTGTGATGCCCTATTATGTATTTTCTTTTATTCCCTTTTCTTCTCATGTACTTAATGATCTGTTGAGCTGCTCGCAGAAAAATACTTTTCACTGTACCTCGGTACACGTGACAATAAACAAATCCAATCCAATCCAAAACGCACCCTAGGTACAGCCCCCGCTTTGCGTGTACCAGACCCACACTCTCCATACGCCATAGAAGTAGCGACCACTGACCGAACCCACTCTGCAGTACTACTACAGGAAAGACATGACCGTTTAGGACCCGTAGCCGATGCCTCACGAGTTTTGGATCCCGTGGAGCATGGATTTTCAGCCTGCGAACGGCACTTGCTCGGTCTTTTGGGCAGTTCACTACTTCGCATATATCACAGTCCTCAACCCCGTAACGATTTTAATCGAGCACACCCCAAAGCAGCTACTGTTAGATGGTAGGTTAAAAGACGGTTCAGTTAGCCAGATCAGAGCAGCTCGCTGGACCCTGCTCTTACAACGGACAAAGACCCACACATTTTTAGCGGACAATTTACAGTATGAAGGAACCCCACATGAGTGCCAGATCATTGCAGCCAAACACCACACAGGACCCTTTATTCCAAAATCGCTACACCCACCTGTAGGTAGTAAAGATCAGAATCCCCCGACCACGGATAACTCTTAAAAAATTGTATGTAGATGGTTCCTCCACCATTGATAATGGAAAAAGAATAACAGGATGTGGTATTTATGTGGAAGATGCGCAGGGACACGCATTAGAGGAGATATTGCTAAAATTGCCAGGTCACTTAGGATCGCAGGCAGCCGAATTGGTAGCAATTGCATATGTAGTACAGCACCCAGATTCTTTCCCGATATATATTCGGACAGTTTATATGTCTGTAACAGTTTGATGGAATTCCTGCCCCTGTGGGAATCTAGAGGATTTATATCCGCTGACGGTAAACCCCGACCCTCAGCCCAATTATTGAAGCATATTCTTGAAACAGCTAAAGACCGCACATATGGCATAATAAAAGTCTGGAGCCATCATCGTTCCTCCCCACCCGGTAACGTAGACAGACGCCCTAGCAAAGGCAGGATCACGACAGTCACTTTTGGCAACCCCCCCCCACCCCCCCCCCCCCCCCCCCCCCGAGAGTGAGCCGATACACGCAGTCCAGATTTCACAGACAAATATCGATGATTTAGCCCAGGCAAAGGCAGACGACACTCTTATAGACAAATTTTAGACGGTACCTTCCCAGCCCCCTACGACAAATTCAAGGACACACTGACGGTACAGGACGGAATAATTTTAAAGAATGGAATTTATGTGGTCCCCACCCAGAACAGGAACCAGATAATTTGCCAATTTCACGATGGACACGGACATCAGGGGATAGAAACCACCATTGCCCACTTAAGACCTTTGTACTGGTGGCCCGATTTAAAAGCAGACGTCACGCATTATATTGACAATTGTTTAATTTGCGCACAGAATAATCCAGAAAGGTACTCCAGAAAGCATTTCCCTCCAGGACAAACACGGCAAAGGCAACAGCCAAGATTTTAACGCAGCAGATATTTACACAATGGGGGCTCTCCCACATGCATTGAACCGGACCAAGGTTCTCATTTTACAGGCAGAGTTATGCAGAATGTCCTGACAATTTTCGGCATAAAACAGAAGTTCCATATTGCTTATCACCCACAATCCAGCGACACTGTGGAACGTATGAATCGGGGAAAATAGTGCAACAGCACAACACCACATGGGACACGGTTCTCCCATTCGCCCTTGTGTTTATTAGGAACACAGTATCAAGTTCCACAGGATTCACCCCCCACACCCTCATGACCGGACGACCCATGAAAGGAACTGAATATTTATTAGAACTCGATTTGGCCAGCCCGACAGTCACCACCCTCACCCACGAAAAAGCAGTCCAACAGGTCACGGAAAATATTAAACCAGCCCAGCTCGCTGCAGCTGATCGACTAGGCGCTAGGAAAAAGCAGAGTAAGTCATGCTTTGATAAAATAGTCCACCCAGTAGAGTATACAGTCGGTCAGCAAGTGATGGTTTCCCTATACAACCCAAGTTTGTTCCTCTCCCCTAGATTTGCAGGACCCTACTCCATTTTGGACAAAGTGAGCCCTTCTGTATACAAAATAACTTACCCTAATGGAAAGTCAGGTTGGTTCCATATCAACCAGCTTAAAGTTTATGGAACCCAATGCAGCCACTCACACCATGTCTCCCTGGCAATGGCAGACGAGTACACCCTGCCCACTGACAACCTAGACCGACCCCCAGCCAGGACAGCACGTCCACAGACCCAACCTTGTATCCGCCCCAGGAATGACCTTCCACCTTGAACTTGAATCAGATGCAAGTGAGAGCACTCAAGACTTATTAGAAATCAACGACCAATGGCACAACCGCCCAGGCTGCAGTCGCTCCAGCCCCTGGAACCACGACCAAGAAATGTTTGGCCCCCTATACCCCCTTTCATTGCCAAAGCCAGAGCCACCACCACCGCCCGACGAGAGAAATTTGCCCTTTGCAGCTACCGCCCTAATGACCAAAGAACTCCCTATTGGCACCGCGATAACTTGTCGATTAATACGGAACGATGATTCGGATCCCACAACGGCCCACGGCAGGAAAACGCCAGACACGAGTTTGGCAACCGGGAGATGGTGATGACTCAAGAGTCTGACTCCCATTACGGTAACCCTTTTGTGACGTTTTTTGATACTGAACCCTGAGGTGTCCAGATGATGAGAAACAGGAACCGGCTGAGATTTATGGTGTCCTATTTCCTGATGGAGCCTGCATGGTCTGATCTTACATGGTTTTAGTTAATGTCACTTCGACATGGAATTTCTTGATACAGTTTATTCTTCTGGTCTCACATGTTTTAATTAATGTCGCCCATCCACTAAATTTCTTGATGAAGCCATGATTACTCTTCTGCACATTGTCGGAGTCCATATGTTACAATTTCTTTCCGCTCGTGTAAGGCCACCCAGGCAGTGGAGCAACGGCACTAATCCCCACCCTGCCTGAGGACCCCCTATGTATTCGGTCAGCCAAGCTCGGGTAGTGAAGCAACGGCACTGATCACCGCCCTACCCGAGGAAGTCCACCCATTCTTGCCCTGCCGCGGCTCACATGCACCCCATGGTCTCGTCATTGCAAGTGATTTGGAAAACTTCTGAACACTCATTACTGTCCTTGGCAGGTCTTTGTTTCTCCTTTTCTGCTCTTTCATGTGGGTTAAGGAATGCTTTATGTCACAGTCTCTGCACTCAACTCTTTACTTTCAGCGACTCTTTGGTCACTACCCCAACTGCTATTTACATGTTCAACACACTTGGTTGTAACAAAATTTGCTGCTACACGCATCGACCACAAGCTGCGAGATTCCTTGCACTTAAACAGAATATTGTTTTTTCTGATGTCTTATCTCCAAAATGGTTATTTTTTAAAAAAATGAGGGAGTCACACATGGTGACGATTCTAATTGAAGTTCAGAAGAGAAAGACAAACAAAACGAGATATTAACCAAGGGTAATAACAGATATTATGCTTGCACCCCCAGGAATATACAAAGAACGAAGAACAAAAAGACAAGATGAAGACAGAACTGATGACCTCCATTATGATCATCATTGGATCACTACAGTTGCGCGCGTTGACAGCCTTTGTACCCCACACCACACCGGCCCCAAAAATAACCACACAACATGATACCCCTAGCCGGGACACCACACCACACATAGAGATACACACTGATACCCTCACATGGTGCGAAAACATTGTAAAGTAGTATTCCCTCTCCTATACAGTAGAAGCCCTTTTGGTAATAGCAATACTCTGCAGTGTCGATCAGACACTTGGACTCCGCAAATGGCGAAGAAGAGCCTCCTGCTCCCCGATATATGCACTCCAAGCCCGTTTTCTTGGAATTCAGTAGACCCCACAAACATTTTGAACCCCTTTTTCTGATGAATAAAGTTTGCGTTTTCTGTAGATGTAATGAGTTAAGTAGAAATGTGATGCTGCTGTTGTTTAAAATTTTTGTATTGTAATATAAGTTCTTTTTTGTTATTTGCCAGCAGCATGAGTGTAGTTTAGGTAATGACAGTTAGAGGTTCCCTTGTGTAAAGAAGTTAAATGCATGATTAAATGTTTATAGTGGCCCCTTAGAATTTATGAATGTGCGATGTATGTGCAATGTATTAAAAACTTAGGTAAATGCTCCAAAAACATAGGACAGAGTAGTGTAGAACCTGTCCTTAACCAAGGGTAACTGCGGTGCACACCGAAGATGGATGAAGGACCAATAATGTGATCCACCACGTTTCACCTTTGGGATCAAAAGGATGGGATGTAGCCATCTGGGATGGCCACTTACAAAGGGAATCATGGCCACTTGCAAAGAATCACAGGAAATATGGCCAATGCAGGATCCAGACGAACTCAAGAGCTTAAGTGTATACTTGCCACTAGATAACCAGACACTATTGAAACCCCCAGCCGATTTGCATTCTAATGACCCATTTCCCCAGAACAAAAGACTTGTATTCAGGTATCAGATACAGATCCAGACACATCGGCGCCACTCCTTCACCCAGGATGCCCAAACAGCCAAGGTCAATGGCTGCTCAGGACATGCCCAGCCATCAAGGCACACGCCCCTTTAGTGGCTAAAATCAAAGGCAGTAATCGAAGCCTGCCGAATTATTGGATCCAAAGCTAAGGACTGTCCAAAAGAGCGTGAAACCCCCGAAGAATAAAAAGAAACACTGCCATGTGTTCAGTCTCTTTTGGCCCCGGCGCACCCACCGGCACTCTCTTGGCTCCGGCTTGTGCCCAAAACCAATTGCAGCACCACGACCAGAAGTAAGTTCAAGCCCAACGATCACTACCAGACGGATGAGCCCAGCAGAAACGAAGTCACTTCTCCAGACCCAGCCACGCAACATCCGAACGAAGGCCTTGTTCCTCTGCATAAAGCCGGGTGCCTGAAGTTAAGTACAGGTTGTTGCAGTGTAGGTGTAATTTAGCTTGTAGTGTTTTATGTTGCATGTCGAAGTAATTCTTGTGTAAATAAACTATCATTGAACTTGAACTAATTAACTGGTTGTTGGGTCTTTAATCGATATCCGGCTAAACCTTGTGGTGGCATCATCTGATACCGGGTGACTCTGAAAGCAATATCATCATTAATAACTGTCATATTAGTATCCAGTTAAAAAGAGTAACATTATTGGCGTCTCCGTGCCGAATTGGCAACACCCTCCACCTTCAACAAACAGTGGCATAAGTGTATACCATATACAAGAGGCACTGCAGGAACTCACCAAGACTCCTTAGTACACAGCACCATCCAAACCAAAGGCAACTACCATCTAGAAGATCAAGAGCAGAAGACACACCAGTACACCACCACCTAGAAGTTTCCCTCCAAATGTCTCAGTATCCTGACTTGGAAATATATCGCCAGTCTTCCATGGTCACTGGATCAAAATCATGGAACTCCCTCCTTAATATCACTGTGGGTGTACCTATACCACAGGGACTGCAGCGGTTCATGAGGGAAACTAACCATCACCTTCTCAAGGGCTATTAGCGATGGGCAATAAATGCTGGCCTAGCCAGTGATACTCACATCCCATAAATGAGCAAAGAAAACCTTTGATTCCCTTGTCTAAGAAGAATCGATCTACGTCCACCTTGAAAATATCCAATGTCAGAGGTCCCAGGTTCGATCCCAGCCCTAGGTCACTGTCCGTGTGGAGTTTGCACATTCTCCCCGTGTCTGCATGGGTTTCACCCCCACAACCCAAAGATGTGCAGAGTAGGTGGATTGGCCATGCTAAATTGCCCCTTCATTGGAAAAGAAAATAATTGGGTACTCTTCCACCTCCACTACCTCAGAAGCACACATTTCCAGGGTCGCACAGTCCACAGGAAAAAATTCTCCTCAGCTTTGTCTGAAAAGGGAGACTCGTAATTTCAAAATCATGCCCTCGCTCTGGATCACCCAGAAAAGGAAACATCCTTTCGAGGTGCACCTTGTCAAGGCCGTTCAGGGTCGTATATGCTTCAATCAAGTCACACCTCACTCTTCTGAACTCCAATGGAAACAAGCTTGATCTGGCCAATCTTTCAAGACAACATACTCATTCCAGGTATCAATCTAGTAAACTCCCTCTGAACCACCTCCTATGCCTTTACATCCTTCCTTAAATAAGGAGACCAAACTTCACACAGTATTCGAGATGTGATCTCACCAATGCCCTGTATAAACAAAACATAACATTCTTAGTTTTATGTTCAATTCCTCTCGTAATAAAGGACAGCATGCTATGTGCCCTCTTTTTTAAAAAAAACATTTTTTTCCCCAATTAAGGGGCAATTTAGTGTAGTCAATCCATCTACCCTGCACATTTTTGGGTTGTGGGGTGAGACCCATGCAGACACAGGGAGAATGTGCAAACTCCACACAGACAGTGCACCAGGGGCAGGATCGAACCCGGGTCTACGGCGCTGTGAGGCAGCAGTGCTAACCACTACACCACCATGTCGCCCACCTATGCACCCTCTTAACTACGTGTTGTGCCTGTGTACTAACTCTTTGTGACTCATGTACTAGAACACCTAGATCCCTCTGTATCTCAGAATTCTGCAGTCACTCTCTGATTGAGTAATACTCTGCTTTTCTATTCTCCCTGCAGAAGTGAATAAATTCACATTCTCCCACATTATACTCCATGTACCACATTTTTGCTCTCCCAATCTATCTATATCCATCTATATCCTCTTCACGACATACTTTCCTGTTTTTGTGTCATCTACAAATGTAGCTACCGTGCCTTTACTCCCTCCGTCTAAGCCATTGATATAAACTGTAAAAAAGCCCCAGCCCAGGCCCCTGCCGGACTCCAGCCATCACTTCCTCCTAATCAGGAAAATACCCATTTATGCATACTCCATTTTCTGAGAGCCAGCCGATCTTCTAATACATTACCCCGATACTTCGAGCAATTAGTTTCCACAATTACCTTTGATGCGGCACCTTATCAAATGTCTTCTGGAAATTCAAGTACAGTCATCCACAGACCCCCTCCCCCCCTTTATCCACTGTGCATGTTAATCCTTCAAAGAACTCCAATAAATAGGTATAGCAACTGTGACTGTGCACTGAAATTTTGGTTTACTTTTCCAGCAAGTAGCCTAGTTGCAGTGAACAGTACCCATTACATGGCCAGAGCTATGTTTGTAATCATGCTTTTCATTCAATAGAATAATATATAGAAAATAGTATTTTAGTTGTGATACAGTGTGGTCTAAATCAAGTGGCAGGAGTGTAAGTCTTTGATATGAGGCAATTGCTGCAGTCGCATTAATTCCACTACTGTGGCAATTATGCAAAGGATTCCACATTCAATCTACTGCACTGAGTGAACTGATCTCGATGGTTATGATGGCACGGCAAGTGATCCGAGTAGCATTATGCAGTGGCTCCCAGTCACTATTCCACAGCATCCAGTGGAAGTATAGATTTTAGATGTGGTGATTAAGCTGATGACCAAAATACCCCCTGGTTGCATTACCAGCAAGAGATAAAAACTGGAGGGTGGGAATGGGAGGGAAATGAGCGATGGTTCTAGTCCAGGCTCGAGTTACTAGAATCAAGTTTGGGGCTGTACATCTTATTAATTTAAAGTAGTAGTGGGGGGGCGGGGGAGAGTGGTCTGAAGCTCTTTCGGGGATGTAGTTTTAAACAGCACACATGTTTGGAGTGATTTTCCACAGATAAACAACTATAAAGGGGGTTGCAAAGAAATGCATACAGGGGGAGGTGGTAGTGTAGTGGTATTGTCACTGGACTTGTAATCCAGAGACCCATGCTAATGATCTGGGGATCTGGGTTCGGATCCCACCACGGCAGGTGGTGGAATTTCAACTCAGTAAAATACTGGAATTAAAAGTCTAATGATGACCATGAAACCATTGTTGATTGTCGTAAAAACCCATCTGGTTCACGAATGTCCTTTAGTGAAGGAAATCTGCTGTCCTTACCTGGTCTGGCCTACATGGAACACCAGACCCACGGCAATGTGGTTGGCTCTTAAATGCCCTCTGAAATGCCAGTTGTACTTAAAACTCTACAAAAACACAAAAAAAGGATTGTAACCAGATGGACCCCCCAGCATCGACCCAGGCATTAGAAACGCCAACAGCAAACCCAGCCCTGTCTGCAAGGTTTTCTGTACTAACATCTGGGAGCTCGTGGCAAAGTTGGGAGAGCTGTCTTACACACTAGTCAAGCAACAGCATGACATAGTCACAGAATCATATCTTATAGTCAATTCCCCATATACCACTCTCATCATTCCCGGCAAGACAGACCCAGCAGAGGTGACCACACAGTGGGTATACAATCGGAAGGAAGTTCCCCTGCGAGTCCTCAAAATCGACTCTGAACCCCATGATATCTCATAGCTTCAGGTTAAACATCGGCAAGGAAACGTCTTTTCGATTACCTTGTACCGTCTACCATCAGCTGATGAATCAGTACTCCTCCATGTTGAACATCACTTGGGAGGAAACACGGAGAGTGGCTTGGGAATACCACCACAGACTGAGCTGGCTAGATCCTAAAGGGCATAGCAGCTGGACTGGGACTGCAGCATGTGGTGAGGGACCAAAAAGAGGGAAAAACATACTGTGGCTCTGTTCCAATTAGGGCAATTAGTGAATTTGTCTTTCTTCCTGTGCTATCTATGTCCGAATGCTTAGAGTCGCCAGGTATCAAGTGACACCACCACAAGTGTCAACCGGCTATCGATCAAAGAGCCAAACACCAGTTAGTTAGTTCAAGGTCAAGGATACTTTATTTACACACAATTAGTCATGCAACATAAACACTACTAGTTAACTATACCTATCAGCTAAGACAACCTGCACTTAACTTCGGGCCCGGCTTAGGTCAGAAAACAGTGGCCGCTGTTCGATTCTGGATCTCTCGGGTTGGAAGGAGTAATTGCTGCTCAGCTGGGCTCATCCGTCTGGCAGCGGGCGTTGTACTTGGGACTCACTTCTGGTGTTGCTACGATTGACGATGACCGTGACCGGGGTACCAAGGCCAAAAGAGAGTGAACATATGGCGAACTCTTCTTCTTTTACTCAGGGGGTTTTCGTGCTCTTTTGGGCGGTCCTTCGATTTGGGCCTTATTAATTGGGTGATCCATGATCACTCTGTTCGATTCCTTAGCCAATAAGTGGGCGGGGATCTGGATGGCTGGGCGTGTCCCAAGCGGTCACTGTCCCCGTTGTTTGCGTTTCCTTTGAACAGGGAGTGGCGCCGAAATGTCTGGGACTCTCCCGGTTGCTTGAGTACCAGTCCTTTGTTTGCTAATCAGCCTGATTAACATGCTATTGGGACGGAGTTTCGATACCGTCTGGACTTTTGCTGACAAATATGCATTTCAGGCTCTGAACCTGCCTGATTCTTGGCTTGTCCATTTTGCCCGCCAGTCTTTGCGAGTTCCTCTGCACCTAGTTGGAAGTGGCCATCCCAGATGGCTACACGACCCTGCACATCTTTTTTTGGGTTGTGGTGGTGAAATCCACGCAGACTCGGGGAGAATGTGCAAATTCTACACAGTGACCCGGGGTCGGGATCAAACCCGGGTCCTCGGTGTTGTGAGCAGCAGCGCTAGCCACTGTGCCACCGTGCCGCCCTAGGGAAAAACATACTTGACCTCATCCTCACCAACCTGCTTGCTGCTAACGCTGGTGCCCATAACAGTATCAGTAGAAGTGACCACCACACAGTGCTGGTCTTGTCTTCACATTGAAGATACACTAGAATTGTGCTGTGTTGTGTGGCACTACCACCATGCTAAATGAGATAGACTTCAAACGATCACGCAACTCAAGACTGGCCAACCATGAGGTACTGTGGGCCATCAGCAGTAGCAGAATTGTACTCAACCACAATCTGCAAACTCATGGCCCGGCATATCCCCCACTCTGCCATTACCGCTAAGCCAGGGGATCACCCCTGGTTCAATGAAGAGCATTTCAGGAGCAACACCAGGCATACATAAAAATGAGCTGACCACCTGGTGAAGCTAGCACAGAAGACTACTTGTACGTCAAAGAACATAAGCAACAAGTAATCGACAGAATTAAACGATTCCACAACAAACGCATCAGATCTAAGCTCTAAAAGTCCTGCTACATCCAGCCGTGAATGGAGGTTGACAATTGGAGAAGACTCCATAAATATTCCCATCCTCAATGATGGAGGAGCCCAGCACATCTGTCCAAATGACACGGCTGAAGCATTCGCAACAATCTTCAGCCAGAATTGCCCAATGGATGATCCATCTCGGCCTCCTCCAGAGGTACCCAGCATCACAGATGTCAGTCTTCAGCCAATACGATTCACTCCACCTGAAATCAAGAAATGGCTCAAGACCTTGGATACTGAAAATGCTAAGGGCTCTGGCAATATTCCGACAATAGTTCTGAAGACTTGTGGTCCAGAACTTGCCGCACACCTAGCCAAGCTATTCCAGTACAGCTACAATACTGGCATCCACCCGGCTATGTAAAAATTGTCCAGGTGTGTCCTATACACAAGAAACAGGACAAATCCAACCTAGCCAATTGCCCCATCAGTCTGCTCTCCATCACCAGCAGTGATGGAAGAAGTTAGCAACAGTGCAGTCAAGCAGTACTTACTCAGCAATAACTTGCTCACAGATGCTCAGTTTGAGTTCTGCCAGGATCACTCAGCTCCTGACCTCATTGCAGCCATGGTTCAAACATGGACAAAAGAGCTGAATTCCAGAGGTGAGGCAAGAGTGACTGCCCTTGACATCAAGGCAGTATTTGACCGAGTACAGCATCAAGGAACCCTGGCAAAACTGAGTCAATGGGAATCAGGGGGAAACCTGGCACAAAGGAAGATGTTGTGGTGGTTTGAGGTCTATCATCTTAGCTCCAGGACAAAACTTCAGCTGTTTCATCAATGACCTTCCTCCATCATAAGGTCAGAAGTGGGATGATCACAGATGACTGCACAATGTTCAGCACCATTTGCAACTCCTCAGATAATGAAGCAGTCCATGTCCAAATGCAGCAAGATCTGGACAATATTCAGACTTGGGCTGGTAAACAATATCCAGGCTTGGGCTTACAAGTTACATTCGGCCACACAAGTGCCAGGCAATGGCCATCTCCTACAAGAGAGAATCTAACAATTGACCCATGACATTCAATGGCATTACCATCGCTGAATCCCCCACTATCAACATCCTGGGGGTTATCATTGATCACAAACTGAACTGCACTAGCCATATTAATACTGTGGCTATCAAAGGCTAGGAATCCCACAGCAAGTAACTCACCACCTGACCCCCTCCAAAGCCTGTCCACCATCTACAAGGCACAAGTCAGCACTTCTGGCTAAAGCTTGTTACGAATGCTTCCAGCCTTATCTTTTGCACAGATATGCTGGGCTACCATTAATCATAGACATTTATCACCTGCAATGGCTTCTCTTCCCCCACTCCTGTATCACGACCTTTGGTATTGTTGAGGATTTATTTTGGCCCCTTCCTATTTCTTATCTATGTGTTGCCCCTCGGTGACATCATTGGAAAATACAGTATTAGTTTTCACATGCAAGTTAATAACTAACCCCCCATCAACTCTCTCAGCTCCTCCACCCTTGCCAAATTATCAGACTGCTTGTCTAATGTTGATGTAATTATCCACAATAAGCTAGAGGATGGCAAGCAAACAGACACCCTGGGAAACGATGCAGAAAACATCAGCGATAACTGTTAGGCTGTTAGAGCTGAAAGGGTCAGCACAGGGAGAGGTGAGCAAGAAAGAAAGTAGACTGGTAAGTTTAACCCAGCTTGCCCACTGGGTGGGATAGCCATCGAGGAAGTGGAATGGGGAGGTTGAGGTTGCTGCTCATAAAAAGGAAGTAACCAGTGCCTTGATAGATGCGAATAGTCATGGAGAAAAGCCGTAGACTTATCAAAGGAGGAATCGAGTCTAGCACTGAAGGATAGCACTGACCGATCAGAGTAACCAACAGGGGAGAAATGAAAGGAGGAATGGAAACAGGAGGGAGGGACCTAGGACAGGTGAAGAGAAAAGGAGAAATTATTATTGAAACAGACCAACACCAATATAGTGTTTTGTTCGAGAATGGGAACAAAATATTGGCTCAGTTTTAGGAAACGTTCAAATTCTCGCCAATGTCAGATTTTGATTTTGCCTACAGATACATATTGAGAATGGTGTCTTTCTATTAAAATGCTTTAGATTTCAAAATATCTATTGAGCTTTAGATTTAATGAATCCAACTAGAAAATGTTCTCAGAAATACTATAGCTTTAATTCAGATTGCAACACATGCAAAAATGCAACACAATATAAATCATGCTGAAATTTCCTGGCATTTGTTATTGTTCTGTCAACATCCTGCACCAGAAAACCAAATAACCTAATGCTTCTCTCATTTCCCTGTAACCATCCAAACTTCTGCTGTTGAGGAGAGTGAGAAGTGAGGAATACTATTGAATAATAGGCAAGGAGAAACAAATGTTACAAATTTACACTTTGCTACAGTGCAGTCTATTCAGAAAGGTCTGCAATTTGTATAAATTTAGAAGTTTAAAAAGTTGCATTCTACAGACACATTTATACTCAAGAGTATAGACATATTTTCCAGAGCCGTATTATCAATTAAATTACATGTAAGTCATGTAGAACAATCAAACAATCATAACTCTGTTCACATCCAACTTCACACAGCAAGTGGTACAGATTCCATTCACCATGACCTAAAGAAGCATCCCCATGACACCTTCTATTTAATGATATAACTTGCTTTCAGTGAATAACTAAATCATTCCCATTTTTAAAAATATATATTTCTTTATCCTTTTTCGCATTTTCTCCCAAATTAACAACCACCAACAATAAACAATAATCAGTAATAAATAACCAATAACAAATATGTCAATCCCCATATTGATAACAATGATCCTATCCTCCCACCAAACCCAAAACATTCACCCACATGTTCACATAAACTGACATAAAAGAATCAAGAATCATCCATGGCCACCATTAACACCCACCGCCCCCCTCCCCCAACCCTCCCACCCACCTACCCCCAACTAATGTTCGATGTTAACCAGTTCCTGAATGTGCATAATGAATAATGCCCATGGGCTTCCGGTTGCGGCGATGCGGAGCTAAGCCGCACGATTCGGCAGCTCCCGCGATCACGGTCTTTCGGGCTCTCTAGAAGAGCCCCAATGGGAATTTTTTGAAGACGTTCCGTGTGGGAAGGGGAGAGTGAGATCCCCCTTCACCGTTTATGGATCGGACAAGAAGCGAAATGGCCAAAAAAGTGGCGTTGGAGCAGCGGGAGAAGCGAGGGAAGAAAAACAAAATGGCGGCGGTCGGAGATAAAGTGGAATGTGGGCCGGAGCTGCAAGAGTTCATTAAGCGCTGTTTTGAGGAGCTGCGGAAAGAGATGCTGGCGCCTATGCTGTCGGCGATTAAAGGATTAGGGATGACCCAGAAGGCCCACGAGGTAAAGATCCAGGAGGTGCAGAAAAAGGTTAATGAGAACGAGGATGAGATCTTGGGCCTGGCGGTGAGGGTGGAGGCGCACGAGGCGCTGCACAAGAGGTGGGCGGGAAGATTCGAAGACCTGGAGAACAGATCGAGGAGAAAGAATCTTCGGATTCTGGGTCTCCCTAAGGAGTGGAGGGGGCCGATGCCGGGGCATATGCGAACACGATGCTCGAGTCGATGATGAGCGCGGAGGCGCCTTCGAGGCCTTTGGAGTTGGATGGGGCACACCGGGTGCTGGCGAGGAGGCCCAAGGCTAATGAGCCGCCAAGGGCGATTGTGGTGAGGTTTCACCGTTTCACGGACAGAGAGAGGGTCTTGAAATGGGCCAAGAAAGAGCGGAGCAGCAGCTAGGAGAATGTGGAGATCCAAATATACCCGGACTGGAGCATGGAGGTAGCAAAGAGGAGAGCGGGTTTCAACCGGGCCAAGGCGGTGCTGCACCGGAAAGGAGTGAGATTCGGAATGCTGCAGCCAGCGCGATTGTGGGTCACATTCAAGGATCAACATCACTATTTTGAAACGCCCGAGGAGGCTTGGACCTTTATTCAAACTGAAAAGTTGGACTCAAACTATGGGTTTGTGAGGGTGGGGGGGGGGTGTTTGATGTTTGTTGTACATAGGGTGTTAATCACACGCAGGAAATGTTCCACGGGCTGGGGGATGGATGGGGATGGGGAAAGGGACCGGGTGAGAAGACCGTACGAGACTGTGGGCGCTGGTGCTGGAGGGAGAGGAGGCTCGGGGATGGGGGAAATGAGACAAGGCCGCGACAGGAGCTGCGCCAGAGGAGGCGGGGCAGGCTTAGGAAAGTGCGGGCTTTTTTCCGCGCTAGGGAAGAACGGAGGGGGGGGGGGAAATGGAGGAGTGCATACTCATTGGGAGATTCCCACACGGGGGGGTCAATGGGACGGCGGGGGAAGCCGGGGTCAGCAGACTTACGGGAGTGCTATGGGGGGGGGGGGGAGCAAAAGAGCTCGACACGGGTCTAGCGGGGGGGGGGGGGGGGGGGAAATCGGGTTGATGCTTCTCTGGCCGAAGGGGAATGGGACACAGAAGAGGTGGTCGGGGCCGGGGCCTCCCGTCTGGGGGACTGGAGGGTGAGGGCAGCGCGGGCACGGGACTGGCCTAGAAAAGGAGGTGGCTAGTCGGCAGGGAGAGGGGGGGGGGGGGGGGGCAGTCCGGCTGATAACGTGCACTTAAAAGGGACTGAAGGCAGAAGTGGTCATGCTCCAGGAGACACATTTGAAGGTGGCGGATCAGGTCAGGTTAAGAAAGGGATGGGTAGGACAGGTATTCCATTCGGGGCTGGATTCGAAGAACAGAGGGGTGGCAATATTGGTGGGGAAGCGGGTGTTGTTTGAGGCCAAGAATATCGTAGTGGACAATGGAGGTCGATACGTGATGGTGAGCGGTAAGTTGCAGGGGACATAGGTGGTATTGGTAAATGTATACGCCCCGAACTGGGATGATGCCGGATTCATGAAGCGCATGCTGGGGCGCATTCCGGACCTGGAGGTAGGAAGCTTGATAATGGGTGGGGATTTTAATACGGTGTTGGACCCAGCACTGGATCGCTCCAGATCGAGGACTGGAAAGAGGCCGGCTGCGGCCAAGGTGCTTAGGGGGTTTATGGATCAGATGGGGGGAGTGGACCCGTGGAGGCTTGCCAGGCCGCAGGCCAGGGAATTTTCTTTTTTCTCCCATGTGCACAAAGCCTATTCCCGGATAGATTTTTTTGTTCTGGGCAGGGCGCTGATCCTGGAAGTGGAGGGAACGGAGTATTCGGCCATAGCCATTTCAGATCACGCCCCGCATTGGGTGGAATTGGAGTTGGGAGAGGAGAGGGACCAACGCCCGTTGTGGCGATTGGATGTGGGACTGCTGGCAGATGAGGCGGTGTGTGGGAGGGTGAGGGGGTGTATCGAAAGGTACTTGGAGGCCAACGACAACGGAGAGGTGCAGGTGGGGGTGGTATGGGAGGCGCTGAAGACGGTGATCAGGGGAGAGCTAATCTCCATCAGGGCTCATAGGGAGAAGATAGAGGGCATGGAAAGGGAGAGGTTAGTGAGGGAGATTTTAAGCGTGGACAGGAGATACGCAGAGGCCCCTGAAGAGGGATTACTTCGGGAAAGGCGACGTCGCCAGACGGAGTTTGACCTGTTGACCACAGGGAAGGCAGAGGCACAGTGGAGGAAAGCGCAGTGGGCGACGTATGAGTATGGGGAGAAGGCGAGTCGGATGCTGGCACACCAGCTCCGTAAGAGGATGGCAGCGAGGAAAATAGGTGGAGTCAAGGATGGAAGGGGAGCTACGGTGCGGAGTGCGACGAAAGTAAATGAGGTATTCAAGGCCTTCTATGAGGAGCTGTACAGATCCCAGCCCCCAGCGGGGGAAGAGGGGATGAGACAATTCTTGGACCAACTGAGGTTCCCGAGGGTGGAGGAGCAGGAGATGGCTGGTTTGGGGGCACCAATTGGGTTGGAGGAGCTGAGCAAAGGTCTGGGGAGTATGCGGGCAGGGAAGGTCTGGGGAGTATGCGGGCGGGTTCCCGGTTGAGTTCTATAGGAAGTACGTAGACCTGTTGGCCCCGTTGCTAGTGAGGACTTTTAATGAGGCAAGGCAGGGAGGGACCCTGCCCCCGACAATGTCGGAGGCGATGATCTCTTTGATCCTGAAGCGGGACAAGGACCCACTGCAATGTGGGTCGTACAGGCCGATCTCACTCCTCAACGTGGATGCTAAGTTGCTGGCAAAAGTGCTGGCTACGAGGATCGAGGACTGTGTCCCGGGGGTGATTCACGAGGACCAGAAGGGATTTGTAAAGGGTAGGCAGCTAAACACCAATGTGCGGCGGCTCTTAAACGTGATAATGATGCCATCGGAGGAGGGAGAGGCGGAGATAGTGGCAGCTATGGACGCGGAGAAGGCTTTTGACCGAGTACAGTGGGAGTACCTCTGGGAAGTGCTGCGTAGGTTTGGGTTCGGGGGAGGATTTATTAGTTGGGTTAAGCTCCTTTACAGAGCCCCGGTGGAGAGTGTGGTTACGAATCGGCGGAGGTCGGAGTATTTTCGGCTGTACCATGTGACGAGGCAAGGGTGCCCCCTGTTGTTTGCATTAGCAATTGAACCCTTGGCCATGTCATTAAGGGAGTCTAGGAAACGGAGGGGGGTGGTCGGAGGGCGAGAGGAGCATCGAGTGTCGCTTTATGCAGATGACCTGTTGCTGTATGTGGCGGATCCAGTGGAGGGGATGGTGGAGGTCATGCAGACTCTAAGGGAGTTTGGGGATTTTTCGGGCTATAAGCTTAATGTAGGGAAGAGTGAGCTTTTTGTAGTACAGTCAGGAGACCAGGAAGGGGGGATAGACGATCTACCGCTGAGGAGGGCGGAAAGGAGCTTTCGGTACCTGGGGATCCAAATAGCTAGGAGTTGGGGGGCCCTACATAAACTGAATCTGACGAGGCTGGTGGAGCAGATGGAGGAGGACTTCAAACGATGGGACATGTTGCCGCTCGCGCTAGCGGGTAGAGTGCAGTCGGTCAAAATGGTGGTCCTCTGAGGTTTCTTTTTGTGTTCCAGTGCCTTCCAATTGTAATCACCAAGGCCTTTTTTAAGAGGGTAGGCAGGAGTATGATGGGTTTTGTGTGGGCGAATAAGACCCCGAGGGTAAGGAGACGGTTTCTGGAGCGCAGTAGGGACCGAGGAGGGTTGGCGCTGCCGAATCTGGGTGGCTACTACTGGGCAGCAAATGTGGCGATGATCCGTAAGTGGGTGATGGAGGGAGAGGGGGCTGCATAGAAGAGGTTGGAGATGGCGTCCTGCAAGGAAACGTGCTGGTGACGGCACCGCTGCCGCTCTCGCCGACAAGGTACACCACGAGTCCGGTGGCGGCGGCAACGCTAAAGATCTGGCCAGTGGAGACGGCACAGGGGTGCAATGGGAGCCTCGGTGTGGTCCCCGATCAGGGGTAACCATCGGTTTGTCCCAAGGAGGATGGACGAGGGTTTCAGAGCTGGCATCGAGCAGGGATTAGAAGGATGGGGGACCTGTTCATTGATGGGACGTTTGCGAGCCTAGGGGCACTGGAGGAGAAGTTTGGGCTACCCCCGGGAAATGCTTTCAGATACATGCAGGTGAGGGCGTTTGTGAGGCGACAGGTGATGGAATTCCCGTCGCTCCCGGCACAGGAAATTCAAGACAGGGTGATCTTGGGTGTATGGGTCGGAGAGGGCAAGGTGTCAGCGATATACCAGGAGATGAAAGAGGGGGAGGCGCTGGTAGAGGAGCTGAAGGGTAAATGGGAGGAGGAGCTGGGGGAGGAGATTGAGGAGGGGCTATGGGCTGATGCCCTAAGTAGGGTTAATTCCTCCTCTTCGTGTGCCAGGCTTAGCCTGATACAGTTTAAGGTGGTTCATAGAGCGCACATGACGGGGGCGCGGCTGAGTAGGTTCTTTGGGGTGGAGGACAGATGTGGGAGGTGCTCAGGAAGCCCAGCAAACCATGTCCATATGTTTTGGTCATGCCTGGCACTGGAGGGGTTCTGGAGGGGAGTGGCGGGAACAATATCTAAGATGGTGAAAGTCCGGGTCAAGCCAAGCTGGGGGCTAGCAATATTTGGAGTAGTGGACGAGCCGGGAGTGCAGGAGGCGAAAGAGGCCGGCATTCTGGCCTTTGCGTCCCTAGTAGCCCAGCGAAGGATCTTGCTAATGTGGAAGGAGGCGAAGCCCCCCAGCGTGGAGGCCTGGATAAATGATATGGCAGGGTTTATCAAGTTAGAGAGGATAAAGTTTGCCTTGAGAGGGTCTGCGCAGGGGTTTTACAGGCGGTGGCAACCGTTCCTAGACTATCTCGCGGAGCGTTAGATGAAGGTCGGTCAGCAGCAGCAGCAAACCGGGGGGGGGGGGGGGGGGGGGGGGGGGGGGTTGTCTGGGGGGTATTTGAGCAAGTAAATACATGAAAGATCTGGAAAACTGACATGTACGGGAGGAATCCAATGTACAAAGTTCTGTAACATATCGATTTACCATGTTTATGTCTTGCTATGTGCGTTTTCTTTCTATTTTTTATGGGAGGGGGGGTTGTTTGTAAGGGTGAAAAATTGTGTTCAAAATCTTAATAAAATTTTTTTTTTTTTTTTTTAAAGTATAATGCCCATGAATTGTAGAACCCCTCCATCCTTCCCCTCAGTTCAAACTTAACCTTCTCAAGAGTCAAGAATTTCAACAGATTCCCCCGCCACGCCAGGGCACAGGGTGGAGAGGTTGCTCTCCATCCCATCAGGATCCGCCTTCGGCCGATCAACGAGGCGAAGGCTACAACATCTGCCTCCGCACCCGTTTCCAACCCTGCTGGTCCGACACCCCGAATATGGCCTCCCGGGGGCCCGGGTCCAGTTTCACGTGCACCACTTTAGAAATTATCCTAAAAACCTCCTTCCAGTAATCCTCTAGCTTTGGACAGGACCAAAACATATGAATGTGGTTAGCGCCCCCCCCCCACCCCCCGCAACGTTCACACACATCTTCTGCTCCTTCAAAGAATCAGCTCATCCTCGCCCTCGTGAGGTGTGCTCTGTATACCACCTTCAGCTGTATCAACCCAACCTCGCGCACGAGGTGGAGGCATTCATTCTCCGGAGCACCTCACACCAGAACCCTCCTCCTTCTCCTCTCCCAACTCTTCCTCCCACTTTGCTTTAATCCCTTCCAGCGGTGCCTTCTCCTCCTCCAAAATAGCTCTGGAGACCACTGACACTACCCCCTTCTCCAGTCCCCCTGTCGTCAGCTCCTCCTCCAGCAATGTGGAGGCCGGCTCCTCCGGGAAGTTCTGTATCTCCTTTCTGGCAAAATCTCGAACCTGCATGTATCTAAACATTTCCCCCTGTTCCAGCCTATATTCGCTCCCAGTTCCTTCAATCCTGCAGACCGACCCCTAAGAAACAAATCCTTCAGTGTCTTAATCCCCTTCTCCTCCCATTTCCGAAAATTTCCATCCCACCTCCCTGGCTCAAATCTGTGGTTCCCCCGAATCGGCATTTCTCTTGACCCTGCCCCCAACCCGAAGTGTTGGCGAAACTGCCTCCAAATTCTCAATGAAGCTATTATTAACGGACTCCCCGAGTACTTCCCCGGGGCTATCGGGAGCAGCGCGGTTGCCAGTGCTTTCAATCATTCCCATTTATACAAAACTTTACTGGAAAAGACTGCAATGTATTTTTGAAATATATCTGCAAAAAAAGAGACAATATGCACAGGGAAGTCTGAGCTTTCGTTTTCATGGGATGTAAAACAAGAATTTAAGCAAAAATAGGATTGGGTTTTCTTGACTTCAAAGGCTCAATTGCCAGAGCTCAAGCTCTTGAGCTGCAGGTTAGACAGCCATGCTGTATGTCAACCCACACCTTGATTCTTCGGACTCGGAACAGTGGGTTGCTTCTCTATCAATCAAACTTGGAATAGTATTTTCCTGTATGACTCAGTGCCATGCATTTCTCCCATACTATTCTGGCACAGTTAATCAAACAAAACTACTACAACATTTGACTATCACCCTTTCAATTCCATTATTTATATAATTTATAGGCAATGTCTTGTTTCAGCCTGATTCAGAAGACCTTCTTGTTCAGTCACAAAAGTTTCTTGTCAGGCTTTTCAAATACCTTCCGAAAGTCTCTGAAAGTCAAACTTAAACAATTCTCCGACATACCAAAGCAATTTATCCACATGACAAACACAGACCCTCTCTCCCTAGAGAGGCAATTCTCTTACTCAAGTCCAGAGAATTAAGTAATGGCTTGATAAAGCCAAGGCTTTTCCACTTCCCTCCCATTCTCAAGCGTGAAAAGATATACGGTTGGTGTTTAAAGTGCAAAAGCAGTACAGCTTACTCATACCATTTCTTCTTAGCCCAAAGAGTTCCATCAAACTGATTAGAGGTTTGGCTTGAAGAGTTACCTGGTTCCATTAGTGAGCCATGATGCCCGGTCAATCTTATTATGGTATTCTGGAGCACTGCAGACCAAACTGGTTTAATGATCAGATGACTGAACACATTGCAAATAACTGACCTGGTTCTGAAATTCTAACAACAGACATGTCGTCTTCAAGCCACCTCAACTCAAAGACCCCACTTACTAATCACTTCACACAGTGTTTGTCATGCAGGCAGCAGCCATTTGTACCAGTGTCCTATAAAGAGCAGAAAACGACTAACCAGTTAATCCATTCTTTTGTGTCAGTGGTTAGAGGGAACATTGGTCAAGGCACTGGGACAGCTTCTTGCTATGTTTTGAATAGTAGCAGTGTATCTTTAATTTCATTGGAACCATTTGAATAGGTGGATGCAATTTTGGTTTAATATCTTAAAGAATGACATTCCCTCAGTAACACACTGATATATCAACCGAGAATACGTGCTCAAGTTTGACACAATATCACCAGTGACTAGCGTTCCCTGTGAAACGTACAAGGGATCCACAGGAAACAATAGACTACAAAATGAAATGATCCAACAGCCACTTCAAGCCACAAGACCATAGGAAGTAATGCTTCTTCACCAGGTGGCATCCTCAATATTCAAGGTTCACCATGATTTTACTGCAGGACAGGATGAAGAGGCTAGCCCCAGGCCTACCTCAGCCAGAATGGAGATCGAACAACATTCTAGCTGTCTATGCAACTGAGTGACCCAGCCACCCCAGAAGCTATTAGCATTTGGAAATGCAACCTCCCCAGTATAACATGCTGTAGGTTCACAGAAGGAGCTTTGGCGTCAAGTTATAGTCCCTGATGTTTTCTCTGAAGTCGCTCTTGAATGCTCTCTATTTGGAATGTCCCCACAGCTACGACGAAGGGAGGGAGATTAATTTTAAAAAGTCAATCAAATTGTGCCCAGAGTCCATATTTTCTTCACTTGGTTGGGAAGACCAAACACATTGTCCCCAGTCCACACAAGTTCTGTTAGGTGGGGTTATGGGATAGGGTGGAGGTGTGGGCTTAGATAGGGTGCTCTTTCCAAGGGCTGGTGCAGACTCGATGGGCCGAATGGATTCTATGATATGTTCCTAGCCACCAACTCCATGCCTCTTCCTGGCAACTGCCTGAAGTTAAACCAGGCTGTTTCGCGACCTGGGTATCTATCACATCTAACTCCAAGATGAGCTTCCAACAACGTAACCACCAAGTCTGTCAAAATGACGAAAACCACATCTCTCCCTGATACATCTAGATTTGACGTTTGGCTGGCCTCCAACATTATACCCTCTATCAACTAAAAGTCATCCAAAATCCTTCTCCTGGGTTCTTACACACACCAAGTTCTGATGTGGAGATGCCGGTGTTGGACTGGGGTGAGCACAGTAAGAAAGAAGTCTTACAACACCAGGTTAAAGTCCAACAGGTTTGTTTCGATGTCACTAGCTTTCGGAGCGCTGCTCCTTCCTCAGGTGAATGATGCTTCACCTGAGGAAGGAGCAGCGCTCCGAAAGCTAGTGACATCGAAACAAACCTGTTGGACTTTAACCTGGTGTTGTAAGACTTCTTACTGTGCACACCAAGTTCTGTTCACCAATTATTTTGTACTTGCTGCCCTACATTTCCTCATGATGTGAAAAAGCATAGATTTTTAAATTCTCATCCTTGTTTTCAAATCCCTCCATTTTCCTCGCCCCGCTCCATCTCTATAATCTCCCTCAGCACCACAACTCTCCAAAATATCTGCACCTCTAATTCCGGCCTCTGGAGCATCCCTAATTTTTATTGTTCCACCATAGACAGCCATGCCTTTAGTTGTCTGGTTAGAAAACTCTGGAATTTCCTGAACCTCTCTGCATCTCCTTTAAGATACTTTTTATCATCTGCCCAAATATCTCCTGATGTGACTGTGACATATTTTGTTTGATAAAGCTCCTGTGAAATGCATTAATGTACTATATAACTATGTGGTTATAGCTCTGTACATTTTCCCTTTTGTTCTATTTCCTTTTGAAATTCCCTATTGTATCTGCTTCTACCACCATTTCTGGCTCATTGTAACTTAGCTGGAGTTCAAGTTGGAAACACTATGACACATAAGGGAGAGGGTGCAGTGTCTAGACAGTTTGTTCTGTTTCGGACTTTGGTCAAACCACATACAGAGATGCAGGTCTGTATTTTCATATTTACAATTGTGTTTTTCAGCTTTTCCTTTTCCACCATTTTTCTCCATTACGTCCTCCTCTACTAAAGATGCTTAACTCTTAATGCAATCGTTTTTCAGATGCTAGTTATCATCCTGTGCTGTGCCTTTGGCATTTAGCAGAGACATCTTTCATTATCTAGCAACTGTTGCTAATTCCAGTTGTACCATTAGTATCTTAGTTAAGTCATGCATCCTTGCAATGTTTGTTGCAGCAAATGTAAAGATATGCATCACATTCAAGAACCTTGGAAGAATGATAACTCTATGAATGTACAGTAAACTTTGCATTATCCAGCACCATACTAACAATTCTCTAGTAACTGGAATTTCTGACAACTCGAAAAAAAGCCAATCATTTTTAGTGTTCAGGTAATGCATTATTTAAGAGCCCAATATGTAAATCTTCAGAAATTGTTCTCAGGTTTTACACTGAAATTATTAAATTATTGGATCAGTTTTGTTTTTTGCGCCTGAACAAACATATACTACAGTTGTAATTGCATCCAGAGTAATGTGACTTCCCATTAACCAGCATTTTGTGTTTAACCGGCATGCCAAATAACAAAGATTTGACTGTATCAATTAATTCATAGAATCCCTACAGTGTAGCAGGCCATTCAGCCCATCGAGTCTGTATCAACCCTCTGAAAGACCACCCCTTCGCCCCATCCAAGTAACCCAACCCTCATATCTTTTGGGCATTCAGGGGCAATTTTACCATGGCCAATCCACCTAAACTTCATATATTTGGCCTGTGGGAGGAAATCAGAGCACCTGGAGGAAACACACGCAGACACGGTGAGAAAGTGCGAACTCCTGGCGCTGTGAGGCAACAGTGCTAATTACTGTGCCACCGTACTGCCCTATTGTCAGACTATTCTCTGAAAGACTATTCAAGTTGGCATAGACTTTGTGGGCAAAATATGCGAACGGCACTCACTATTATTAAAGTGTAAATCAGATGGCAACTTCTGCTGACCACATTTGCACATTTAAATGCAGAAATCAGGAAGCTGCTGTCCAAGCTGCCTTGCTCTTCTAGAAACTTCACCGTAATAATATCACACTGGAAGATTCAATAATGAAACACATGGAAAAGTGTGACATTTGGATGGATACATACATGAGATACCCATCAAATGCAGCAGAAAAAGTTAGGGTTTGTCCATTCCAGAGCAAGTCTTCTTTTAATGGCATGATAAGCCTTAATTAATTCCAAATCACCTCAGTGGCTCTGAAAATTTGTTTTTTGCACCATAGAAAGCATCCAATCTGGCTGCAGCACAGCCTGGTACGGCAACTGCTCGGCCCAGGACCGCAAGAAACTTCAGAGAGTCGTGAACACCGCCCAGTCCATCACACGAACCTGCCTCCCATCCATTGACTCCATTTACACCTCCCGCTGCCTGGGGAAAGCGGGCAGCATAATCAAAGACCCCTCCCACCCGGCTTACTCATAGAACATTACAGCGCAATACAGGGCCTTCGGCCCTCGATGTTGCGCCAACCTATGAAGCCAATCTAAAGCCCATCTACACTATTCCCTTATCATCTACATGTTTATCCAATGACCATTTAAATGCCCTTAATGTTGGCGTGCCCACTGCTGTTGCAGGCAGGGCATTCCGTGCCCCTACTACTCTCCGAGTAAAAAACCTACCTCTGACATCTGTCCTCTATCTATCTCCCCTCAATTTAAAGCTATGTCCCCTCGTGCTAGCCATCACCATCCGAGGAAAAAGGCTCTCACAGTCCACCCTATCTAATCCTCTGATCAACTTGTATGCCTCAATTAAGTCACCTCTTAACCTTCTTCTCTAACGAAAACAGCCTTAAGTCCCTCAGCCTTTCCTCATAAGATGCTTCCACATCCTTCCTATAATGCGGCGACCAGAACTGCATGCAATACTCCAAATGCAGCCCCACCAGAGTTTTGTACAGCTGCAACATGACCTCCAAAACTCAATCCCTCTACCAATAAAAGCTAACACACCGTACGCCTTCTTAACAACCCTATCAATCTGGGTGGCAACCTTCAGGGATCTACTTCACTCTTCCAACTTCTTCCATCAGGCAGGAGATACAGAAGTCTGAGAACACGCACGAACAGACTCAAAAACAGCTTCTTCCCCGCTGTTACCAGACTCCTAAATGACCCTCTTATGGACTGACCTCATGCCGGTGCTTATGTAGTTACATTGTATACCTTGTGTTGCCCTATTATGTATTTTCTTTTATTCCCTTTTCTCCCCATGTACTTAATGATCTGTTGAGCTGCTCGCAGAAAAATACTTTTCACTGTACCTCAGTACACGTGACAATAAACAAATCCAATCTAATCCAAATTTACTTTTTGATTTTAGTCATTGTTGGGGATTTAAGCAAATAAATAATTTATTTTCCCTCCTATCTCTTTCACTCCACTCACACTGTTTGTACCTGTAAAGACTTGTTTGCCTGCAAAGACTTGTATTGCAGCCATTTTTCACATTCCAACCTGTAATTATCGTGCAATGTGTCTCTGCCATTATATGCTGTTTGTGAACCAGCCTCTACTTCACCTGATGAAGGAGCTGTGCTCCAAAAGCTTGTGATTTCACTTAAACCTGTTGGACTTTAACCTAATGTTGTGAACCTTCTTAACTGTGCACACCCTAGTCCAGCACCTTAACTGTGCTCACCCTAGTCCAGCACCAGCATCACCACATCATGTCTCTCGCTCAATCTCATACTTCTTTCCTTCTCTTTATTTTGCCTACACTACCTACTTTAGCTTTATATTAATTATTCTAATGAATACTTCCTGGTTCAGACTACATGCTTCAGTGAGGTTCTTTCAATCTCATTGTTCAGATACACAATTGCTTGCCCAGTTCACACAGGTCCGAAATCCCCTCTAGAGGGCACTGCACCAAAATGGCTTTCATTTCACCCACTGCAAGTTTCTTCTGTACAATAACCCTTATAGAGTTTGTCGACAAGTGAAAGTGTAATGAAAGGCTAACACTGTTCGTTCATCACCGATGACAAAATGCAGGCCATATATCATGCCTTCAGACATAATTTTCAAATATGTAGCTTCCAAGAGATTAAAGTACATTAGAATGGTACAATTCTCACCTGATTGGTACATTACTTCAGCTTTACTCTAAAGTGGTGGATATTAATTCCACAGTATTGTTAAATCCTACAGCAGCACGCCCCTACCTTCTCATTTAGCGATGGACAACAAATGCTGACATTGCCAGCGAAAGTAACATCCTATGAACAAATAAAAATTATACTATTACATCATAAAATTATCATCAACTACTTATCTCATCCTTTGGATCAAGACAGGAAACTTGTCCAATTGTCATTAAGCAGAAGTGACATATTCTGGTTTAATATGTGATGTACATTATTTGCATTTCACATCATAAATGTCACTCCCAACACCAGGGTGTTGACAGCTTTTAAATAACTCAGCAAAGCATATGCAGAATGGTATAGAGTTAATCTTAATGGCAATGGGGAAAGTACAAATCAATCATCTGGAGCTGCACTGAAATTCAGGTGTTTTGTCACCAGCGTGTTCATGTTCTGACTCGAGTTAACCTTTGGACGTTTTTTGCCCCAGAAGATGAGTATTTGCGCTGACGAGTGTCATGAGCCCACAGCCCTGCCGTGTGTCCTCCACTGACGCTGCCGCTGCATTAAACCGCTCTGCTTGCAGCTAGCACAAGGTGGGATTTGGGAATTGCCGGGTGCAGCCTCCTTGGCCCTGTCCTGTGGAGTCACCTTCAGCGCCCTGGGCCACTGCAAACTCGGCGCCCTTAATTCCTGAACGGGTTGGGTTGCCTTTTGAGTTTAGATCTTTTACAGCCGCACACACACACCAATATATATATATATATATTTGCACGCCCCAGGCCCCTGGTCCAGGGCCGCACTTACCCCGGGAACAAGCAGCTCACACAGCGGGTGAAAGAGGAGCATTCAGACGGGTAAAGGATACAGCTTAAAGCCCTTCAGGATCTCCTTAGCCCTGTCTTCCTTCGAAGACATTGCAGTTCTAGTCCGTCTCTGATAAATCGGAACAAAGGGATTAGAGCGATTAATGTGCGAGAGAGAGAGAGAGGAGGAAAAAAAAATCTGTAATGTCAATAAATTTAAAATCGAGCAACAAGCTGATTATCGCCACAGCAACGCTCGGCTCAGCGCCGCCGGACCCGCCTCCGCCCCCACAGCCAATCGGGAGGGGGCCCGCCGCCACCGCGCCAGACTGACAAGCGGCCCGGCCAATAGGCGGAGGGCAGCCCCGCGGAGCGGCCAATCAGCAGATGGGCCTGCGCGGTGTGGGCGGGGGGGCCGTTGGCAGCCCCAGCCTCGCAGGAGCTGATTGGTTAGCCTGACCGTCAATCAACTTGCAGCAAGTTTGCAACTCTCCTCCACTCACTGCATTGTGCTGGAGAAACTGGGGCAACTGCTCAGACCAGGCCAAGGCCACACTTTCAAGTATTAGCTCTACACTGTTGTCGTCCTGGAACATGGCAGTTTTTGTTTCACAGCGATATGACAATTAGAGTCTAAATGCAACCTAAATCTTGAGCTAACAAAGACAGAAAAATGCTGGGTAATCTCAGCAGGTCTGGCAGCTTCTGGGGAGGGAGCTAACTTTTCGAGTCTGGATTACTCTGTCAAAGCTCCAAATCTAGAGCTGCTGCCTTTCAGCTGAGCCCTGGGCATTAAACTGGGGCAGCACGGTAGCACAGTGGTTAGCACTGTTGCTTCACAGCTCCAGGGTCCCAGGTTCGATTCCCGGCTTGGGTCACTGTCTGTGTGGAGTCTGCATGTTGTCCGCGTGGGTTTCTGATGGGTGCTCCAGTTTTCTCCCACAGTCCCAAAAGACGTGTTGTTAGGTCATTTGGACATTCTGAATTCTCCCTCTGTGTACCCGAACAGGCACCGGAATGTGGCGACTAGGGGCTTTTCACAGTAACTTCATTGCAGTAAGTCTACTTGTGACAATAAAGATTATTATTAAAAACTGAATTCCTCTTATCCCGGGTTTCCCTTGTTCCGATTGATCAGATACGGACTGAGAGAACTGCAACGTCTTCAAAGGCAGACTGAAGGAAAAGATTCCAAGCGCTAACTGAAGGAGATTAGGGAGAATTTATCTGATCTCGTACCCAATAATTATCCCTCCAGCAACATCACTAAAACAGATGCGAAACAGAAAATGCTGGAACCCGATGAAAGGTCATTGAGCCAAAATGTTTCCCAATGTAACGGGTTAACTGTTTTCAGGATTTTCTGTTTTTACTTCAGATTTCCAGCATCTGCAGTACTTTAGTTTTCATTAAATCGGCAATCAGATCATTTAGAAATCATAGGAATTTACAACACAGGTGAAAGCCATTCAGCCCATCCTGCCTGTACTAACTAAAAAAGAGGCATCCAAACTAAATGCACTTTCCAGCTCTTAGTCCAAACATATCTATAAGGCTGGACACTTGAAGTGTGATGTAGGCTTCAGGAAAATAATTCCAGATCGACCCCCAAAACCATCTGGGTGAAAAGGTTTCTCTTGAACTCCCCTCTAATCCTTGTACAAATTAATTTATATCTATACCCCAGTTATTAAACTCAATACTCAGGGAAACAGGTTCTTCCTACCCGCTCTATCCAGACCCCTCATAACTTTTTACAATTCAATTAAATCTCACCTCAGTCTCCTCTTTTTCAAGAAAACAACCTCAGACCAAGTAATCTTTCCTCATAGTTTAGTCTTTCCAATCCTGCCAACATTCTCATAAATCTCCTCTGCAGCTCTTCTTCCAGGACAGGCAAAAATGCATGGAAGACAGGCATTAAGGGAATGAAAGAAGGTGATTTGTTGACTTTTGTTTGCAACATGATATGGTTTGATTTCTAAATTTTGTTTTCAATGTTAACTTTTTAGTGAATTTATGGCATTGTAACCAAAGGGATGCTCTGAAGATCAGTAACAGAGATAAGTTAAAGCCTGTTGTTGGATGGTGAATTGGGTTGCATTGCTGTTATCTGAGTCAGATGTGTCGATGGTAGATAGTCCAGCCAGAAAGGGACTATGTTGCTGTTTGCAGAACGTTGCTGTGTGCCAATTGGCTGATGCATTTTCCAATGTTACAACAGCGCTTACAATTCAATAATACTTTACTTGTTGTGAAGCATTCTGGAGTGTACTGAGGTCACGAAAGGCACTATACAAATGGAAATTGTCAGTGCTGAAAGCACTTCACACCAATTTGCAATGTAAGTACACTCTTAAATATTAATTGCTCAAAAATGGTTTAACAAAATGCATCTGAATTTAAACACTTGAAAATTCAATTTAAGTGTTGGAACTTGTGATTATATTTAAGGGTAGGGTGTAAAAATACAGCATAGACTTGGGCTACTCAGGGATTTAATCGCCTAAGTGAAGGACAGACAGGTGGAACCTGCCTCATCAACGTAGACCAGGAGAAGGCCTTTGACAGAATATCAGATGATGGATGTGCCCTCTAAAATGGGATTTGGAAAAGGAATTGGGTCCAACTGCTCTACACAAACTTCAATAACGCAGTTTCAACAGTGACCAGAAAGCTTTTGTGATCAAACTTGCAGTCAGGCAAGCCTGTTGTCTCTCTGCCTTGTCTGTATGCTGTATCGAACCATTTACCAAGTCCCCCAGGAAGGATGTGAGTGTAAGAGGGGTACTGATCCTGTCAGATGGTTTCCTGAGCAGACTATCCAAGTCAATTGGCAGAATGTCTCATTGCCAGAAGAAGGTGTAGCTTGATTGGTGGTAAAAAGGGTCGTCCCTGGGACTTCCGGCTGCGGCGATGACCAGCTAAGTCGCACGTTTCGGCAGCTCCCGGTGGAACGGACTTTTGGGCTCTTAATAGGAGCCCCAACGGCAATTTTAACGGCTAAAAACACTGTGCGGTAAACCAGAAGGGAATTCCCCCTGGACACGGATGGAAAAAGGAGAGGAAAGTGGCCGGATTGCGGAGGATCCTCTAGAGCAGCGGCAAGGAAGGCAAGCACAAAGCAAGATGGCGTCGGAAGGTGGCCGTCTAGTATGGAGCCCTGACCAACAAGAGTTCCTGCGGCGCTGTGTGGAAGAACTTAAAAAGGAGATGAAGAAGGAGCTGTTGGCCCCGATATTACAGGCGATTGAAGGGCTAAAGGAGGAGCAAAAGACCCAGGAGCAGGAGCTTCGGGTCGTGAAGGCAAAGGCCGCTGAAAATGAAGACGAAATACAGGGCCTGGTGGTGAAGACAGAGATGCACGAGGCACAACACAAAAGGTGCGTGGAAAGGCTGGAGGTGCTGGAGAATAATGCGAGGAGGAAGAATTTAAGGATTCTTGGTCTTCCCGAAGGTGCAGAAGGGGCGGACGTCGGGGCATATGTGAGCACGATGCTTCACTCGTTAATCGGATTTGAGGCCCCGACGGGCTCGTTGGAGGTGGAGGGAGCTTATCGAGTTATGACGCGAAGACCGAGGGCTGGAGAAATACCTCGAGCCATCGTGGTGAGATTTCTCCGATAATGACAGAGAGATGGTCCTCAGATGGGCGAAGAAAACTCGGAGCAGTACGTGGGAGAACGCGGTGATCCGCGTATATCAAGATTGGAGTGCGGAGGTGGCGAGAAGGAGGGCAAGTTTTAATCGGGCCAAGGCGGTGCTTCACAAAAGGAAGGTCAAATTTGGAATGTTGCAGCCGGCAAGACTGTGGGTCACACACCAAGGGAAGCACCACTACTTTGAGACGGCAGAAGAGGCGTGGACATTTATTGTGGAGGAGAAGCTGGAATAGGTGGGCCAGAAAAAGAACGTTTGGGACAAAGTGGTGGGGAGATTACGTGGGTTGAAGGGGGGGAAAAAGGGGGAAGGGATGATCTCTCAAGTTGTTAATCTTGCGACCCTGTAACTTTTCTCTCTTCCCCATGTCGTGGGGGAGAGGGGGGGAGGGAGGATGAGGAATTGTGGGCGCCGGCCATTAGGGGTGGGGACAAGTGGGAAACGCGGGCTTTGTTCCCGCGCTATGGTAATCATGGCGGGAACAGGGAAGCAGGAAGGAGGGGGCCTTGCACAGTAGGGGCCGAGGTCACGCGGGGAAGCCGAGGTCAGCCAGAGTTTGCTGACTTCTGGGAGCAACATGGGGGGTGCAATTACGCTAGAAAAGGATCTAGCGGCGGGGGGGGGGGGGGGTTAACTGGGTTGCTGCTGCTGGGGAGAAGGGGGAGCTGGTACGGGGTGGGGTGGTCGAGGCGGGAGGGCGCCGTCGGGGGGAGATACGGCTACGTGGGAACCGGGTGAGGAGCTGGATTAAAAAAGGGGATGGCTAGTCGACAAGGGGGGGGGGGGGGGGGTAAAGAGCCCCCCAACCCGGCTGATCACGTGGAATGTGAGAGGGCTGAACGGGCCGATTAAAAGGGCACGGGTACTCGCACACCTAAAGAAATTAAAGGCAGATGTGGTTATGTTGCAGGAGACGCATTTGAAACTGATAGACCAGGTCAGACTACGCAAAGGATAGGTGGGGCAGGTGTTTCATTCGGGGTTAGACGCAAAGAACAGGGGGGTGGCTATATTAGTGGGGAAATGGGTACTGTTTGAGGCAAAGACCATAGCGGCGGATAGTGGGGGTAGATACGTGATGGTGAGTGGCAGATTGCAAGGGGAGGCGGTGGTTCTAGTGAACGTATATGCCCCGAACTGGGATGATGCCAATTTTATGAGGCGTATGTTGGGACGTATCCCGGACCTAGAGGCGGGAAAGTTGGTAATGGGGGGAGACTTCAATACGGTGCTGGACCCAGGGCTGGACAGACCGAGGTCCAGGACCGGGAGAAGGCCGGCTGCAGCTAGGGTGCTCAAGGACTTTATGGAGCAGATGGGAGGAGTAGACCCCTGGAGATTTAGCAGGCCTAGGAGTAAGGAGTTCTCGTTTTTCTCCTATGTCCATAAAGTATATTCACGGATAGACTTTTTTGTTTTGGGAAGGGCGCTAATCCCGAAGGTGACAGGGACGGAGTACACGGCTATAGCTATCTCGGACCACGCTCCACATTGGGTGGACCTGGAGATAGGGGAGGAAAAAGAACAGCACCCGCCCTGGAGAATGGACATGGGATTATTGGCAGATGAGTGGGTATGTTTAATGGTGAGGGGGTGTATTGAAAGGTACTTGGAGCTTAATGACAATGGGGAGGTTCAGGTGGGAGTGGTCTGGGAGGCGTTGAAGGCAGTGGTTAGAGGGGAGCTGATATCTATCAGGGCACATAAAGGAAAGCAGGAGGGTAGGGAAAGGGAGCGGTTGTTGAAAGAATTTCTGAGGGTGGACAGACAATATGCGGAGGCACCGGAGGAGGGACTGTACAGGGAAAGGCAAAGGCTACATGTAGAATTTGACTTGTTGACTACGGGTAATGCAGAGGCACAATGGAGGAAGGCACAGGGTGTACAGTACGAATATGGGGAGAAGGCGAGCCGGTTGCTGGCCCACCAACTGAGGAAGAGGGGAGCAGCGAGGGAGATAGATGAGGAGGGAGAGATGGAGCGGGGAGCGGAGTGAGTGAATGGAGTGTTCAAGGCATTCTACGAAAGATTATATAAAGCTCAGCCCCCGGAAGGGAAGGAGAGAATGATGTGCTTCCTGGATCAGCTGGAATACCCTAAGGTGGAGGAGCAGGAGAGGGCGGGACTGGGAGCACAGATTGAGATGGAGGAGGTAGTGAAAGGGATTGGGAGCATGCAGGCGGGAAGGCCCCGGGACCAGACGGATTCCCGGTGGAATTTTATAGGAAGTATATGGACTTGCTGGCCCCGCTTCTGACGAGAACCTTTAATGAGGCTAGGGAAAGGGGGCAGTTGCCCCCGACTATGTCAGAGGCAACGATATCGCTCCTCCTAAAGAAGGAAAAAGACCCGCTGCAATGCGGGTCCTATAGGCCCATTTCTCTTTTAAATGTGGATGCTAAGATTCTGGCCAAGGTAATGGCGACGAGGATAGAGGACTGTGTCCCGGGGGTGGTTCATGAGGACCAAACTGGGTTTGTGAAGGGGAGACAGCTGAACACGAACATACGGAGGTTGCTAGGGGTAATGATGATGCCCCCGCCAGAGGGGGAAGTGGAGATAGTGGTGGCGATGGATGCCGAGAAAGCATTTGATAGAGTGGAGTGGGATTATCTGTTAGAGGTGCTGAGGAGATTTGGCTTTGGAGATGGGTATATGGGATGGGTACAGTTGCTGTATAGGGCACCGATGGCGAGTGTGGGTACGAATGGACGGGGGTCTGATTATTTCCAGCTTTACAGAGGGACGAGGCAGGGGTGTCCCCTGTCTCCGTTATTGTTTGCACTGGCGATTGAGCCCCTGGCCATAGCACTAAGGGGTTCCAGGAAGTGGAGGGGAGTGTTTAGGGGAGGAGAAGAACACCGGGTATCTTTGTATGCGGATGATTTGTTGTTGTATGTGGCGGACCCGATGGAGGGGATGCCAGAGATAATGCGGATACTTGGGGGGTTTGGGGATTTTTCGGGGTATAAATTGAACATGGGGAAAAGTGAGTTGTTTGTGGTGCATCCGGGGGAGCAGAGCAGGGAAATAGAGGATTTACCGCTGAGAAAGGTAACAAGAGACTTCCGGTACTTGGGGATTCAGATAGCCAAGAATTGGGGAACCTTACACCGGCTTAATTTAACACGATTGGTGGAACAGATGGAGGAGGACTTCAAGAGATGGGACATGGTGTCCCTGTCACTGGCAGGTAGGGTGCAGGCGGTTAAAATGGTGGTTCTCCCAAGATTCCTCTTTGTCTTTCAGTGCCTCCCGGTGATGGTCACGAAGGCTTTTTTTAAGAGAATCGAGAAAAGCGTTATCAGTTTTGTGTGGGCCGGGAAGACCCCGAGAGTGAGGAGGGGGTTCTTGCAACGTAGTAGGGATAGGGGGGGGCTGGCACTACCGAGCCTAAATGATTATTACTGGGCCGCCAAAATTTCAATGGTGTGTAAGTGGATGGGAGAAGGGGAGGGAGCAGCGTGGGAGAGATTGGAGAGGGCCTCCTGCAAGGGGACCAGCTTACAAGCAATGGTGACGGCACTGTTGCCGTTCTCACCGAAGAAATACACTACAAGCCCGGTGGTGGTGGCAACATTAAAAATTTGGGGGCAGTGGAGACGGCATAGGGGAAGGACGGGAGCCTCGGTGCGGTCCCCGATAAGAAATAACCATAGGTTTGTTCCGGGGAGAATGGATGGGGGATTTAGAGCATGGCAAAGAGCTGGGGTAGTACAATTGAGAGATCTGTTCGTAGATGGGACGTTTGCGAGTCTGGGAGCGCTGACGGAAAAATATGGGTTGCCCCAAGGGAATGCATTTCGGTATGTGCAACTGAGGGCTTTTGCGAGGCAACAGGTGAGGGAATTCCCGCAGCTCCCGACGCAGGAGGTGCAGGATAGAGTGATCTCAGAGACATGGGTCGGGGATGGTAGGGTGTCGGACATATACAGGGAAATGAGGGACGAGGGGGAGATCATGGTAGATGAGCTGAAAGGGAAATGGGAAGAAGAGCTGGGGGAGGAGATTGAGGAGGGGCTGTGGGCTGATGCCCTACGTAGGGTAAACTCGTCGTCCTCGTGTGCCAGGCTAAGCCTGATACAATTCAAGGTTCTACACAGGGCGCATATGACTGGAGCACGGCTCAGTAAATTTTTCGGGGTAGAGGATAGGTATGGGAGATGCTCGAGAAGCCCAGCGAATCACACCCACATGTTCTGGTCATGTCCGGCATTACAGGGGTTCTGGGCGGGGGTGGCGAATGTGCTTTCGAAGGTGGTGGGGGTCCGGGTCGAGCCAAGCTGGGGGTTGGCTATATTCGGGGTTGCAGAAGAGCCGGGAGTGCAGGAGGCGAGAGAGGCTGATGTTTTGGCCTTTGCGTCCCTAGTAGCCCGGCGCAGGATATTGCTTATGTGGAAGGAAGCCAAACCCCCGGGCGTGGAGACCTGGATAAACGACATGGCAGGGTTTATAAAGTTAGAACGGATCAAGTTCGTATTAAGGGGTTCGGCTCAAGGGTTCACCAGGCGGTGGCAACCGTTCGTCAACTACCTCACAGAACGATAGAGGGAATGAAAAAGAAAGAAAGACAACAGCAGCAACCCAGGGGGGAGGGAGGGGGGGGGGGGGGTGGGGAGGATCCGGGCGGGCTCTTAGGGATGTCATTGTATATGTATAGACATTTGTTATAGGTAATGTATATTGGACTGTTGGATTGTATCTTTGGAGAGTAACTATTTTTGACAAGGCAGTTGCCATTTAGTTTTGTTTTTGTTTCTGTTTATATATTATTTATTTATTTGTTTAAAATTTGCCACTGTTATTTATATTGCTTTATTGTTGTTTAAAAGAAAAACTATGTACTGTTATGTTTGGCCAAAAAATCTTGAATAAAATATATTTTTTAAAAAAAGGGTCGTCCCTGTCAGATCTTTCATGCTGTAGACTAGTCTCAGCTGTAGACTACACTCGAGGTGGCTATAGTGGGGAAGACACCATTGACCACTTTCTTCTGGGGTATTCCTTTGCAAAGAATGCCTGGAAAGCGATGGAGATGTTTTGTCGAGGCTCATCCCAAGAAGCGCCGTAACCCGAGGCTCTAAGCTTTCTCAGCTGTTCCCGAGGTTGCACATCAAAACAATATTCAACTGTCTGCTGGAGGACCATCAACTTGGTGAAAGATGCTCTTTGGTCTGCCCAAAATCTGCTAATCTTCCTGTGCCATAAGGTGTCCACTACTGAGTGTTCCAAACTGGCACATTCCTAACACCAGGATTATATGCTCAGGGCAGCCTCTGCAAAAGCTGAATGAGAAAATGCCCTAGCCTACCATAGTACACCTGATGGGCTGGAATCCATGTAAAATCCCACAGGCTGTCTGCACACAAGAGAATTTTTGATTTGAAAAGTATATGGTAAATATAACCCGTAACTGTAAGTATAATGAGGCACTGGTTGCAGAGTGCCACATGCTGTATTGGAAAAAATGAACTGTGTTGCATTCTATGTAATGTCAAATCTTAACAGTTGATTCTCACTCTTTGGCAAATTATGATGGCCTACACTATAAGTCTGAGATGCCGTGGTTCTGCTACTACATAATTTGCTTCAAGTTTTAAGGTAACCTGTACAGACACAAGAGTGCCCACCCCTCACTATTTGCTGCCACCTCCTGAGTAGTATTTGCATTACATCGCAGATCTCTCAATTTGCACTGCTGCCTTGGTCCTTGTAGACCTCGGCAACTTAGGAGTGAAATTGTCTGCATGGGTTTCACCCCCACAACCCAAAGATGTGCAGGTTAGGTGAATTGGCCACGCTAAATTGCCCCTTAATTGGAAAAAAAATAATTGGGTACTCAAATTTATTTTAAAAAATGTCGGAGTGAAATCAGGAAGTACATTTTTACACAAAGGCTGGTGGAAATCTGGAACTCTCATGCTGCACAAAGGTTGTGGGGATTCTGGGTAAATCAAAAGTTTCAAGTTTGATTTTTGTTGTGTAAGGGCATCATCAAGGGATATGGAATAATGGAAATGAGGTACAAATTAGTCATCACCTTAGTGAATGACAGAACAGGCTTGAATGACTGAAAAACAATAAATTGTATTTATATAGTCAAGTTCCTTTCATGACTTCAGGACATCCCAAGGTGCTTAATTTTAAGCTAATTAGATAGTTTTCAACTTGAAATTGGGAAGCCAATTTATGGACAGCGAGATTCCACAATAAAATAACTAATTTTGGGTGTTAATTGAAGGATAAGCATTGGTCAAGGAGAAGTCTCATGCTCTTCCTTCAATTGTATTGTACATGGGATCTTTTATATTCACGTGAGAGGACAGACGGGGCCTCAGTTTAATGCCTCATGATGCCTCCAATAGAGTAATACTACCTCAGTTTGGTTTGGACCAAACCGTGGAACAATGGACATGATTTTCACTTCTTGGCAACTTCCAAGAGAAATGTCAGGAGCAATATCAACCGCTCTACATGGTCTTCATCAATCTGACCAAGTCTTTCGACTCAGTCAATCGAGAATTGCTATGGAACTCCCTGTCAAGCTATCCAGAGAAATTCATCAACATCCTCTGACTTCTCCATGACAAGATGTTGGTGACAGTCCTCACCGATGGGAATAAGACAGAAACCGTTGAGGTCAAGAGTGGAGTTAAGCAGGAATGCATCATAGGCCCCACCTTTTTCTCAATTTTCATTGTCCCCATCCTTCACCTTCTCAAGAACAAGGGCAGCACGGTAGCATTGTGGATAGGGCAGCACGGTAGCATTGTGGATAGGGCAGCACGGTAGCATTGTGGATAGCACAAATGCTTCACAGCTCCAGGGTCCCAGGTTCGATTCCGGCTTGGGTCACTGTCTGTGCGGAGTCTGCACATCCTCCCCGTGTGTGCGTGGGTTTCCTCCGGGTGCTCCGGTTTCCTCCCACAGTCCAAAGATGTGCGGGTTAGGTGGATTGGCCATGCTAAATTGCCCATAGTGTCCAAAATTGCCCTTTGTGTAGGGTGGGGTTACTGGGTTATGGGGATAGGGTGGAGGTGTGGATCTTGGGTAGGGTGCTCTTTCCAAGAGCCGGTGCAGACTCGATGGGCCGAATGGCCTCCTTCTGCACTGTAAATTCTATGATAAACAAGCTTTCCAGTGGAGTGGACTTCGTCTACAGGATGGACGGAAACATTTCAACCTCCAACTGGTTGAAATCCAAGAAGAAAACGACACTGACATCCCGAGTGGAACTTCAGTATGCGATGACAACACCATCCTCACTCTCTCAGAAGAGAATCTTCAAGCTATGCCGGACACCTCCGTGGAAGCATACCAAAGAATCAGTCTCAGCCTCAATCTTAAGAAGACTCAAATCCTTTACTAACCTGCCCTTGGGCAAGATCAAGAGAAACCCTCCCAAATGTGGAACATTTTCCCCTACCCGGGGAGCCACTTTTCATCTAAGGCTGACATCAACGTAGATATCCAACATCATATCCAATCCACGAGTGCCGCTTTTGGACACCTAAGGATGATAGTCTTCCACAACCTTGATATCTGTGGTGATACTATGATGCTCATGTACAAGGCAGCCATCCGAACTCTTCTCTAGGCTCAGAAACCTGGACTATGTATAGACGCCACCTCAAGGCCCTGGAGAGGTACCATCAATACTGTCTCAGACGGATTCTCTGCATCAGCTGGGAGGACAGGTATATTAACATCAACATCTTTGAAGGTGTCAAGAGTACCAACATCGAGGCCAATATCATCCAAAACCAACTCCGCTGGGCCAGCCATGTGTTTAGGATGGCAGAATCCCACTTGCCAAAGCAAACTTTCTTCGTCCAACTCAAGGAACGCAAGCAAACTAGAGCAGGACAAAGGAAGCACTTCAAAGACACCCTGAAGGCTTATCTCAAGAAATGCAACATAGACTGCAACGCCTGAGAGACCCTTGCTCAGAAGAAACCTCCGTGGAGGAACCTCCTGATTGAAGGAACACAATTCTTCGGGAGCACCCGAAGGCAGGAGGAGGTCCGGAAAAGGAGCCTGAGAAAGGAAGGGCAGCGCTCTCAAGACCAAAGACTAGTCCCACCTCCTGGAAACATTTGCCAAATTTGTTGAAGATGCAGCTCTAGGATCGGGCTCATCAGGCATGCAAAGACCCAGAGAACCCATGACCAGTGACACAGAGTTTCTTAGGCTGACAATCAGACTCATTAGTGAGTGATCGCCAAAGAAGAAGAGACTACCTCAGTGCTACACTTCAGAGTAGATTATGTGCTCAAGCCTTTGTTGATGTTGTGAGATGCAGAGGTGTGCTTGAATCTACAACAATCTGACTCAGAAGAGAGTGCTATCCTGAGCCATGGCTGACACCTGATAGCCTACTTCATCTCCCATATATAGAAATCCACTTTCTCCTGGGTCAAAGACAATTTCTATGTTTGCTTCTGAACATTCATGACTCCACTGTTATTGCCAATTTCTATGGAGGCTATTTTCTGTTGCACCTATCTCTTGCATCAGTTTCCTGCTCCTCCACTAGTAATATTAAACCCTGATCTGCCAGTCTGCTCTGTAATCTGTCCCATTGTTGCTTAATAACTGATAACCGGCTTCCAGTTGCGGCTATGCAGATCTAAGTCGCACGTTCGGCAACTCCCTCTAGAAACTGACTTTTGGGCTCTTTTTAGAGCCTGTAACGGCGCTTGCTCGACGTTTCCCACTGTGGGAAGGGGATAGCAACATTCCCCCAATAGTGTATGGCTTTGACCAGGAGTGGGGCGATCAAAAAAGTGGCAGTGAAGCAAAAGAAGTTGCGAGGGAGGAAGACCAAGATGGCAGCGGGTGGAGACCAGGCAGCGTAGATACAGTGGGCGCAGGAGCAGCAAGAGTTTCTACAGGTTGGGGATTATTGTGTTGTATTTTGAGGGTGGGTTCTTTGTTCATTGTTTGTTCTTTGTTTTTCGGGGGTTGGTTGGGCACTGTTTCGGTTGGGTCCGCCGGGTGGGCTCTTGGAGGGGGGCAGGCTTGGGGAGTTGATGGCCGGCAGGGAGGATGGGGGGGCTGAGTTGGGGGCAAGGGGACCGGGCCTGAAAAGGGAGCTGTGCCAGAGGAGGCGGGGCCGGGCGAGTGGAAAGCGTGGGCTTTTTCCCGCGCTAAGCTGAAGGGGGCGGGGCCGGAGCTGGTAAGCACGGGCTTTTTCCCGCGCTGGGAGTGGAAGGGGGAGGGCGAGAGCCTGCTGGTGGGCAATGGGGGGGAGGGGAAGTTCCACACTGGGAGGGGTCGAGGGAGTGGCTTGGGTCAGCAGGAGTCGGCTGACTTACGGGAGTGCAATGGGGGGAGCAATGCAGCTAGGGGGGGACCTAGCAGGGGGTGTGGGGGAGGGGGGGGTGGTTGGGGGGTGGGGGTCGACTGGGCTGCTGCTGGAATGGCCAAGGGGAAGCTGGAGTCGGTAGAGGAGGTCGGGGCGGGGGTCTGCCGCTGTGGGGAACGCGCGTGCGGGGTGGCGCGGGCACGTGGCTGGCCTAGGAGGGGATATGGCTAGTCGGCGGGGGAGGCGGGGGCGGGTAGCCCCCTGATCCGGCTGATAACGTGGAACGTAAGGGGACTGAACGGGACGGTCAAACAGGCCTGGGTGTTCGTGCACCTGAAGGGGCTGAACGCAGCTGTGGCCATGCTTCAGGAGACGCACCTGAGGGTGGCGGATCAGGTAAGGTTGAGAAAGGGGTGGGCAGGCCAGGTGTTTTATTCGGGGTTGGATGCAAAAAATCGGGGGGTGGCAATCTTGGTGGGGAAGAGAGTGTTGTTCGAGGCGTCGAGCATCGTGGCAGACAATAGCGGTAGGTATGTGATGGTAAGTGGCAAGCTGCAGGGGGAGCGGTTGGTCAATGTATATGCCCCGAATTGGGACGATGCGGGCTTCATGCGTCGTATTTTGGGCCGGATTCCGGACCTGGAGACAGGGGGACTGATAATGGGGGGGATTTCAATACGGTGCTGGACCCGGCACTAGAACGCTCCAGGTCTAGGACGGGTAGGAGGCCGGCGGCGGCCAAGGTGCTGAGGGGGTTCATGGACCAGGTGGGAGGGGTGGACCCATGGAGGTTTGCGAGGTCAGGGGCCAGGGAATTCTCATTCTTCTCCCATGTCCACAAGGCCTATTTCCGGATTGACTTCTTTGTTATGAGTAGGGCGCTGATTCCGAGAGTGGAAGATACTGAGTACTCGGCGACAGCCATTTCCGATCACGCTCCGCATTGGGTAGACCTCGAGCTGGGGGAGGAGAGGGACCAGCGCCCGCTGTGGCGCTTAGAGATGGGGTTACTGGTGGACGAGGAGGTGAGCGGGCGGGTCCGAGGGTGCATAGCGAGGCACCTGGAGGCTAATGACAATGGGGAGGCCCATGTGGGGGTGGTCTAGGAGGCGCTGAAGGCGGTGGTCAGGGGAGAGCTGATCTCCATTAGGGCCCATAAGGAGAGGAGTGAGAAGAGAGAGAGGGAGAGGCTGGTGGGGGAGATGGTGAGTGTGGACAGGAGGTACGCGGAGGCCCCGGAGGATGGATGCTGAGGGAGCGGCGCAGCCTCCAGGCCGAATTTGATCTGTTGACCACCAGGAAGGCGGAGGCGCAGTGGAGGAAGGTGCAGGGGGCGGTATATGAATATGGAGAAGAGGCGAGCCGGATGCTGGCACACCAGCTTCGGAAGCGAGAGGCAGCTAGGGAGATCGGGGAGTTAAGGATGGGGGAGGGAGCATGGTGCAAAGTGGAGTGGGTATCAACGGGGTCTTCAGGGACTTCTACGAGGAACTGTATCGGTCCGAGCCCCCACTGGAGGAGGGAGAGATGGGTCGCCTTCTGGACCGGTTGAGATTCCCGAGGGTGGAGGAGAGGCAGGTGACAGGGCTGGGGGCGTTGGTTGGATTGGAGGAGTTCGTCAAAGGGATAGGAAGCATGCAGGCAGGGAAGGCACCGGGGCCAGATGGGTTCCCGGTCGTATTTTATAAGACGTATGCGGACCTCCTGGGCCCTCTGTTGGTAAGGACCTTTAACGAAGCAAGGGAAGGAGGGGCTTTGCCCCCGACGATGTCTCAGGCGCTGATCTCCTTGACCCTGAAGCGGGACAAGGAACCCCTACAATGTGGGTCATACAGGCCGATCTCACTCCTAAATGTAGATGCAAAGTTGTTGCCGAAGATTTTAGCCACGAGGATAGAGGACTGTGTCCCGCAGGTCATTCACGAGGATCAGACGGGGTTCGTGAAAGGGAGACAGCTGAATACGAATGTACGGAGGCTCTTGAATGTTATAATGATGCCGGCGGTGGAAGGGGAGGCGAAGATAGTGGTGGCGATGGATGCGGAGAAGGCCTTTGATAGGGTAGAGTGGGGGTACCTGTGGGGGTTGCTGAAAAGGTTCGGGTTTGGGGAGGGGTTTGTCAGGTGGGTTAGGTTGCTGTATGAGGTCCCGGTGGCGAGTGTGGCCACGAACAGAAGGAGGTCAGAGCATTTTTGGTTACACCGGGGGACAAGGCAGGGGTGTCCCCTGTCCTCCCTGCTCTTTGCGCTGGCGATTGAGCCCCTGGCCATGGCATTGAGGGAGTCGAGGAACTGGAGGGGGCTGGTGCGGGGTGGGGAGGAACATCGGGTGTCGCTCTATGCGGACGTTTTGCTGTTATGTGTGGTGGACCCGGTGGGGGGAATGCCGGAGGTGATGAGGATTCTCAGGGAGTTTGGGGATTTCTCCGGGTATAAGCTCAATATGGGGAAGAGCGAGTTGTTCGTTGTTCACCCAGGGGACCAGGAGAGGGGGATTGGTGAGCTCCCACTAGAAAGGGCGGAGAGGAGTCTCAGGTACCTGGGGGTCCAGGTGGCTAGGAGCTGGGGGGCCCTGCATAAGTTTAACTTCACGAGACTGGTGGAGCAAATGGAGGAGGAGTTTAAGAGGTGGGACTTGCTGCCACTCTCCCTGGTGAGTAGGATGCAGTCAGTTTAAATGACGGTGCTCCTGAGATTTTTGTTCCTGTTCCAGTGCCTCCCAATCCTGATCCCTAAGGCCTTCTTCAGGCAGGTTAATAGGAGCATTATGGGGTTTGTGTGGGCGCAGAAGACCCCGAGGGTGAGAAGGGTGTTCCTGGAGCGGTGCAGGGATAGGGGGGGCTTGGCGCTGCCTAACCTCTGTGGGTATTATTGGGCCGCCAACGTATCGATGGTGCATAAGTGGTTGATTGAGGGGGAGGGGCGGCATGGAAGAAGCTGGAGATGGCATCCTGTGTGGGCACGAGCCTGGAGGCGCTGGTGATGGCGCCGCTGCCGCTTCCTCCAACGAGGTATACCACGAGCCCGGTGGTGGCGGCTCCCCTCAAAATTTGGGGGCAATGGAGACGTCACAGGGGGGAGGTGGGGGCCTCGGTGTGGTCCTCGATATGGGGGAACCACCGGTTTGTCCCGGGGAGGATGGACGGAGGGTTCCTGAGCTGGCACAGGGCAGGTATTGGCAGGATGGCGGACCTGTTTGTGGACAGGAAGTTCGCGAGCCTGGGTGAGCTGGAGGAGAGGTTCAGGCTCCCCCCGGGAAACACCTTCAGATATATGCAGGTTAGGGCGTTTGTTCGGCGGCAGGTGTGGAGTTCCCACTGTTGCCGCCACGCAGGGTCCAGGACAGGGTGCAGTCGGGGGTGTGGGTTGGAGAGGAGAGGATCTCGGCAATGTATCAGGTGATGCAGGAGGAGGAGGAGGCCTCAGTGGAGGAGCTAAAGGGTAAGTGGGAGGAGGAGTTGGGTGAGGAGATTGACGAGGGGACATGGGCGGATGCCCTGGGGATAGTGAACTCTTCCTCCTCTTGCACGAGCTCAGCCTCATACAATTTTAGGTGCTGCATACGGCTCACATGACCGGGGCAAGGATAAGCCGGTTCTTTGGGTGCAAGGACAGGTGTGTTAGGTGCTCAGGGAGCCCAGCAAACCACACCCATATGTTCTGGGCGTGCCCAGCGCTGAAGGACCTTTGGAAGGGTGTAGCGAGGACGGTGTCGAGGGTGGCAGGTTCCAGGGTCAAGCCAGGCTAGGGGCTCGCAATATTTGGGGTGGCAGAGGAGCCGGGAGTGCAGGAGGCGAAAGAGGCCGGAATTCTGGCCTTTGCGTCCCTAGTAGCCCGGCGAAGGATTCTTCTTCAGTGGAAGGATACGAGACCCCCAAGCGTGGAATCCTGGATCAACGATATGGTGGGGTTTATTAAATTGGAGAGGGTGAAATTTGCCTTAAGGGGATCGGTGCAAGGGTTCTTCAGGCGGTGGCAACCGTTCCTAGACTTCCTGGCAGAGCGTTAGAAGATGGTCAGCAGCAGCAGCAACCGGGTGGGGGGGGGGGGAGGTTGGTTGGTTTTTCTTGAGTGGGTGTGTATATTTGCTTTGATGTTGATGATGGCTGTTAATTTATTATTTATGTTTACGGGGAGGTGGGGGGGGGGGGGGGGGGTTGTTCTTTTCTTTCTGTATTTTGTTGTTGATATTTTGTGAAAATTTGAATAAAAATTATTTAAAAAAAAAAAATAACTGATAACCAGTACTGGCAGAAATTTCCTCCAGTTAAATGTTGGAAAAACGGAAGCCATTGTTTTTGCTCCCTGGTCTAAACTCCGCTCCCTAGCTACTTGTTCCATTCCTCTTCTTAGCCATAGTCTGAGATTAAGCCAATCTGTTCACAACTGTGTTGATATGTTAGACTCTGAAATGAACTTCCAAGCACATGTTCATTCCATCCCAAGACTGCTTATTTTCACCTCCGTAACATCACCTGACTTCACCCCTGTCTCAGCTCATCTCCTGATGAAGCCCTCCTTCACGCCTTTGTTACCTGTACACTTGGCTAGGATGCATCCTGGCTGGTCTCCCACATACTACCCTCCTTTAACTTAATGCCAACCAAAACTCTTCTGCCTGTTTCTTAACTCACAAGGTCTGTTCGCTTATCAGCTCTGTCCTTACTGACGGACATTGGCTCCGGCTCTCGCAATGACTTGAATTTAAAGTTTTCATCCTCGTTTTCAAATTCCTTCTTGGCCTCATCACTCTCCATCTCTATAAGCTTCTCCAACTCCATGAGCTTCCGAGATACCTGCATTCATCTAATCTTGGCCTCTTGAGTATCCCTGATTTTTATCACTTCATATTTTACCAAACTTATCTTCACACCAAAACTGTTTATTTTCTCTTCAGGAATAATAGGGGAAGTGGTGGAGGGATTCCTGAGCTGATGATAAGCCTGTTGAACCGCATTACCAACGCTTCTTCCGTGGCCAACAAAGCCTGGTATTGGACTTGAACCCAGAGGTAGCAACATGCCCATTGTGCCACAAGACCTCCATAATCACTTTGTCATTAGTGGTCATGGCTTCAGCTGCCTAGGCCCAAATCTCTGAATTCCCTCCCTTCTCTCTCTCTATCTCACTTCCCTCCTTTAAGACACTGCTTAAAATGTACGTCTTTGACCACGATTTTGGTCGTCTGATCTAATATCTCGTTATGTGCCTTGGTGTCAAATTTTGTTTTATAATGCCCCTGAGAAGCACTTTGGGATGTTTTATTATGTTAAAGGTGTTGTTTCTTTGTTTTGCTACTTTATACTTGTTTTCCATAGTCATTGCCTTCACACTTCACTTATTCTTCAGAACTGCTGAGTCACTATTCAGTAGCCTTCTCATCCAGCTACATCTGATGCCTTCGATCTTATGTGCTCCTCGCCTCTACTACTGCCCCTTGGACCAGTTCCTTCAAGTGTATGGTTCTTCCCCCTGTCTCTTCCTCTTCCTATCATCCAGTCATGTCACTTTTAATTGTTCACCCCTCAGGTATTTTGACCTCTCAATTCCCTTCCTAGCCTACCATTAATCATCTGTCTTCCCATTCAACTGCTACTGTCCCAAGCTTGAATCCCTCCCAGATAAGCCTACAGCCACCCTCTGCGCTTCTCTCAGCAATCTCTGGAAAATCTATCTGCACCCCTGTTGCTGCATCCTTACAAGGATGCCTCCAACCATCTCACCTTCACTTCTGACCAACCTTGCCTCCAAATCTTGCCAAACTCCTTCCCTTCCTGCTCACCCTACCCATCATTGCTCTCTCAGACATTGCCAGCAGAACACCGCCCCTTTCTGCTATCTCCTCCAAAATGTTCATTCAGTCACAGAAATGTTCTTGCATTTCATTCCCTTATTGTGGATAATCACATCACCACATCATAATGAAGGAAAATTGGCTCACAAATGGCACCTTCCCCTTTCTGAAGCCTCCATATCTAACTTTGCATAATCTATAACACCAAACCCATCACCGTGGCGATGTGATCCATAATCACCAAATCATTCCTTGGTCTCTCCCCATCTTCTCTGATGACCTCTTTTCCCGAAACACCACGCTTTTTCTCCTTTTCGTGTCTCTCAGTCATCATTCTCCACCACACATGCATACATCGTCCCTAAGTTTCCCACCAATATACCTTCTCTCCTTTCCTCACTCAGCCACTGCACTGAATGACTCCTCATCCTTGGTGATTTCCATCGTCATCTCAATACACCTTGACCCTAACTTGACTGCTCTTCTGCCTTTTTTCAATGTCTTACTTCATGAAACCCTCTATGACCTTGCCACCTGTGGAGACCTCTCCTACAACTCCTTTCCAGGCTCACTTCCATTTGCTCGTGGAATACATTCACCCTCTAGAAACTTATAACGGCCCTTTCAAACTTCCAACCACAATATTTCCATAGTGTCAATTTATTCAACTACTCTCTCACCTCCATCTTTGTTTTAAAAAAAATATTCATTCATGGGATGCATATGGCTCTGACTAGGTCATTGTTTATTGTCCATCCCTAATTACTGTTGAGCCTCCTTCTTGAACCTTTACAGTCCATGTGACGGTCAACTTGCTAGCCAGGCTGTTATAGAGGGCAGTTAAAAGTTAGTCACATTGCTGTGGGTTTGGAGTCAATATAGACCAGTTCAGACAAAGAGGGTAGACTTTCATCCATAAAGGACATCAATGAGCCAGATGTATTTTTAAAACAATTTGTAAGTTACATGGTCACCACGACTGGTGTTAGCTGTTTAATTCAAAACTTTTGTTTCATAAACTGAATTTGAATTTGATCCCATGCTTTCAGATTATTAGCCCAGGCCTCTGAATTATTAGTTCAGTAATGTAGCCACTGTGGTACTGTTGCTATTTGATGCCTGGGTTCCTAAAAAGACCTGTACTCTCTTCTACCACACCATTATTCCTGGTGGTCCGATCTTGGCTTCAAGTGCCAGGAACACAGACCTGGCCATATCTGGCGACAGTTATCCATCCATTGCGTGATCTGGCCTGGGCTGCTTCGAACACCATCACTAAAGATCAACACCATCCATTTACCTGTCTCATCAATGAGCCAGATATATTAAAGGGGCTAGTTTAGCACAGTGGGCTAAACAGCTGGCTTGTAATGCAGAACAATGCCAGCAGCTCAGGTTCAATTCCCGTACTGGCCTCCTCGAACAGGCGCCGGAATGTGGCGACTAGGGGCTTTACACAGTAACTTCATTGAAGCCTACTTGTGACAATAAGCGATTATTATTATTATCATCTCACCTTTCCCTTGCCCACCAAGTGAAAGCTTCCCATATGTTCCCTCTGCCGGAACCTGAATATAAAGGTTCCAACTCCATCTCCAAGTTTGCTGACGATACGACCATAGTGGGCCGGATCTCGAATAACGACGAGTCAGAATACAGGAGGGAGATTGAGAACCTAGTGGAATGGTTAGTGGTTTCAAATTCCTATGGGTACACATCTCCAAAAATCTGTCCTGGTCCACCCACGTCGACGCTTCTTCTTGATGGTCTGTTTACCAGAGGTCCTGGAGCTCACAACAACACTGCCTAGTCCTGCTGTGGACTCTCCTGCGCAGCTAACACCACCACTGCTTTGTCCTGTTGTGGACTCTCCTGTACTCTCCTGCGCCACTCTCTCCAGCAGGTTTAGTTGTGAGATCCTGGCCTGTTTGTGTCTCTGGCCCTCTCTTCCTTATTACAAAATGATCCACTTTAAATTCTTCAGTCCTGTTGCTTGTTTGCTGCTAACAAAATGGAGGAGTTGCAATCGCGCCCAGAACAGGCGACGTCAGTGTTCAGGGCGCGTGACCGTCCCTTCAGGCAGGAAGCCTGCCTTGAACTTTTAAAAAAATCTTCTCCTGTGTCAGCGCGCTGCCGTCAGGAGGAGGCGGTCTTTTCCGCTGGGCTCCGGGCCTGTGCGCGGATGAGCAGGCATGCATGCGCGGCACGGTTAGCTATCAAAACCAGTCGTGGCTATCATTCAGAAAGCGGGTCACGGCCATCATTTTTTAAAGCTGGTCGCAGTCGGCATTTTTAAAAGCTGGCTGCAGCCGTTGGGTAGTACTTCCCATGATCGGGAAAGCCATGATGCATGGCCCTATGACCCTCCTGACACCTGCCATGGTAGATCGCGACCCTGACTCTGAAAATGACTGCCCTACCCCCAACGCTATCCTATGCAATGTAATTTAACTGTTGGCTAATTGTCTAACCTTACGTGTCCTAATGCTCCTTCTAGGTGGTTCCCCCAGACGGTACATCAGAGGTGGAGGCGGCCTACTGCATATCCCGCTCTCTGACCTGGGTCCCCTTTGGCAGCTATCCTCTGGAGCAACTGGGCCTGAGATGGGCCCGGCAGTCTTCCGGGTGTCACAGTGGGTATGGTGCCATCCTATTTTTCCTGCTGTCCATCAGATGCACCAGGTACAGGTGGGGAGGGGGGGGGGGGGGGGGGGGGAAATTCAGAGGTGCTGCAGTATTCTGCCCTCTGCCCCCCCCCCCCCCCCCAAACCGGGTGTCACCACCATTGGCCCCATCACATCCTCCTCCCTCGGGGTGCCCAATGACACCCGGGGCTACTCCTTGGGACAGGGTGTGGCCGGAGTGAGCTCCAGGGGCTCCGCCATTACATGGTCTTGCCGGTCCTGGAGGCCTGCTCTCTGCACCACCAGGGTCTCACTGCTAGGGACCATGGAGCACAGGGAGTGAGCCATGTCCCTCTGGGACTGTGCTACATCACTCAGGGACTGTGCCGGATCCCTTGTGTCTGGCTCAGGTCAGCCAGTGCAAGGCAATGCTCTCGATGTCCGCAGGCATTGCCTGTTAAGACTGGGCCACGTTCTGGAGCAATGCAGTAATGTCCATGTGGTGCTGGTACATGGCTGCCTGTGACATGGCCACCCTGTCCTGTGACTCAGGCACCACCCGCACAGGATGCGCTTGCCCTTGGACATCCTGACCCGTAGCCGGTACCGTGAACGTCACCCGTGCGGTGTTGGCCTTGGTAGCACACATGGTCGGCACCACCTCCTGCTCCTGCAGATGGTTGGACTCCTCCAACTGCACCTGCAGCACTGGATGGTTGCTGCCACCCCCCCTCATATAGTCCCCGACACTGCATCTGCATCTCCAACATTGACGGGACCACCCATCGACCTGTATGGCAGCTAGTCTTGGGTTTGGGCCTTCAACCCTCCGCCCCCTCGGGGGTTCCTATATCCAACTGTTGCACCGCTGCATGTGTGGTGCACACCAGATAGTGCCCAGGAGTCTCTTCACTATAATGCCCAACTGAGGTGAGTGTCTCTGGGATGGTGGAGGGTGCCAGTGACAGCACTGACGAGAGGTTGATGTCGTCCCTGGACATGTGCTCCGGGGGTGTCGCGTGGTTGCAGCTGAGGCCGAGGGAGCCCGGACGGTCCTGCCTCGTTGCCCGATGAGTCACGTGGTTGTGGCTGGGGGCGGGAGACACCGGCCAGTTCCGCATTGTCAGGTGGTGACCCTGCAAGACACAATACATAACGCATGGTGCAATCGTGGGTAAGCGTGGTTTGTGTGGGTGGGTGTGTGGGGAGGGGGGTGGTGTGTGATTCATGTGCCATAGGGACGTCGCAAGGCATTGGGGCCACACTTGATTGCCCCATGCCACCCTCCACCTCTGCGACCACCCGCTTATCCACCCTACCGACCAGGTCCAACGTCCTCTGCTCCACGACGGTGAATGGCTGCAGGTCCGGCGGGCCCACTCCGGTCTTTTCCCTCTCTGTGATGAATGGTTACTGTAACACTGTACCCTTGTCATCATGTAAGGTGATGTCCCCTTTAAGACTGGGCTGGGAACTCTGGGGAACTCCGCCTCTGGCTCCGCCCATCTGGGAGCCGTATATAACGGGCTGCCTTATGGGCGGTGTAGCTGTTAGCACGCGTCTCGGCACCAGTCTAGTTCTTCGTTTATTAAAGCCTTCTTTACCGTTTACACTCTAAGTGTCGTTATTGAGGGTACCACACTCTCCCTGCGGTTGTGGGTCACCTTCTCCGGGGGGGAGATAATACTTGGACGAGGGCAGCGCAGGAGGTCTGCAGTTGGTGGCCTGTGAGTGTAGGGCACCCGGCCATAGCATGTGGCGCAGGGTGGTGTGCGAGTGGGCTGTGGAGTGTGGGTTGGGGGTGGTGCCAGGGGCAGGGAGGTGGTGACTCACCCAGGCTGCCCTGAGGAGCTTGTGCAGCTTCTCCCGGTCCTCGCGGTGGCGTCCACGGCCTCTGCCACCTGCACCAAGCCCGTTTGACGTCGGTGGGAGGCAGCCATCTTCACACCCCAAGGAACACAATGTCCTGCCTCTCCTCCACTGCATCTATCGCAATATCGCCAGCTCTGCATCCATGAATCTCGGGACTGCTCGCTGGGGTGGCATCTTCTTGGCTGGAATGAGAGTGTGTGGGGAGTGGCGTGTTTATATGCAGCCCCAGCTTGGCAGGTTCTCCGGTGCCAATCCCGACATCAGTGAATCCGACGCCAGCAACAGTTGGAATTGCACTAGTTCCAGGTGGCGTGAGTGCTGGCCCATTAGCATGTCCTGAATTGCTCCGGGACCCGCGCCGCCATAGGGACCATGGCACATACGCCATTCAGTCCCAGCATCAGCACTTAGTCTCTCAAACGGAAAATCCAGCCCTTGGTCTTTTCTATTGAATTCAAAAACAGACTAAAGAATGGCTTCTAAAACTTTATAGGCCCACTAGGTGGTGCCAGACTCAAGTAGATTTATAAAGCTGGACTGGACACACACAATAACATGCGATGGGAACAGAATAGAAAATATTGGTTTGCATTATGCTCGTAAATTAGATGTCAAGGGAATGTTTAAGTCCTGAGAGTGAAGCATGATAGTCACCTTGTTCTATAATATTCCAGTAACTGTCAGCTGTTGAATAACATTTTTATTATTGGCAAT